>NC_037344.1:72806768-73137602 GCF_002263795.3 Bos taurus
GCCTTCAGCTCCCAGGGACGGACAGGCATGGCACAGTCCCGCCCCAGCCCCTCACCCCCACCCCCTCACCTGTGGGCCGAGCACACAGTCAGGCCACAGCGAGAGTGAGGCTGGTTTCGCGGGGACACTCAGGGGGCTCGTGACGGTGCCAGCTCACACCCCGCCTCTGCCCATCTTGGCCACTGCCCCCCTGGAGTGGCCCCGGAGCCCCCAGCCCCATAGAGAAGGTGTCTCTGTCCCCCCAGCAGCCCTGGCCCACGGCATGTGGACCAGACATTGAGTCTCTGATGCCAAGGCTCTGGGGAGAAGGCAGGCGGAGGGGTGCCCCGGGCAGAGCGGGGGTGCCCCGGGCCCTGCACCTTAGCTCCGAGCAGGGGAGGCGTCACGTGGACGTGGGGGCTTGGCGTGGGCTCAGCCTGCAGGCAGGGCAGTGCGTGGGCACGGCGGAGGTGCCCATCTCTCCTGCCGCAGGCCACCCGCTGCCCCCACACCCGTCCACCCCTCCCCCACCCCCACCCCCACCCCCACGCAGAGTGGCCACAGCTGGGCGGCATCAAGGCCCACAGGCCGGTGGCAGCCAGTCCTTCACTTAAAAATGTGTTTGTGATTTGGCGGCCGGGCAGATAACGGTGACGAATGGCCCGCCTGCCCCTCGGGGCCCCCAGCCCATCTGGTTTGATTTTGGCCCATCCCTGCCCTCGGGCACTGCCCTCCAGGGGAAGCCGGGCTTCATGGGCAGCCTCTGCAGACTCCGCCCCTCCGGCGCAGGGCCCCACGGGGCGGCCTTGCTGCCCACTGGGCACCGGCTGGTGCTGTAGGGAGGCTGCACCCCGAGCAGGCTGTCCCCTCTGCGGATGCAGAGCTGTGGGCACCGGGCAGAGGGCGGCGGAGGGGTCTGTGGGGGCCGGTGGAGCCCGCAGGCAGTGCATGTGGCCCTCGTCAGGAGGGGTTTCTGACAGGCCTGCCAAGCCTCTCGAGCCCCCAGACCATCGATTATCCCTGCACGGCGGCTTCCGGGTCCAGCCCCAGGCTCGGCTGGGGCAGCAAGGTCAGCGAGCCCCTCCGCCCTCGCCCCGCCCTTCCGCTTCTCTCTGGGTGCCTGGAAGTGGGCAGAGATGGGTGGGGGGTCTGCTCGCCCCCCGGGAGTACCCTGTCCCAGCCCAGGCCCTTGGAAGCGGCCGCCCGCGTGGTCACAGTCTGCTCGGTTGGTGCTGCCCAGGGACCCGGGCTGCTGGGTGGCCCGGGTCACAGACAGGGTGGGGCCCCATCCTCAGTGGGACCAGGGTGGGCTTGGGGGTCCCCCCCACCATCTCAGGGGCCAGGGGTGGGGTGTGGGGAGGGCACTCCAGGCCCAGGAGCAGAGTTGGGGGTCCACCTTCACCCTGGACATGCAGCCTGGACCCCTTTGTCCCCAGGAGCTGTGTCCTCAGGGTGGCCAAGCCTGTGCTGGGGGAGGGGGTGGCTGGGGGAGGGGCCTCCAGGGAGAGGGGCCGGAGGGGGGAGGGGGTGTTGCTGCACCAGGACTCCAGCCCCCTCCCCCAGGCAGTGAAACCCCGCTCCCTCAGTATCACATTGTTGAGAATTAACTTTGTTGAAATAAAAATTGGTCTTGGTATTAACTTGGCCTCCAGGATTTTCTCCGGGGCCCTGGGGGCTGCAAAGGGGTCAGACGTCCATTCCCAGAGCTGGTGCCGGCTTGGGTTTCAGGGGCACCAACGACCTCCTCATCCTCTCCAGGCGGTAACTACCCACTGACTCGGTTCCCGGGGTTGTAGGGGGAGCCGCTTCCTCTGGCCCTGCCCTGAGGCAGAACCACGCGGGCAGCGAGGATCTGGGCGTCGAGCCCTGGTCCCTTCCAATCCCTCCCCCTCCCCCATCTGTCCGCCTCCCTTGGCAGCTCTGCCTAACGTCCACGGGACTCCTCCAGCTTGCAGTTCTGCGCAGCCTCAGTTTCTCCATCTGTAAAATGGGAGGCTTGGCCTGGCCCGGGTACAGGAGGCCCTGCTAACAGATAGGCAGCCAGGCATCCAGAGGGTAGAGCCGACCCTTCTGGGAGGCACTGCCCGCCCGAGTGGCCGCAGCCAGTCCTCTGGGGGGACGCGGTGGGGCCTTCACCATGGTAGTGGGCGCCCAGACCATGGGTGGCGGTGGGGGTGAGGACGGAGACGTGGGGTCCCCGAGACCCGCTCCCGGGGAGGCAGGCAGAGGCAGGCGCCCCCCCGCAGCCACCAAAACGGCGTCTGTCTGCACCTGCACAGGCCTGCCTGAGAGGGCTGGGGGCCTCTGCCTGCACTGCGCCCCGCCACCTGCCACGCCCCCCGGGCCTGCCGCGGGTCCCAGCGGGCTGTGTGCCCGCGGGGAGGCTGAGCCTGGGGCTGTGGCAGGGACGGGGCAGGTCGGGAGGGCGGGTGGCAGTTCGTCACCCGCTGCCCCAGGAGTACTCTCTGGCCCAAGGGCGGGTCTGTGCCCAGGTCGCCAGGGGGTAGGCAAGAGGTCCCAGCTGGTGGTCCTCCCGCAGCCTAGGCCGCCCAGGTCCTGAGCAGGGTTCTGGGGGGTGGGGTGCAGCCTGGGAACAGGCTGGGATGGGGGCCTGGGAATGGAGGCGGGGGCCCCGGGGGACGCTCGAGTGGGCCCAGCTGTTGCTGCCTGGCTCCAATTCCCGCTCTGTGCCGAGGCGGGTCCCCTGGGCCGAGGCCGGTGGTCTGCCGGGGGCGGGCTGGGCGGGCGGGCTATGGGGCCTGAGCCTTCCTCAGGCGGTGGTCCCTGGGGCTGCGGCAGGAGAGGCAGCCACCTTTACTCTGCTGCAGTCACCCAGGAGGACTCTCCTGTCCCCTGCGCCTGCCGGGCCCTGGAGCCTGGCTCACCTGAACGCCCGAGTCACCCGCTGCCTGCGTCCAGCCCCACCAGCCCAGCCCCAGCCCAGACCCCCCAGTCTGATCCTTCTGTGCGGGGAGCCCGACAACCAGAACCAGGCCCAGCCCAGAACTCTCCTACTCATCCTTCAGGACCCCAAGCGAGCGCCCCTGTCCCTGAGAGCCACCCGGATGTGGGCCCAGCACTCACCTGACGCCACCTTCTGTCCAGGGCTCCTCCCGCCCAGCCCTGAGGCGGGTCAGGCTCCGCGGCCCAGAGGACGAGGCTGGTTCCCGGGCCCCTCTCCCCATCTGGCCCGTCCTTGGCTGCACCCTTCCTGGGGCCCTGCTGCAGGGAGTTTGCCCTCGAGGGGACTGTGGGGCTGCCAGGACCCACGCTTCCCCCAGGGAAGGGTTCTGAAGCGTAGAGGAGCCCAGAGAGGCGGGGTTTGCTGTGGGCACCCTGGGGTCTTCCCCCGCAGGCCCTCCCCCCAGAAGGCCGACCCCCAGTGCTCGGCTGGCTTCGGCCGAGGGCCTGACAGAGAGGCTGCTGGGGTGAGGCCTGGGGGATGTGGGGGGATCCTCTCACTCCTCAGTCCCTCCTGCCTGCCCGGTGGCCCCCAGGGAATCCCGTGATGTGGGAACCTGATATTTTAAGACTTAAAGCAAATGTTTCTGGAACCCAAGCTGAGCTGAGGCGCCCGCCCGGGCCTCGTGGAGGGGGAGCGGCCTCAGAGGTCACCCCCGCCCACAAGCCAACCTTAGCCCCCCGGGCCACAGCTCCCGGTGATGGGGGTCACTGAGCCTGGAGCCCCCTTGAGGGGCCAGAGTCAGGGCAGCTTCAGGACATGGGGGGCTGGTATGGGCCCCCAGCCTGCTGGCCCCTCTCGCTGGCCTCTGGAGCCTTGCGAGGCCTGCCAGAAGCTCCGGATCCCCAAGGACTAGCATCTCCTGACCTGGGAGTGGGGGGTGCCCGCGGTCTGCCCTGCCTGCTTGCCGTCAGGGTGGCGGGTCCGTGGGCTGCTCTGACCCCTGGATAGAGCCCAGGGCTTGAGGAACCCCAGGCTTCGTGGCCTGCGGGGCGGGGAGATCTGGGATGGATGGCCGTGCCGGCCTGGGTTGCAGGCACGAGAACAGGGCATCCGGGGCGGGTGGGGGGAGCAGCCGGGGCTTCCCCGGGGGCCTGCTGGTTAAAGAACCTGCCTTGCAACGCGAGGGATGTGGGCAAGTCAATCCCTTTCTTCTTAACCTCAGCACAAGAAGGGGCCCCCCAGGGCCTGGATGCTGAGGGGTCCAGGCCCCAGGCCCTCTGAGCTCAGAGGGGCCGTCTTCTTCCCGAGTCCCCAGTGCCTGGAGTGCCCAGGGGTGGGGGTGGGACACTGCAGGGTGGAGGGCTTGGGCCCTGCTAGGGAGGACAGGTGTTAAGGGCCCCGGCTCTAAGACGTGCTCGGGGCGCTGGTACAGCTGGGCCCCCAGCCTTCCAGGCACCTGTGCTGAATCCCTGGTCTGGTCCCAGCGGGTGGGGCTCGGCCACACCCCCAACCCTACGCCCAGGGACCCATCGGGCACAGAAGCACCCCCGGGCCGGGCCCCACCCCCTCCCCACCCCCTCCCCACCCTGTCAGGCGGCCCCCACTGCCAGGCCCAGGCCCCAGCTGTGTGGGCAGACATACGCCGCCTGCTTTGGCTACGCTGGCCCTGAGGTGCAAAGTCCGCGGTGATGAGCCCCGGTGTCCTGAGTGCTGAGGAGATCTGGTTGGGCTGCCTGGAAGAAGGGTTGCCAGCTGTTCAGGGCTCCCACTTCTTACCAGGCCCAGTGGGCAGACCCTGCCTGACGGCCCCACCAGGCTGTGGCTGGGGGGCTGTGCCCACCAGGGCTGAAGCCCACAGGCCAGCCCCTCCCTGGAAGCCACTGGCTCCGGATGGTCAGAGCCGGTGCCCACCACCGCTCCAGGAGCCCCTAGGAGCCCTCGGATGCCGTGTGGGTGGGAGGCCCCCAGTGGTAGCTCCACACTCCAGGGCCCTGAGGCACTGCCCCCTGCCTGCCGTCCCCGAGGGACCAAGACCCAAGCGCCTGCTTTCTGCAACCTGCCGGTTCTCCTGACCCCGTGACCCGGAAGCCCCCTGGAGACGGGGTCCAGGGCCTCTGTGCAGCGTGCACTCAGGCCAGTGGGTGGACGGGGGTGGGCGCGGACGGGGAGGGGGGCGGGCTGAGCCCGGGGATGCCCACGCGGTGGCCGTCTGCAGGTGACGTGGGCGCAGACGGGGAGGGCGAGGTGGGCGGGGCTCGGGGGTGGCTCTGCCCCCGGGCCCACCCTTTCCCTCGCTGCTTGGCTGCGGGGCCCCCCTCCTTCCCTACCTCCCTGTCCCCAGGCCCCCGACCCTGCCTGGGCTCCCAGGCTCCAAACCAGAAAAACGAGATGCAGAATAAACAAGCAGGGCCGGGCGCAGCCTCACCTCCAGCGTGTCCAGCCACCAGCGCAGGTCTGGCCGTGGGGCTGGGTCCTGCCCTCCTGGGACCCCGAGGGTCAGGCTGGACGAGTCACCCCTGGGAATGCAGAATGCTGAGCCCCTGATCGGCCCCCCTCTACCAGCTTCAGGGGGTCCGGAGCTTGCCCGGCGCAGGGATGTGGTGCTGGGCTCGGGACCGGGCCGGGGCAGGGCCCGGGGCCCAGGACGTCCCGAGGGGCTGGGGAGGGCAGCGGAGAGGTGGGGGGCGCACCGTGGACTCTGGGGTTGGGCTCCGGCCATGGACCAGGCCCCTGCCTCCCTGGGAGCCCTGACCCCCGGGCGTGGGGCCAGGACCCCCCCCGGCCGTCTGGAACAGCTCGAGGCTGAGGCAGGGGGTGAGGTCCAGAGGGGTCCAGCTCAGAAGAGCCTGGAGGAGTTGGGGGAAGTGGGCAGACACACGGGTGGGCCCAGGGTGGAGGGCATGGGAACCCTGCAGGCTCCGAGCGACCACGCGCGGCCAGGCGGGCGGTCTGTCACCATGTGGGGCCAGAAGGTGCCAGGCCCCAGGGGCAGAGCCCCGTGTGCTGGGCCGTCATCCACATGCCAGGGGGTGCCCCAGCCTTCCTGGGGCCTGCACCTCGGCTGTGGGGCACGGGAGAGGGCAGTGGCCGGCCAGCCCCAGGCAGCACAGGCCGGGCACCCAGCTGTCCCAGGAGGACACGCCGCCCCGCCGCAGCCTCACCACCGGACACTCACATGACCCACCTCGGGCAGCCCGCCCACCGGGCACCCCGCCCGTCACGCTGACCTTCTCCCCACCAGCACCTGCTGGGGGCTGACGGAGGTCTCTATTCCCGGGCAGGCGCCGGCCCGGGTTATATTTAGGCCGTGGACGGGGGGCAGTGGAGGGCGGGCTGCCGACCCCCACCCGGGGCCCGGAGCAGGGCAGCAGGCTGGGCTGCCTGCCCGGGCTCCGCTGCTGCCCGCGGGCTCTCTGGCCACTCCTGGCTGGGGGAAGCCCGGCCCGCCTCCCAGATCCAGGGCTCAGCTGGCCACGAGGCCATTCTCTGCCTGGACCCCCCAGGGCCCCGCCCGAGGGGACGCCCAGCCCCGGGCCCTTCCTGCCGCCCGGACTGAGCCATCCTCCCTCCTGCCGCCTGCCTGGCAGGATGTTCCTGAGGAGGAAACGGCCCCGCGGAGCCCACCCCATCCACGCTGGAGCCCAGGGCCCCACTTCCTGCCCCAGACCCAGCGGGAACAGACCAGATTCCCCAGCCCACGGGCCTGAGCACCCCAGCTCTGGCACCACCTGCTGCCACTCAGCCTGCCTCCCGGGGCGGCTCTGACCTCGGCGGTCCCTGGCCCGGCCCCGGGGGCTGCCCGCTGCTTCAGACCATCTCCCTGGACACGGTGGAGGTCGGCCCGCCTGGCACTCACTGGGCTGGCCCTGAAACAGTGGGCCTGCCTGGGTCTCAAGGGCACGAAGGAAAAGGTCACGACCCTGCCCTGTGGGCAGCCTCACCCGGGGGGAAGGCAGCTTGGCCCAGCCCTCTCTCTCTCTCTGCCCAGGACCCTCACGCCCTGTCCAAAGGGGTTTCCTGCCCCTGCTGACCCCAGATCAGGGCAAGTCGCCGGGCCACCCTGCCCGCCTCCGCCCCAGGAAGCTAGAGGTGCGGGGCCTTCAGGCCGGCTTGGAGGCATTGAGGGCAGGGCTGGGGGCTCTGGAGGGAAGTGGGCGGCCCCAGCCCTGCCCGCCCTGAGGTTCAGGAAACGGGGGGTCTCAGAAACTTCCTCTTGGCCAGACGAGCTCCCGGTGGGCCGGGCGGCTGGGGGTCAGAGGCCTGGCCTCAGCTGCCCCTTCCTCTCTGGCCGGTCATCAGCTGGGTGGCCTGGACTGCGGCAGGCTTCAGGCCGGGGGTCTGGGTGTCCCTCGGGCCCTGCAGGTGGCTGGCGGTCAGTGCCGGAAGGTCCCTGGGCCGCCCAGACTGGAGGCGTGTCATCCACGGTCTCTGCGAGGCCCTGCCCACGGGGTTACCATCAGAGGGAGTGGTCACCATCAGCTGTGCCCACGGGGCCCCACCCGGGCCTGGCCTGTGGTCCCTTCTGCTGGAACCCCCAAGCCTTGGTTCCCCTGTCTGTAAGACGAGGTGACCATCCCGCCCGGACACAGACACGGGGGCTGCCAGGGAAGCTGGAGCCGGACCAACGCGGGCAGACGCCCCAGGGCATTGTGGGCAGCACCTGGACCCGGCCCGGTCTCACCCCGAAACCCGGGCCTCTGCCGTCCCCCGTCAGCGTGCATGCTGCACCTGCCCTGAGTGGGCTCTAGGAGCGGACGCCGGGCCCCGTGGCCACCCTCTGGCACACAGAGAGGCTGACCATGGCCTTGGGGGGCCAGCCCGGCCAGGCCTGAGTGCAGAAGGCTGGGGAGGCGGCCCTGGCGCTCTCGGAGAGGCCATGAGGACCCTGCCAGCGGACACCTTGCCTTGTGCTGGGCGCACGTTGGGGGACTGCAGCTGGGCACTGACCGGCCCGGGACTCAGACCGTCGGGTCGTCCGGCCCCAGAGGGTCTCAGGGTGGGGTGAGGCCAGCACCCAGCTCGCGAGAGTGCATCTGTGTCCGCAGCCTCACGGGCCCCCGCCCCTGGCCCACACATGATGGGCGGCCGTCCGTCAGCACGGCCAGTCCCTCCAGCCATCAGTCAGCGGCCGCGGCTGCGGGAGCAGCGGCCTGTTTGTTTTGCCGGCTCCGTGTCGCTCCCTGGGGCGTGAGCCGGAGGAAATGGCCGTTCTGCCTGGGCGGGCGGTGGGCAGCTGGGGCCACCATGGGCAGGGCCTCGCCCGCTCTGAGGGCGAGGGGCGCTGGGCGTCTCTGCCAGCCCCCACGGCGGCCGTGGCCAGTCAGGTCGCTCACCCCTGCCCTTGCCTCTGGGCGGGGGCTCAGGTGTCAGCTGCCCCCAGGTGGGGGGTCCCCTGCTCAGAAGCCCAAGAGGCCCGACGCTGGACGTCTGCGCCGGCTGCTGCAACCGCGCTGGGCCTGGGTTCAGGCCACAGGCCAACCGGCAGGGAGTGGGGGGTGGGACGGGCTGGTCTGGGGGCACCTAGGCAGCTCTCTGGAGACGTCCGGCAAGATCAGAGCCAGGAGCCGGGGCCGCTTCGGAAGAGACTGCGCACGTGGACTGGAGGCGGTGACACGCTGCACCAAGAGGGCGGGTGCAGCCCCCGCAGCCCCTCAGGGGTGACCGCCGCGGCCCAGCGGAGAGCTCACGCCAGTGCCCAGGGCCCTTGGTCAGCCATCGGTTCTCAACGACCCCCGAGGGCCCCCCAGGCTGAGCGGGGACACGTCCGTCCCCAGTGCTGCCTGAGGCTGCCCTCATCCGCCGTCTATACCGCGGTCACTCCCCTCCGCCCGGGCCTGGGTCTGCGGATGAGGGAGGCAGGCTTGGGAGGCCACAGCGTTGGGGCCACATGTCGCGGGGCAGCCCTCTCGCAGAGAACAGGCTGTGTCTGCGAAGCCAGAGGCTGAAAGTTGGAGTTGGGAGAGACCCCCTCCAGACCCCATGTCCCCCTGGCCATCCGGACGCGTCTCCACTGGGAGCAGCACCTCCCTCCAGTGCACTCCTCCCTGTGCCCGGGGTGCCCACCCGCCCGGGGCAGTCTCTGCAGGACACCTCCTCCTTCTGTTGCTGGAGGCAAAGGTTGAGAAAGAATCTGCAAGATCCCCTCCACGGTGAGGTGAGCATGACTAATAGCGTCCCATCTTGAGCGCACAGGGAAGGCGAGGCACTCGGGGCAGCCACGTCCGCGGCCACGTGAGGGGATGGCCAGGGCACTGAGCCCGGGGTTCCGGGCGGGCAGGGCCTGGGGGCACAGGGCTGGGGGCACAGAGCCGGGCAAGGGGGACGCAGGGCGGGGACCCTGCCAGGCAGGCGCTCTGGAGAGGGGCAGGCCAGGGCCGCAGACGCCCGCATGCCACATGGGCTTGGCCAGGGCTGCCTCGGTCTCCTCAGGCGGCACCTCGGAGGTTCCCACTGGCCCCGGGGCCCGGCCGATCCCAGCCGGGCCTGAGACAGCCCGGCGCCCGCTGACACCCCACCCAGCGCGGGCGGCCCGTGCTCTGGGTTCTGGCAGGCACCCCGGCAGGAGAGGCTGGTGAAAGCTTGCGTCTGTCTGTCTGTCTGTCTGCACAGCTGGTGCCAAGCACCCGCTTCGCTGGATGGGGCATCCACCCGGCCCTGCCCGGGCCCTCGGGCTCAGGGTGCCCACCTGGCAGGCCCGCCCCGTGCCCTGCACGCGGACGAGGACCCCCGAGGGGCCCGATGGCTTTGGTGAGGCCGGACGGCCCGAGTGGGGGGCTTCAGGGGAGACCGAGGGAAGGGCCGGCCCTGGGGGTAGCCCAGAGCCTCTCAGCCTCGTGGGCCGCAGGGTCGGTCGTGCGGGGGGAGCAGACGCCCGCGCCTGTGGGAGTGGGCCCGCGCGCAGGGCCCCAGGCCGCCCCCTCCCCGCAGCTGTCTCCTGCCCCTCAGGCGCCCGCCGCCCCCGCCCACCCCGACTCCTATTTCACTGAGGAGATTACGACCACCTGGCGAGAGCCCCCTCCCCCCTCGCCCAGCCCGCGGGCCCCTCGAGGTGCTCTCCGGGGGGGCCCCCACCCCCATGTTCCCACGCACCCAGCCTTGGCGCCATGAGCCCCGCCCCCCGGTGCTCACCCACGGAGCCGGCGGCCCGCGGGCGGCCCCGCAGCAGGCTCTGTCCACATCTGGGGTCCTCTCTGCCCAAGCGCGGGCTGCAGCCCCGGGCCGGTCCTCGTGGGGTCCCAGGGGCTCGGCCGTGGGCCCCGTCCAGCCTGCCTGATGCTGCCTCAGACAAGACAGGAGGAATCTCGGCTCCCAAAACCACAGCTCTGAGCTGTTTGCTTTTGAGAAATTCCAACCTGGTTCTGCAGAGCTGCGGAGGAGGAAAGGGATTTGTCTGGCTGCGGCGGGGCGGGGCGGCGCCCGCAGACACGGGAGCCCAGGGCCACTGTGGACATCTGGGCCGGGCAGGGAAGCCGGGCGGAGGGGACTCGAGTGGCCCTTGGGGGTAGAGCCAGGCGCCCCCGCCCCGAACTCCTGCCCAGTCCCCAGGCCCACAGACGCAGCGGCCGCCCTGCCACGGTCCTGGGGGGCCGGCTGGGCGGTGGTGGGCCTGGGCAGAGCAGCACCACTCGGGAGCCGGGGGAGCTGGCTCAGCCAGGACCGGAGGTGTGGGGAGCACACTGGCTGCAGGCCACACTGTCCGGCCCAGCTCGGCCAGCTTGAGAGGCCCACCCCTTCAAAACGTTGACCCCGCCGTCTCCTGGGCGAGCCCGCGGCCGAGGGGCCTGGCTGCCCCTGCCGCCCCGCCAGGCCCGGCCGCCCAGGGGTCCAGGCCCTGGAGCCTCGCCACCCAGGCCCCTCTGCCTTCACACGACTCCGCCGCGACAGCAGCGTCCCCGCCGCCCGCACGGTGTCCCAGCCGGCCCAGTCGGCCTGCCCGCTGCCGTCAGCCCCCAGGCACCGGGTGAGGCGAGCGTGAGGCAGCCTGCCCGGGGCCGTGGGCACAGTGCTCGGAAGCCAGGCCTCTGTGCCGGTTCAGCTTCTGGGCAAAAGGTCGCTCTGGGGAACGCAGAGGGGGCTCGAGCTTGGAGCCGACCCTTCACCGACTCAGGCCAGACTCCTGCCTGGGGCTGTCGCAGCGAGAACAGCTTGAATTTAAATTACCAACTGGATCAAGCCTCTCATGAAAATTCCCAGTCTGACATATTTGGTTAGTCTAACTGCTCTAAGTTTCGAAACGTAGAGTTACAGCCCTAGGCTTCGGCCCTGTAACCAGAGGTGCTGGGCCCAGCCCAGTGGCCACTGTCCATCAGCCCTACCCCCAAGTCTTGCTTCCTGGAGCCCACCTGTCCACCAAGCCCGACTCAGGCCTGCGGCTTGAGCCGGGAGGCTGGCCTCCTGGGGACCTGCCTGGCAAGGTCCCCGGAGAGTGACCCGCTCCTGTCCCGGGTGCCCAGGGCCTTGTCCCTGCCATCGGACCCGCCCTCAAGAAGGGCGGTCTGAGGGCATCACCTTCAGGACATCAACCCGCAAGAGCAGGCCGAGACATTCGGACCTTCCTTCACCTCGGGGTGCCCAGGGCTCCACACGGACCTCATCCAAGCCGGGTGAGGCCGAGGCCCCCCGACTCACTGAGCTGAGCGCCCCGGACAGTGACGATTCCCCACGGGGGCCATGGGGACACCTGCACGTGCTCCTGTGCGTACGTGTTCTACGAGCCCATGCGCGCGCTCCGGCCCGTGTCGCTACACGCGTGTGTAGCAGAGTGTGCGGTGTGCACGCACGTCTGTGGGTGTGTTACGTGTGTGGCGAGTGTACACTCACCGGCGTGTGCACAGTCAAGGTCCCCCGCCCACCAGAGGGGCCTGAGGAGACGGTCTCAGGCGTCCAGCTCCCTGCCCCTCGCCCCCAGCAGAGACCCCCAGCGGGGCCTGTCCCTCCTCCAATGACAGAGGCGGAAGCCTCAGGGCCTCAATCTAGGTCCCCGGGGCCTCTGAGCCTCGTCTCTGCCTGACAGCGCCTGGGGTCGAGGGGCCGGTGTGGCAGTAGAGGACAGACAGATGGACAGCCAGCTCTCCAGGCAGCTGGGTCCTCCCGCCAAGTGGGCAGCTAAATCAACAGGCCCAGAAATCGGAGAGGGCCCGGCCGTGGCGGACTTCCAGGCTGCGGGGGCGGTGGTGACACCGGGTCTGGCCGGCCCAGCCCCTCCTCACTGTCTCCCCGGTTCCGGTTCCGTTCTGTCCTCCTGGGCCTGGAAGGAGCACCCTCAGGGTGGGGGCGGAGGTGCAACCAGCCTCGCAGACCCGACCGACCCTCCCGGCTCCGAGGGGCTGGGGTCACAGCGCTGTGAGCCGCTCGGTGCTGTCTGTCCGCCCCCCAGTCACTGCCCTGTGTTCACACTGCAGTCACCCGCCCCCAGGGGCCAGGAAGAGCTCCAGGTGATGCCGCAGAAGGGGTGGGGGCAGCCCCCCAGACACAGGAGCTCAGCTCACCCCACTCAGACACCTGCAAGCCAGTGAGGAGCACACACCAGGCTGCTGTGGTGCCAGCCTTCACCAGCACCTCCTCGGATGCTCAGGCCCCGCATGTGAACCCCAGTGTACACCTGGGTCTCAGGGCCCGTCACGGGGCACCCGCCGGACCTCAGAGTTAGAGCCCCCCACCCCGGGGGGCTGGCAGGGACACGTGCTTCAGCTGGGGGCACCCTGCGCCAAGGGCCTGGGGGCAATTAGCGGCCAACAGAGCTGCCCCTGGCCCCAGTGCAAGGAGCCCCCAGGCTGGCTGGGAGTGCGGTTTCTCCAAACCCCGGTGGTGTCACAAGAGACTAGGTCAGTGGGGGTGGGGGCAGGGGGGATGGGGTGCGGCGAGGGGGATGGGATGGGGTGGGGGAGGGGTGGGGGAGGGGACAGGTGTGGGGGAGGGGTAGGTGTGGGAGAGGGTGTGGGGGAGGGGATGGGGTGTGGGGGGAGGGTGGGTGCAGCGGAGGGAAGCCGCCCTCACCCGGGATGAATGGTGCAGCTTGCCTGCCAGCCTCTCCTCCCAGCCCCAGCCCTGCCCTGGGGCCTGAAGGTCTGTACTCCCCCTCCCCGACAGGCGACCCCAGGGCCGAGAGCTGGGTGTGTGGGAGCCCGGCTCAGACTGCGCCGCTTCCCTATGCAAGCAGAGCCCAGAGTCCTCTCCTGCTCCTCCAGCCTCTGCCACGCTAGGGGAGAAGGGGGCCTCCCGCCCGCCTCCGGGGCTCTGGGTCGCTGCCCATTCGTGCCCACGAGGGCCACCCAGAAAGCCGCCTTTATTGGCATTGCAGCTGCAGCACCTTGGCTGGAGGGAGGCAGGTAGGACGTGCCCAGGGGCCAAGGTCCTGAGCAGGCACCCGGGGGAGGGCAGGCGAAGAGGAGGAGAGAGACACCCCAGTTCCAGCGAAGGTTGGTCCCCGCTGGCCTCCCGAGACCCTGCACTGCCCCCGGCGGGGGAGTGACTGTGCAGGCTGCTCTGGGGTCGGCCTCCTGCGGGGCCAGGGGAACTGCGGGCGTGGGGAACGTTCCGGCGAACCAGTCCTGAAACAGAGGAGCCGGGCGGAGGAAAGCCCGGCCCGCTCTTCCGGAACGCTGTGGCAGCTGCTGCCCAGCTCTGCGCTCTGGCCCCTGGGCCCCGCTGTGGCCAGAGACCCAGGCGGGGGGCACAGGTGGAGCCCATCGTGTGTCCCGGAGCACTCAAGCACAGCGACACCCAAGCGCCCGCCGGTCCTCCCAGGGCTGGGTGCGCAGAGCGCCGGGGCGGACGCCGTGGATGTGCCTGCTCGGTGGTGGGAGTGACGTGTGGACCCCGGTGTTGCTGGCTCCCCTGGGGACCTACGTGTGCTCCAGGGAGGAGCTGGGTGCCGCCCAGCCGCCCCGGGCTGCCCCTCAAGAGCTGGGGACTGAACCTCCCAGCTAGGATGCTGGGGGCGAGGGTGAGTGCGGCTGGGGCTCGTCCCAGAGCAGCCCCGAGAAGCAGGGGGTGGCCGCGCGCTCCCTCCCGCAAGCTGCCTCTGCTCTCGGCTTCCCTTCTGGCCCCACCCCCACCTTGGGCTGGGCGTCCATGCGAGCCTTGCTCGTAGGGCCTGTAATGTGGTTTCATCCTGTTCCATCCTGCTGACTGGCGTGGGGAAGGCGGGCGTCTTCCGCCCGCGTCCCAGGTGGAGGGGCTCTTGGTTCCCTGGGCTCTGGTGGCGCCCAGCCCGACTCCCACCTCTCGCTCTCGGAGGCGCGGCCGGCAGGGGGAGCGAGGCGGAAAGGAACCATGCTAGCCCAGGTGAGGGAGCGTGTAAGCGGCGTGCGGGGGGCACCGCAGGGCACGTGCTCCCACTGGGCAGCGAGGGCACGGGGTGGGCGCAGTGAAGAGTGGCGGGGGGCCGGGAGGGACGGGCGCGCACACCCCTGGGGCGCAGGAGGTGGCAACTCTGAGGGGTCCGGTCCCCTTTGTTCTTCGGCCACTCAGTCATGTCTGACTCCTTGCAACCCCATGGTCTTCAGCACGCCAGGCCTCCCTGTCCATCACCAACTCCTGGAGCCTACTCAAACTCATGTGCATCGAGTCGGTGATGCCATCCAACCATCTCCTCTGTCGTCCCCTTCTCCTCCTGCCCTCGGTCTTTCCCAGCATCAGGGTCTTTTCCGATGAGCCGGCCCTTCCCGTCAGGTGACCAGAGTGTTGCAGGATCTTTAGCATCTCTGGCCCCTGCAGCTGGGTTCCAGCTGGGCCTGGCACTACCGCTGCATTTGGGGCCTGTGGTGGTGGGAGTGGGCAGCGGCAGCGGGGGAAGCAGAGTTGTGAGTTGCAGAAGGAGCGCCCTGACCTCGTCCATCGCACTCTTAACCAGATCTGGCCCACTCCCTTCTGCACCTTCCCCATCTGGCCTGGCTGCCCAGGTCCCAGCTCAGGCACCAAGGGGTTAACGAGGGAAGAGAGGATCCCTCTCCTGTCTCCCACCTTAGATTCCTCCTCAGAGGGCCAGGGCCCTCAGGACAGAGCCCGGGAGGCTGACCCTGCAACTCCAGAGGCCCCGGGGTTTTCACTTTCACTTCTGCTCCTTTCCCAATGCCGGCCTCTCCCTCGGACTCAGCACCTGCCCACTGCCTTCCAGTGTTCGCCCAGGTATACGGGAAGACTCCTCGGGTGCATGGGACAACCACGGGCACCCGCACACACCAGGACCTCGCACAGCCCGCCCATCCGCCGCCAGTGCCCCTGGGGACGCCCCGTACGCCCCTCTGGGTGCTGACCGCCAGCACACACTCGCCTCCTGCAGCAGCAGCCCCCCTGCCAGCTGGTCCTTCGACCTGGGCTCTAGAGGCCCCTGGCTGGCCCTGCTGCGGGGGTGGCCGGCGGAGGGGGCGGGGAGCCCAAGCCCAGCTGCTCTCGCATCACCCGACTCCCTGAACCTGCTTCCTGGCCGCACAGATCACGGCCATGACCACCCCGCGGGGAGGGCACCCCCCTGGCAACATTGCGCCTTCCCAGCTTGGTCCACAGAGCTGCAGGGGCTGTCCGGGGGGAGGGGCGGGGCTCAGCGCTCACGAGGTCACGGTCGCCCACCCCGTCACACAGCAGGGCCCACGTGCTCACCGCCTCCACGCCAGGCTGCGCCAGTCCTGAGCCTCAGGCCCGGGAGCCCCGTGCTTCCAGCTGGAGCGGCTCCCAGGACCCCCCTCCGGTTCTGGGCCAGCACGCCCTCCACCCTGGGGATCCAACAACCCCCAGAGAGGCTGCTGCCTCCCGCTCCATCCAGGCGAAGCAGCAGAGGCCTTGGAGACAGGCCTGAGGGCCAGAGGCTCAGCCCAGGGCCCAAGCAAGTCCTGGGTCCCAGAGGCCTAGCGCCCTGCAAGGGGGGCGTCTGGGCTGGGCGGCCATGGAGGCCCCAAACTGGGCAGAGGCGGCCCCGGAGGCAGGAGGTGCGGGCAGGGGCGGGCCGCGTCAGGCTTAGCATCCGGGAAGCCTGGGCCTGCAGGCCCAAGTGGGCAGCCGGGCCTTCTAGAAGGGCAGGCTGGCCGCGGGGCGGGCGAGGGGCAGCGAGCAACCGGACCCGGCCTCGGCCTGAATTCCTCCGACGTGTCCTCGGCTCCCTCGGCCAGTCCAGGCCCCGCCCCCGGCCCTCCCTGCGACCGGCCGGTGCTCGGGGAGGTCGGAGGAGCGGGCACTGCCCACCCTCCGGATGTATAAGCCTCCCGGCCAGGGGCGGGCGGTGCGCGGGTGCGCGTGACGCTCGGTTCCCGGGCTAGGCGGCCTGGGCGGTGTCCCTCAGCTCAGGGTCCCCGGGCGCGACTGTGAGCCGCCCACAGGGGCCCGGGAGCCGCTCGCGGGGCCAGGTCCTGTCCCTGGGCACCGAGAAAAGGACGACCCTGCAGCCCTGGGGCCTTCCACCCGTGGCCGCTGCCGGAGCCTGGACGGTCCTCTCCACGCCCAGGTTCAGGGGCAGCTGGGGAGGCGGGAGGAGCACAGGGCAGGGCCCGGCTGGAGCCCCGCGCCGGGGTCTGGGGCTGGGGGCGCCTGCTGCAGCCTCCCCTCGGGGCGGTGGAAGCTGGTGGCTTCGCTGTACAGAGGGAGGCCAGGCCTTGGGGAGGCGCAGAAGGTCCCGGGGTGCTGGCCACAGAGGCCCCTGGGAGCTGAGGCGAAGGCCTGGGGAGCTTGAAATGCAGGAGGGCCCGCACCACCCCCGGGGCTCTCCACCTACCAGGGCCCCCTTGGCCCGGGGTGGGGGGCCGTGACGCCATGTCCCCTGGGCACGGGGCCGCGGCAGTGAGTGGCACCGCGGGCTCCCGCCCCCGGGCCGTGGGCTGGGCTGGCCTCCGTGGGGCCGGGTGCATGCAGTCGGAGGCGGCGCCGGCCAGGCCGCCGGGCGCCTATGGACGCGCGGGGCCCGCTGTCTCCCCGGGCCAGCGCGTTCAGCATCGCCTCTCTGGTTGCAGCAGAGGCCACAGAACGCACCACGCATCCGGCCCCTGGGTCCTCCGAGCCTGTGAAGCCGCTGGGATCCCCGGCCGGCATGCACTTCAGCACCGTCACCAGGGACATGGAAGGTGAGCCTCCCCGCTGCGTCTGGGCAGAGGCCTGCCAGACCCCTGCCCCTGGGGCCCAAGCAAAGAGGGCTAGGGGGATGGGGCAGACGGAAAAGGCAGCACTGGCGGGGTGAGTGCCCGGCTTCCAGCCTGGACTCTGGGGCGCAGAGGAAGGGCGGCATCCTGCCCCAATCCTGCGCCCCCTTCGCCTGGGGACCCCGCTGCAGAGATCCGTGCAGCTGAGTCCAGAGCAGAAGAGGGCGTGGGAGGTCAGAGGGGGACGGGAGAGACGGACCAGAGGGAGTTGGCAGCGGGGGACAGAGAGCTCGGAGAGGTGGGGGGACAGGAGGAGAGCCCCAGAGAGCCGGGAGACTCGGAGAAGCAGAGAGAGACAGCAGGAGGGGACGGCGGGGGGAAAAGAGCTGGAGAAAAGGAGAGGAAAACAGAACACCCAAAAGGGGAAAGAGAAAAGGAGACGAAGAGGCCAGAACCAAAGAGAAGCGCGCGGAGGAGAAGCTGAGAAAGTCGAGTCTTAAGGAAAGGAGGAAGTCCAAGGGAAGGAGTTCCGTCTTAACTTATAAAAAAAAAAGTTAAAAGCCACGAATAATAGAGAGACGCACACAGAGAGGAGGGGGACAGGCAGACTAGAAGGAAAGACAAAGCGCAGAGGGACCAGCAGGAAAAAGAGGAAGAGGCGGAAAATAAACCAGAAATAGAGACGCGAGGCAGACAGTGCAGGGGCATCGGAGGATGCGGAGGGCAGACGCAAGCGAGGGGAACAAAGGTTAGGGAGCGACTGACTGCAGGAGCCCGGGCGGGCAGCGCCGCGCGGGAGGGCGGCCGGCGGGCGCTCGCGCGCTCGCCCGCCGCCGGGGAGCCGGTCCGGGCGGTCGGGGGCCGGGAGGGGCGGGGGCGGGGAGGGGGCCGGGAGGCCATTGTCTCGGCGGGGGCGGGGGCGCGGGGCGGGGCGGGGCGGGGCGGCTCCGCGGGCGGCGGCGCGGGGCGGCGCGCGCCCGCCACTCGGCCCGGGGCGCGGGGCAGCGCTTACCTCGGCGGGGCGCGCGGCCCGCGGGCCATGATCTCCGCCGTGTCCAGCCCGTGGCTCACGCAGCTCTCGCACTTCTGCGACGTTGCAGCCTTCACGGCCAGCAGCCTGAGCGGCCTGGGGGCGGCGGGGGGCTTCCCGGGCGCCGCGTCGCCGGGCGCCGACCCGTACGGCGCGCGCGAGCCCCCGCCGCCGCGCTACGAGCCGTGCTCCGCCGCCGCGCCGGGCGCCCCGGGCCCGCCGCACGCCTACCCGTTCGCGCCGGCCGCCGGGGCTGCCAGCAGCGCCGCGGAGCCCGAGGGCCCCGGGTCTAGCTGCGTGGCCGCCGCCAAGGCGCCGGTGAAGAAGAACGCGAAGGTGGCCAGCGTGAGCGTGCAGCTGGAGATGAAGGCGCTGTGGGACGAGTTCAACCAGCTGGGCACCGAGATGATCGTCACCAAGGCCGGCAGGTCAGGGCGCCCCTCCTTGGCCGTGGGCCGCCCCAGCCTGGAGGGGCCGGCGAGTGGGGCGGGGGTACGGCCGGCTTCTCTGCTCCGGGGTCCCGGCTCCGGCGACAGCCGCCTGGGGAACCGGCGGAGGGGTCAGGGGAGGAGCATGGAGTCCTGGAGTCCACCCGCCGCCCCGGGACACCCTTGGCCTGAGGCAGGGGCCGGCTCAGTTCTTCTGGGCCTCGCCAGCCGGCGGATCCCAGTGGATCCAAACTTTTCAGAGGAAACTCCCCTCTCTGGTTCCCTAGTTCAGTCCACCCGGGTTAGTTGGAGGCTTCGCCCGGCAACGGGGCAGTGGGTCGGAACCGCTCTGGGACAGTTAAGACCCTCTCAGACGGGCTGTGTTATGGGGAGGCCGCCACCCCGTTTTCTCAGGCCTACGTCTCTGCTGACGGGGCCGCCGCCTTCCATTGGCCTGTGTTTGTTTGAAGGGCCCGGAGAGAAGGGGAACGAGTTTTGCGATGCAGCCGATGTGACCGGCAGACAAAGGCGGGTGCCGATCTGTGTCTAATGCACACAGGAGACACCGGCTCTGCATCCGCACGGCCTGGGAGGGCTCAGGGCCTGTTTGCAGAGCCCGCGCGGGGCTCCTCCTGCCCTGTCACGGCGTCTTCCCCGGGGAGCCCGGGGCCTTCTGCAGGCTCTCCTGCTGGCCCTGGGCGCTCAGCCTTCCACCCGGCCCAGCCAGCATTCTGCAGCCCCTTCTGGCCTGCAGGGGCGGGCGGTAGGGGAGGCTTGTCCGGGAGGGCTGGCGTCAGCCCACCACCCGAGAGGAGGTGCCTGTAAGAGGCAGCAGCCGGACAGGCGGGCGGGGGCCGGGGGGCACGCTGTCCTCCCAGCCGGCAGCCGGCACCGGGGCTGGACTAGCCGGCGGCCATCGGCCCGAGCTGGGATTGAGTGCAGGACGAGTCGGAGCTCAGGGGACCCCAAGAACACAGGCCAGGCCAGCCTGGAGTAGCTGTGTCTGGGGAACTTGCCTGTGTCCTCGAGGAAGGATGGGGAGAACCCCAGGACCCGACGAGAAGCCTCAGGGCCAGGGCTGTGGACTCCCCAGCTCGGCCTCTGCGGGGAACCGGGGAAGCAGGCGCAGACTCGCGGCAAGGCCCCGGGGCTCCTGGAACCCCGCTGTCCGCCTCGCTTTCACTTTGTTCCAGCCGGGAGCTTGAAGCGATGGCGTAGATCAGGCGGTGGGGGCGGTCCTGCTGACGGCCCAGGACCCGGGACTGCTGTTGCTGTGGCCCCCTGGGTTGACCCGGCCCCAGACTGCCGGATCGGCAGTCAGTTAGGCCGGGTCTGCACGGGTGGAGGTGCAGTGAGAAGCCAGAAGCCGAGGTCAGGGCCTGCAGGCCCGGCTGGCACGCTGAGTTAGCCGTTTCTGTGTTTCTAACGGGGTGGGGGGGCAAGAGGCTGTCCTGCCATCCACTCGCCCTTGGTGGGGCAGGGGCCTAGTCAGGTCGGTCAGGCAGCCGGGTGAGGGGAGATATGACCAGGGTCCTGGCTGGCCGGCCGGCCGGAGGCTGCATCCTCGGCCGCTGGAAGCCGGAGGCCGGTCCTCCCGTCCTGAGCTGACGGGGTCTTGCCATCCCCAGGCGCATGTTCCCCACCTTCCAAGTGAAGCTGTTTGGCATGGACCCCATGGCTGACTACATGCTCCTCATGGACTTTGTGCCCGTGGATGACAAGCGCTACCGGTGAGAGTGCGGCCCGGCCCGGCGGGCGGAGGCGGGCGGCCCAGGATGCTCGTTGGTGACCGCTGGCCAACTCTCCGGTCCCGCCAGCCCCCGCCCCACAGGTCTCATCCGCCCCCAGCAGTTCTGGGGACTGGTCCTGAGGGGGCTCAGACGTGCCCGGGCTCCCCACCAGCCTTGTCCGCGTCCCTTTCCACCCCCTCCCCGGGACGCCGGCCCCGGAGCCGGCAGGAAAGGTGGGGTGGCCGGGAGAGATTACGCTGGGCGGGCCTGGCCGCCCGGACAATTAACAGCAATTAATAAAGAGAGCCCGGTCCGCCCTGCGCCCTAGGCCCTGGCGGGCCAGATCCAGGCTCCCCTCCTCCCCGCCGCACCGGCTGGTGACTCGGGAGGCTGCAGGCTGGCGGACCGACCCGCGTGCAGCGAATCGTGGCGCCAAGGCCGGCCGCCTCCCTGCTGGCGCTTCCTGCCGCCTGTCGGGATGGTTTCCTTGCGGCCCCCTGGGCAGCCCCCCATCTGCCCCGTGGGAGCCTCGGGCACCTCGGGCTCCCTGGGCAAGGCCCTCACCCGGCGTGTCGTGGCCCCTGCCCCCCACCGCGGCCCAGGTACGCCTTCCACAGCTCGTCCTGGCTGGTGGCCGGGAAGGCAGACCCCGCCACGCCGGGCCGCGTGCACTACCACCCTGACTCGCCGGCCAAGGGGGCCCAGTGGATGAAGCAGATTGTCTCCTTCGACAAGCTCAAGCTGACCAACAATCTGCTGGATGACAATGGCCATGTGAGTGGCCCCCCGAGCTACCGCCCCGTCCCCCGGCAGGCTGAGGAAGTCCCTGCTGACCCGCGCCATGGCAGAGTGTGAATGATGGACGGATCAGGGAGAGCCAGCCCTCGGGTCAGGGGCCTGGGCCTGGGAGAGAGGGCCGCACTGGTCCCTTCACCCCATTCTGGGCTTTTGCTGGAGGCATTTTCCCTGGAAAAGATGGGGGGCCGTGGGGTGGGGCGGTGGGCAGCAGACTTGTGAATCTGGCGGTGAGGCTCCTAAGAGGCTGGCCTCCTTGGGGGAGTGCAGGGTTGTGCCGGGCTGTCGGGAGGGAAGTGCGCTGCTGGTCTGGGCCCCGCAGAGCTGAGCTCGGCCCTCACCACCTCTCTTCCAGATCATTCTCAACTCCATGCACAGATACCAGCCACGCTTCCACGTGGTCTACGTGGACCCGCGCAAAGACAGCGAGAAGTACGCGGAGGAAAACTTCAAAACCTTCGTGTTTGAGGAGACACGTTTCACCGCAGTCACCGCCTATCAGAATCACCGGGTGAGGCCCTGGGGCAGCCCGCTCAGCACCCCTGGGAAGGGGTGATTCTCAGTGGCTGCCTGGGGAAACCCCGCCAGGATGGAGCCCACCTCCCCGCCACCCGCCCCTGCGGCCTCAGACCACCCTCCTCCCCTCTGTGTTGCTGTCCGGACCAGCCTCCTATCAGGTTGACCCCTCAAGCAGCAGCTATCTCTGAAGCCTGAAAGTTTGTTTTCCAAACCATTCCGGAAGCTCCCACTGGGGGCCTGATGCGCGGTCTACCCAGATGCCTGGGGTGCCCTCCAGTCCAGACCTCGCGGCTCGGGGGTGGACCTAACTGCATTGCTAGCCCAGCCTGGGGGGCACTTGCGGGTGTGAAAGAGGAGTAGTTCCTTAGCCAGAAGGAGGGCTCCCCAGCCGCGGAGAGGTGCAGCCCCCTGCGGGGGAGGGAGCGGGTGTGCTCCAGCCCGTTTCTGGTGGAGAAGGGAGTGGGGGAGAAGCAGAGGGGAGAGTGGCGGGCGCTCCTACGGCTCCCTCCCCTCCGGGTAAGTCCCGCGGCCCCCAGAGCGAGCCCAGTGCCCGCTTCCCGCAGATCACGCAGCTCAAGATCGCCAGTAACCCCTTCGCCAAAGGCTTCCGAGACTGTGACCCCGAGGACTGGTGAGTGTCCCCCAGGAGAGCGCGAGAACGCGGGCGCCCCGCTGGCGCCCCTGACCCCGCCCGCCTCCCTCCCGCAGGCCCCGGAATCACAGGCCCGGCGCGCTGCCGATCATGAGCGCGTTCGCCCGCTCGCGCAACCCCGTGGCCTCCCCCACGCAGCCCAACGGCGCGGAGAAAGGTAGGCCGGGGTCGTGGGATCCGGACGGGCGGCCGCGCCCGGCCTCGCCCGCGCCGCAGGGGCGCTCGCGGCCTTCGCGGCGGTTGCGCAACGACTGCGGCGGCCGGGCAAGCGCGCACTCGCCCGTCGGCCCGACGGCTGCGTCCGCCCGCCCACCCCGCCCCGCCCGCCGGCGGGCGCGGGCCCCTGGGGAGGGCCCGGAGCTGGGCAGGGGCGCCGGGCGGGGGCCGGCGCGCTCTCGCCGGCTTCGCCGCGGCTCAGCCGTCGGCCCTCCCCGCAGACACGGCTGAGGCCCGGCGAGAGTTCGAGCGCGACGCGGGCGGCCCGGCGGGGCTCGGGGACCCGGCGCACCCGCCGCAGCTGCTGGCGCGGGTGCTCAGCCCCGCGCTGCCCGGGCCCGGGGTCCCGCTGCCCGGTGCGCCCGGAGGCCGGCCCAGCCCCCCGCACCCCGAGCTGCGCCTGGAGGCGCCCGGCGCGTCGGAGCCGCTGCACCACCACCCCTACAAGTACCCGGCCGCCGCCTACGACCACTACCTCGGGGCCAAGAGCCGGCCGGCGCCCTACCCGCTGCCCGGCCTGCGCGGCCACGGCTTCCACGCGCACCCGCACCCGCACGCGCACCCGCACCACCACCCGGCTGTGAGCCCCGCCGCCGCGGCCGCCGCCGCCGCCGCCGCCGCCGCTGCCGCCAGCATGTACTCGTCGGCCGGGGCCGCGCCGCCGGGCTCCTACGACTACTGCCCCAGATAGTGCGCGCGCCTGCCCGGGGCCCGGGCCACGCGGCCGCGGGGCCGCCCCCTGCCAGCCCCAGGGCGGCCGGAGGACCCCGCTCCCCGGCCCCGGAACCCCCGGGGCGCGCCGTCAGCGCCGAAGTGCGCGGTGCGCGCGGGAAGGAAGTGGTATTTATTGTTCTCGGCGAGGCCGCGACGGCCCCGGCCCTCCCGCCCCCCGCCCTCGCCCCGGTCTGGCCGCTGCAGCGGGACGACCCGAGAACTCCCGTCTGCAGGCGGTGTGGTGTAGATATTTGTAGATATTTGTAGATAAACTGTAGATACCGCGCCGGCGCCGCCTTGATAAACGGTTTCGCCTCTTTTGGAAGCTGCCTGAGTGTCCGTTTCTTTGCGCCGGGTTACATCGCGCGGGGTGTCTGGGGAGAGCCGGACTTGGGGACCCGCGGGTTCTCCGGCCAGGCCGGCCGCAGGGCCAGGGGTCCCTGCCTCGCGCCCCAGCCCTGCGCCCTGGAGCCCGCGCGCGGCCCCGCCCCCCCCCCTCCCGTTTCCACCTCGCGGTCCCCGCGGCCGGAGCTCCAGGTGTGCATCCGGCCTACATTCCTGCCTTGGCGGCTGCCCCTCTGCCTAGGGCCCGGGTCCCGCCCGTGGCCCGTTTTCAGGACCGGTGCCTGTCCTGTTTTTCCATGGAAGCTGGGATAACAGTCCTGGTCGAGCAGGATGGACACTGTCCGTTGGGGGCTGGGAAAGGAAGAAACCCTGACTCTGATCGGGAAAGACAGAAACAGGCAGCTCTGTTCTCAGAGCGCTGCCCTGGCTGCCCCGGCCCAGGCCTGTGTTTTTCCCCTGTTTATTGACTCTATTTGCTTCGAGGGTCCCCATGGGGTGGCCTGAGCGAAGCCACAATGACAGTGGTCATGAGTCATCCTGAAACCTGCCTGGGAAGCGTTTTTCCCAGGCCAGGTGGTGTGGGACCTCTCCCCATCAGCGCCACACCGGACCTTTGATGCGGTCCCTTCCTGAGTCCAGGCAGGAAGAGCCAACAGCCCATCAGCGTCAAGGTTGCTGGCCTGGGCTCGAGAGGGACGGGAAGTGCGAGTGGCCGAGGCCCTGTCCCCCTTCCGGGCCTGACCCGCTGCGTCTGTGGGCCTGGGCCACCTCTCCCAGGGCACGGCTGGGCTTTTCTGATGTCTGCCCTCGGCCGACCCTTTCTTTCCGGGCGTGTCCGCCCTGGAGGCGGTAAGTAGAGCTCAGTGATCAGCCGGCAGGAGCCGTTCTCGCGTCCGGTCTAGGACGGGACGTGGTGACCACGGCTGCTGAGGAGCGAGCAGTGGAGCCAGGGCCCCCAGATCCTCGAGGGGCACCTGGCACTGGGCGTGAAGACTCCTGCAGTGTCTGCCTGAGTGGCCAGCAGGCTCGGTGGACAGAGCTTCAGGGACGCAGCCCTGGGCGCCACCCCAGTGGCTCCGCCCTAGTGGACAGTCTGCCCCCAACCCCAGGTCTGCCTCTGAGTGAGCCAGCTGTGCCCCTGGCTTCCTTGCCTGGGGCCACAAATCCAGCCAGCCCTCCTCGTCCCGGGAGGAGAGACACGCTGCGGTTTGTTCTGACCAGCTGGTCTCCGTGTGGCGCTCCGGCCTCCCACGCCCCATCCAGACCAGGGAGAACCGCAGATGCAGAAGTCTGTTTTGGGTTTGTTCAGACATGAAGTAAGGACACGTGTTCCCTGGTGCCCAGCGTTGGCAGATGAGAGGTGCCTCCCGAGACCGCCCCCTCCCCAGACTAGAGCCAGGGTCGCTATGCCCACTGCGGGGCATGCCCATGCCAAGCAAGACGGAATAAAGGTGGACGCCGGGCTCCCACCAGCCGTGTCCGAGAGCCGGGCACCTGCGGCTGGGCTCTGCAGATGCTTGCCTGCCCTGGGGTGCGACCCCGGCCCCCAGAGGTGTGTTTTCTCCCACTGCCCCCGGGGCTGAGTTGTTCTGGCTGAGACCTTGTCACAGGCTGGCCGCGAGCCGGGGGCCCCTGCCAGCCACTGCAGACCCACGTCCAGACTCACGTGAGGGGCGCTCACGTATTCTTGATGGGTGTTGGGCTGTGCTGTGCCCCCCCGTTGCAGTCGCCCTGCCTCTCGTCCTGGGGTCGGGGGAGGCCTGGCTCAGGTCACCAGGCCTCTGAAGGGCACTTGGGACTCTCGGTCACTTGTTCCCAGGTGCAGGCCCCTCCCTGGGACAGGCCATGTCCTCCCCCGCACCCGGCCTGTGCTTCCCACTACAACCATTTTCTGGGATGGGGCTGGGATCCTCCTTGGGGGCTCCCTCCCAGCTGTTGGACACTCTGAGCATCCTCCCTGTATCCCCGCTGGCCCAGAGACCCCGTTCCGGCCCCTTGTATGTCTCCAGGGCCAGGAAAGACCTCTCAGAGACCTGGTCCAGGGGCTCCAGATCCTTCAGTCCCGAAGTTCTTCGAAGAACCTCGATGTCCACCATGTGAAGGAGGTAAAGGCAGGAGTGGAGGGAGGAGCCCCCGGAGCCCAAGCATCCAGGGGTGTGGGGGACCACGTCCTGGGGTGGGCCGTTCCCTGGTCCTGCCACCTCCCGGGGTGTTCAGGAACTGCCCGCCCCGGCCCAACGGTTACGGTTACGGTGACTCGCCCGGCACCCCTTCACCTAGGTCCCCAGAGGCCCGCTGTGCTGACCTGACCCCACCGCGTGAGGCCGCGAGGCGGACCCCCTCCACAGTGAGGCCCTCGAGGAGGTCCCCTGGTGGCTGTGCTCTGGGGGGGGGGGGGGGCTGCAATGTGGCCTCCCGGGGAGGCCTCGGTGGTGCAGCCTCTGGACAACGGAGGTCTCTTGGGGTCTGCAGGCCCGTCCCTGCCGGGGAGGCCCCCAGAGCGTGTGGGCCACATTGTGGGGGAAAGTGAGGCAGGTCTGCTGCAGAGAAAGCTGCCTGCAGGCCGCCGGGGGAGATGGGCCCAGAGCTGCTTCACGGACCGAAGCGGTGATCCCAGGGAAGCAGGAGCGTGACCCAGCTGGGCTGGGTGCAAGGGCGCCTGGGTCTGCAGCCAGGGCCTCGATTTCCATGCTGTATGACTGGGGAGGGGGTGCGTGCGGGGGGTCTGTGCCTCAATCTCCCATCAGGTTCTGTGGGTCCCGGGGTAGAACCTCCGACCAAGCCTGGCCCTGACAGCGGCCTCCCAGCTGGGAGCAGGCCAGAGTGGGGCGTGGGGTGTGACACCGCTGCTCTGCCCCCCGCGCTCTGTACTCAGAGAAACACCGATTGTGCCTTTGACAAATTCCCTTTCCTGCTTGTTGTCGTTCTTCAAACCAGATGGGTTTTTGAGATGAAACCGGGGACAGTTGGAGTCTCCACTCAACTGCTGCCAGGTCTGCACGGGAGTTGGCAGAACCAAAGGGGCTCTGATGGACGCGGCCCACTTTGGGGGAGCTTAGGTCTTAATAGTAGCGATTAAACGATCTTCTTAATTATACAGGGGAATGTTGACATCGCTTCTCCATCAGGTCTCAATCATAGGGAGCACACGCCCAACCCCTCCTCCCAGCCCCACCTCCACATCCTACCACCCGCCCCGGCCGGGCCCGTGGACAACCCGGCACTCCTGTGGCACGGCCCTGGGCACTGGCAGTCCTGAGGCGCCATTGCCGATGTCCAGGGCCTCAGCCTGCCTCGGCGGCACCACCTGGAGCCTCGTTTTCTCAGCCACGTGGCTGTGCGTGGTGGGCTGGGCCCCTGCTCTGGGGTGCCCTCTCTCCTGGAAGACACCCTGCCCCACACTGGCCCCTCCAGGACGCTGACCCTCCTGGCTCCTCCTCGTCATCCTGGCCTCAACTCCTCTCCCTTTCGTCCTGCCTCTGAACACAGCCTTTATCCTGCATGCATTTCTGAGGTTCTTCCCCAGAACCTCTGTGAGCTCATCACCCAGCGAGGGTTGTGGTGGCGGCCAGGACGATGAGGACCTCGTGCAGGGCGGGGCCGGCACGTCTCCCCACGGCCTGGGATGCACACGGGCCTTCCCCGAGCAGGCTGTGTGCTGCGGGCAGGCAGGCGGTCCACGTGGGGACGCCTAGTCGACTGGGCCCTCCCACATGCCTCAGCCCTGGGACGCCCTGGGACGCCCTGTGCCCATGGGCCACCTGGCCGTCGGCTCCTGGCTGCAGGAGCCCTGCAGGCCGTGTGCCCTTGACCAGCCTGGGTCAGGTGACCGGGCACCCAGAGGCCACCTCCCCGCTCTGAGGCGGCGCTGGGAGCTGCTGCATGTGTGCAAGTGGCTTTCCTTCTGGTTAACAGTGAGTGGATCTTCTTAACGCGAGAAGGAAATCAGGCGGCTTCCTTGAGAGGCAGCTGGCCAGATCTGGGGGCTCTAGGGCGGCCATTCTCCGGGAGAGCCTGGGGGCCCTGGGCTGCCAGCTGCACCCCTGCCCAAGGGCCTCTCAGTGAGGGGGGGACACGGCCGCAGAGGCCACAGGCCTCCCTGAGGAGGCCACCACCCAGCACCCACCCCGGGGCCCTGCCCACCCCACCCCCACCTTACCCTCCATGCACCCCTGTGGTCCCCACCCCCCTGTGCCAGCAAGATGCCTCCGGCCATTGAGGGTGAAGCCCCATCTCCGTGGGGTGACTGAGTGGGGGCCATGGGCCCCACATAGGCTGCTGCTCCCTGGGCTGCGGGACCAGAGGCGCTCCTGGAGAGCTGATCCCACCCCGAGCAGGTGGGTGGTCCTGGGGCTGGGGGTCCCCGCACGCTTCCTCTCCGTGGCCCAGATGAGCAGGCCCTCTGTGACTTCAGGTGGCCAGCTGGGAGGGTGCTCTCAGTGAGGGGCCAGGACGCCGCTGGCACCCGCTTGGGGAGGGCTGGGGGCCGTGCCCACCACGTGCTCTCCCAGGCCCGAGGCTGCTGGCGGGGGCCCTGGGGCCCTGGCATCCCGGCCGCCCAGCACCGTGGATGCCGGGAAGGGGCCCGGTCTGGGGTGGGCTGGACACCCGTTCCCACCCACAGAAACAGGAACAAGACAGGGCGGACTCGCCCCGGAAAGCCGGCCCAGGCCTGCTCTCTGCTCCTGGGTCCCTCCAGTGGTCAGCGGCTGCCATGCAAGTGTGCCGCCCCAGGGAGCGAGCTCCCAGAAGACGGAGATCCTGTCATGTGCATACCCGGAAAGTAACCAAGGGTGAACGGAGAACCCGGATAGACCACGGCAAGGAGCAGCTCACACCCACGAGGGCCCAACGGCAGAAACCAGCAGAAGACAGCCGGGCAGTGGGCACAGTTGGTGGATGGAATCCCACATGCGGTGTGGACCCAGGAGGGCTGGGAGCGGGCCCTGAGCCCACACACGTCCACCCAGGCTCAGGGCAGCCCAGCCCCCGAGCAGCGGGAGCTGCACCCCCACGGACGGCTCATCAGTGGTTGGAATGGCTCAGCAGATAAATGGACAGAAGGCCCGGTCTGTCCACAGGGGATGAAAAGGAAGGATGTTCTGGTGCCACGACACGGATGAGCCCCGAGGGCCGGATGCCTGGTGAAGCGCCAGACCCAGGACAGACCCTGCCTGGCTCCACCTGCACAAGGTCCCGGGGTTGTCAGATTCACAGAAGAAAGTAGACGGTGGGGACCAGGGCGGGGGACGGGGCAGAGCGTCAGTCTGGGAAGACGGAAAGCTCTGGAGCTGTGTGTGCTGACCGCTGCAGGACCCCGTGTGGGTCCCTGATGCTGCCAAGCCGTGCACCAAGTAACAGCCGAGACAGTAGTGACTTTTAAGTGTATTTATGTATGTTTAACAATTTATAACCCCTGGATTACCCTCCGTCTATTAAAACCATGCTGTTCATCTCGAATTGATCAAGTAGGTCCCCATACATGTGTGCACGCTCAGTCGTGTCTGACTCTTCTGTGACCTCATGGTCTGCAGCCCGCCAGGCTCCTCAGTCCGTGGGACTCTCCAGGCAAGAACACTGGAATGGGTTGCCGTGCCCTCCTCCAGGGGATCTTCCCGACCCAGGGATCGAACCTGCGTCTCCTGCATCGGCAGGCGGGTTCTTTGCAACCGCGCCCCCTGGGAAGCCCCAGTCTGTCCTTACGTGTCTGTAAACCGGCAGTTTTTCAGGGCAGTTTCGTGTCTGGAGACGCCTGCTGGTTGTCACCCTAGGCGGCTGGAGGCCAGCCTGCTGCGGGCACAGGAATCTTGGGGGCACAGGTTCGGGGTCAGCTCACAGTGCAGCCCGATGTTCTGAGCCCCATGGCCTGCCTAGCACGCAGCTGGACAGCAGCTGGATGGGCGCGTGTCCCTTCCGTGGGAACCCCTCTCTTGGCTGTGTGCCCACCAGGCTGGGTCCACCCGCCCGGCCCAAACACCCCTGTGTCCAGGGGCCCAGACTCACCATGAGGCAGGCCATCCAGCTGTGGGCTCCAGCGGGGTGTGGGCTCAGGACCCCCAGGACAGGGCTCCTCCGAAAGCCCGAGCCTGGCCAGTCCTGGAGGCTCTGGAGCAGAAGGGGCCCGTGGGGCAGGCCGGGGGTGGGGACCCTGAGAAAGGTCCCTGAAACCACCAGGAAGGTTGCTGAAGCGTCACGGTCAGAGCCTGTGCCGACCCCTGACCCTGACCTTGGAAGCAGGCATCCTACCGCCCCCGCCCCCTCCTGGCCCGCCCAGCGTCTTCCCCTCTGTGGGGAAGACACCCTCGATCCTCGGGGCCAGGCTGGGGGAGGGGGGTGGGCAGAGTGGCACCTCCAGCCCCACGGCGTCCTCGGAGAGTTTCTGCGCTCGAGCACCGCATGTGCCCAGGGAAGACAGCAACGTCCACCAGGACAGGAAGTCACCGTGCTCCGGGGAGAGCAGGGCCGGGACAGGCTCGGGGGGTCCAGGCCCAGCACTCGGGCTGCACACAGCCAGGCTGGGCAGGAGGGGGCCTCAGGGGGCACGTCCACCACGCGGGACGGACAGACAGGGGCACGCCCCATGGGGTCCCTCCGTCCACAGGGCCCGGCCCAGATGAGGGCGACGGTGGCATGGATGGCTGGGCACCATGTCCACACCCAGACTGGGAGAGGTGGCACCAGATGCCGGGAGGAATGGGGCAGCGGGGCTGGGGGCTGTGCCAGGTGCCCCGTGGCTTTCCACCTGCCCCCGCCCTGGGCCGGGCCCGCTCGCCCCCCGCCCCGTGTTCCCCCAGCCCTTCCTCCCATCCCTGAGCTCGGCAGTGCAGCCTGGGGGCTCAGTCACTCCCCCAACCATCTCCTGCCATCCTTCTCCAAGGCGTTGAGCTGAGAGGCGCGTTGAGGCCCAGGGAAGGCCCATAGCCTCTGCTCGCCCAGGCCCCCCGGACAGACTCCGGAGCTGGCCTGACGCCTGGAGGCCAAGGCCTCGCGCTAAAGCTGGGCGCGGGCTCCGTGCTTTTCTCCTTCACTTTGATCTATGCTTGAAATTTCCAAATAAAAACAACATCCAGACTGATCAGCTGGATGTTGTGCAGTGATAACCCCCCATGCCGTCACACCCCACCTCCGCTCATAAATCAGCTTATGGCTGTGATAGAGCAGAATCCCCGACACGCCGCTGGCTCTGTCAGTAACAACGCTCAGTATCCAACCACAGAGCTCTCTGAGGATGCAGGTGCCTCTCAGGGCTGCAAGGAGCTGCGTCCTCTGGGGGCAGGGGGCCGGTCTCACGTGAATCCCCCAATCCCCTTGGGCCCTCCTGCCAACGCCCCACGTGATGCTGGCGTGCCAACCGCACTTGCGTCCCTGCCTCACCCCACCGGCCAGCTCGCTGTCCCCTGGCCCCGCGCTGGACCTGGGAGCCAGACCCCCCGGCGGGGCCCTCCACCTGGATGCACACGTGGGCTCCAGATGCTGAAGGCCGGGCGGCGCCCCTGGAGCACAGCCACCGCAGGCCCACCCTCAGACCCACCGGGTAAAGCGCAGTGCAGGGTGGGGGTCCTGGGCGCCCCTCGGGGAGGCCTCCAAGGCCACAGCCAAAGTGGGGACTCCTCCCTGGCCAGGCGGCAGGGGCTCCTTCACAAAAAAGCCCGTGGGACCAACGGCCTGTGGCCTGGGCTCTGCCGGGGTCTCCCACAGCCCCCACCCCAGCGCCAGGGTCTCCTTCCTCCCAGCCCACAGCCCAGCAAGGAGGGTCAGAAGCTGCCCTGGGTCCCCGTCTGCCCGGCTCAGCCGCCATGCCGCACGCCCGGTGGCCACCTTAGCCTGGGCTGAGTCCTCCTCCTGGGACCCTGCTGCAGACCTGGCCCCCTCCCCACACCCCCAGTGGCGTCCTCTCACTGGGGTGCGTGCTCAGCCCTCAGCCTTGGCTGTCTGCGAGGGGCTGGAGCCCGGGACTGCGACCCCCAGCCCCGCCGTGCTGTGTGGCTGGCCGCCCGCCAGGGGATGGCCCTGGCTCTGACGCCCCAGGGAAGCAGGGGCCGCCTGGGAGAATCCACGCCTCCATGCTGCAGGTCTGCAAACAAGTTTACTGTCAGGCACGCGGTGCGGCCCCTTGCTTGGACGGCAGGCGCCGTGCCCAGCCTGGCTATGCTGCAAACAGCAGCCACCAGGGCCCACACGGCTGCGTCAGGACAGGGAATTGGTTCCGGGCAGGAGGGGGGCCTGAGCGACCCGGGGGGCCCAGGACCCAGGCCTCTGTGCCCGCACCCTCTCTGTGCTGAGTCACGTGGGCGGGTAGAGCGACCAGACGCTGATGCGCTGGTCCCCGGAGCCCGCAGCCAGCAGGCCCGTGGTGTTGAAGGCCACGCAGTGGACGGTGGCGCTGTGGAAGGCCAGCACGGCCAGCGGCTTCATCGTCCGCCACTGAAACACGCGGACACGGTGGTCCCAGCCCGCAGTGGCCAGGATCTTGCTGTCTGGCCGGATCTTGAGGTCGGCGATCCCGGGATTGATGAGCTCGTGGGTCCCACGCACCTGCGATCAGAGAGGCAGGGAGACGTCGGGTAGCTCCTTAGATCGGCTCCTGACGCCCACCCCCGGATGCCCTGCCCCCAGGACATCCCATTCCTGGACGCCCTGCCCCTAGGAGCCCCCCCGCCAACCCTTCATCCGGGACGCCCCTCCTCCTCCCCATCCATGGTGACCAGCAGCCCTGCGTGTCCCACGCCCTCTGCCCCTCCTGCCCAGGAATTCAGGCTTGGGGCTCAGCGCCCCAGCACCAGAGCAGCCGCTCCTCTGCTGCACATGCAAGGCCCCGAGGGAGCAGGCAGAGCACACGCAGCAGGCCTGCGCCCCAGCTCTCACGGGCAAGGACCTGCCCGTCTCTCCTGGGAGCTCTAGCCCTGGGATCAGAGCGGCGGATGCACTGGAACCCACATGGCCTGCTTTGGGGGGCTGTTAACAGTGGGGACCGAGAGGGGGTCCCTGCGGAGCAGGGTGCATCTAGGCCAGCATCACTGCCTGGGAGGGACCCAGGGGGCAGGGGGGGACCTTCCCTCCTCCTCCTGGAAGCTGGGAATGCCCGGGCTGGAGAAGACGGGCCATCCTTCCTGCTGGCTCCAGGGATGGTCAAGGGGGCAGGGCCCTGTCCCTGGTCCCTGGATGTGTGGGCAGCATCTCCCGCCCACTGGCCTGTGTATCCCACTGCCAGCTTCGGTGGGGTGCCCCTGGCAGGGTCAGGGAGTAGGCGGGCGGGCCGCGGCCAGCAGCGGGGCAAGGGGACGCCTGGCCGACCAGCCCAGGCATGGTGGGAGCGCGCCTGACTGGCGTAAATCAGCCTCTTCAAGGATGTGGACCTGCCCGAGGGAGGCAGGGCAGTCTGCAGACCACCTGTATGAGGGCGGCTGCGGCCCAGAGCCTGCCTGAGGGGCAGAGCTGGGACCCCCAGGTGGGTGGCGCCCAGCGTCCTGGCGAGGGTGACCCAGGGCCTGGGCACCATGGGCCCCGCTGAGCCCGCCCGGACCAGGACCCTGGGGAAGGACCCGGACACCAGGGCTTGCTTGGCGCGTGACCTCAGGTGCTGGGAATGTGCTGGGCCCATCTGGTTCCCATTACCTCGCTCCGCTCCGCGCGGAGCCCCAGCTGCGTCTGCAGTGCTGGCCTGCCTGCCTGCCTGCGCGGAGATTGATTTGGGCTCGTTGGAGCCGTGGCCGCGAGGCAAGGCACATCTCTGTTCACGAGGCTCCAGGGTAACACCGAGGGCCCGCGACTCGCGTGGACACCAGCGTGCCCAGGCCCCCGAGGCCTCTGGGACTGGCAGCAGCAAGTGGCCAGGGGGAGAGGCGCCCCCGGGACAGCGCTGAGTGAGGCCCAGCAGCCTCCCTGCCTCCCTCTCCTCAGGGTTCCCAGTTTGTTGGTGACGGCACCTCGGTTCTGTGCTGGACGTGCTGCGCGCGCTCTAAGTCTTAAATCTCTGTCACTGTTCCCCCCACAACGCAGGACGGATCAGGCCGACCTGGGCCAAGACAACAGGAGGGGCGGGGGGCCTGGGGTCGCCGCAGCAGGCGGGGCCCTCCGGAGAGCCGCCTGGTCCCCAGGCCTCAGCCACTTGGGCTGAAGTCCAGGCGACACTGGGAAGGGGCGCAGAGCCCACGGTACTGGGGGGGCTGCCTCAGCCCCACCAGGCGGGAGCAGAGGCAGAGGGCACCCTGATGTCCACCTGGGGGCCCTCCACCCTCAATGTGAGGTGAGCACGGCACGGCCCCGCCCACCTCAGGGATGTCGGCTCCCACCACCCACGTCTGGGACTCCGAGGCCTTGGAGACCGGGGAAGCCCCACCTCACAGCAGAGTGCCCTGTGGGGAGGTGGTCTGCCCCACTGCACGGGGCCGAGGGCTCGCTGGGACACAGGCCAGGCAGCTGCCGTGCTGGTCTGTGAGCGCGGCACAGGCAGGGATGCAGGGGCAGGCTGATGCCAGGGGAGCTAGGGTGCCACCCTGTCTGCGGGCACACGGGACCTGGCTCAGACGCCACCTGCAGCCACGACCACTTGCTCTGCTTCCCGCGCAGGCCTCCTGAGGGGGCGCTTTTCCGGAAGCCATTGCCCTCCCCAGCCACTGGAGTCCAGCCTTAGCCCCCCGCTCCTACCTGGGGCTCCACCCTGGCAGCCCTGACCCGCGGTCCTGCCCCCAGGAGGGGCGATGCCTGCGGGCATGAGGCCTGTCCCCATCTCTACCCGGGCCCGCCTCCCCAGGGGCAGGACCTGCTCCCTGGCCATGGGGGTCTGGGCTCCTGGGCGAGGCCCCCCTGTGGAGGGTCTGAGAGACACCCTCTTCTGCGGCCTCCAGTCTGCGGGGAAGCCCGGGCCACACAGCCCAAGAGGACGCAGCCAGTGTCCCACTCGGCTCCCCCCGGGGCCCTGCTTCCCCACACCTGGGCCCTCGGAACCGGCTGTGGACAGGTCTCAGCCTCCCGAGGCTTCCTGGCTAACCGGGGCTCCCGCCCCACCCAGAAGCCAGCGTGCACCCAGGCTCCCCACAGGGCTGGGCACTGGGCACCCAGACGTGGTCCCAGGGGCTGCGCAGCCATGGAGGGCGGGCAAGGCTCCGGTCACTTTGCCTCAAGGCCCCCCACCCTGCCGGGCAGCTTGCAGACGGCTACAGGCGCCTCACTGGGGGATTTCTCCACGTACAGTTTGGTTCTTTTTTTTTTGATTAATCAGTTCCTTACTGACCAAATTCCTCTGAGTTTTCAAACTGGCTTGCACAGCCCGGATCCCACATGCCTTTCCCCTAGATGGACGAGACGTGACCGCTGTCGGCCAAGGCCCGAGAGAAACCCAAGCCCTGTGAGCGGCTCAGGAGTGCGGCCCCTTGCCCGCTGCCTGCCCGCGCCGGCCCCGATGATTAATTAGCCAGGGGCCTGCACCAAGTCCTTTTCATGCCTAAATATTGTTTCAGCCCATCAGACCGCCAGCACGGAGCAGGATGGATGAACCCGCGGCCCGGCTCGCTGACCTGCAGTGCCTGCTGCCCCTCCAGGCTCCAGACGGCCAGCACCTTCTCCGCAGAGCCCGACACGCCCCTGGCCCTCCGCGGGTCCAAGGCCAGGGCCATGACGGGCTCCGAGTGGCAGGCGACACGGCTGCACACCTTCCGCGCGGAGACGTCCCACAGGGCCAGCGAGCCGTCTTCGTAACCGGCCAGGAGCAGCGGGCGGGGGCTGGACTCGGCCTGCGGGGAAAACAGGGTGTCAGCGCCAGGGGAGAAGGGGCTGGGGACGGGCCGGCCACCCCGCTGGATTCGCGTGCCTGACAGGCAGTCTGGACCAGCACCGGGGGACACGGGCCACGCCGGCCCTCCGGCTCCTTCCCACTGCTGACATGCGCGGCCACCCCTGGGCGGGGCCGGCCACCTGTCTGGCAAGCCAGCCAAAGAAAACCACGAGCCCCGTCTCCATGAAAAATGAACCTTCTGCACTTTGTCAACGTCGCCGCGAGCCCCCCGCCTCCGACCATCAAGCCCGCGGAGTCAGCGCCCTGCCCGCCACGTGATGGATGAGGGCGCGGGTCAGAGGCTGCATAGCGGCCACGAGGGGTGGGGGTGCGTATGGACCCCAGGCCAGCCTGGCACCAACTGGGAGCGGCTGCCCCGGGACTGCTGGCTGAGCTCCCGGGTCTCAGAGGTGACTGAGAATGCCCGCCCCTCAGCTGGGCTGCGGGACTTCCCTGACCAGGGGCTCAGCGGCCGCCCTGGGCCCTGGAGGGCCGGCGGGGGCCTGGCCCGGGGTTGCCGAAGCCCCGAGGAGGGAGGCTGGTGCTGGATGCAGTCTGGGCCTCACTGGACATGGCCCTCCTGCGGGCCCGGGGCTGCACCGCAGGCGTGACCTAAGGATGCCAGGGACAGAAGGGGGTGGGGAGCCCCGCATGGGCCCACCCGGGGTCTGGAGGAATGGGAGGACCTGTGTGCCTGGCTTTCTGATGACCACAGGAGCGCCCGGGAGAGAGGAGCAAAGTCCAAGGAAGCGGCCGTGAAGACTGCTGGGCCTGGGTCCAACCCCCGGGGGCTCCGCCCTGGCCCCCCCGCTGCCCCTACCCGTACACTCCCCCTGCACTGGGGGCTGCCCCGCTCCTGGGCTGGGGCGCCCCGGCTGAGTGAGGGCTGCATGCTGCTGACCCGTCCAGGCCCCACGTGGTGGCGGGGGCACCAGAGCTCCTGGTCCAGGGCCCACCCCCTGCGCTGAGGCCCCTAGGCCCCCCCGATGCACACAGGGTCCCCGCGGCCCAAAGACCGCATGGGCAGGCCCACCCTACTCACTCAGCATCCCCGCCAGCCTCTGGGTGTGCCGGCCACAGGGGCCCCAGCACCTCCAGGTTCCTGGGGAGCCCCTTGGCCAAAGGGCGGGCGCTGGAGGGCCAGCCTCCAGGTCGGGTGTGCATGACCTCTGACCTCCCATGTGACCATCCTCCTCACAACACAGGCCATCCGTTCTCAGGAGCGGGATGGACAAGGCGGCCTCTGACGACTGGTCAGGGCCCCCGCCACACTTGGATCCGTCAGCGGTAGGCAGTCCAAGCCCCCAGGCCTGGAGATGCGTCCAGGGCCGACTCTGAGCCAGGGGCTCCGGGCTGGATCCACATCAGCCAACGAAGCTCGGCGTGTCCGGCAGCCGCGTCGCTCACCTTGATGAGTTTGTACATCCTGTTTCTACACGTGGTTCTGGTGGAATTCCTACACCATTAGGCAACGACGCTGACGGCGTCTCCAGGGAGAGTGAGCGGATGTGATGCGTCCCCTCTGGGGCCTGTGAGCACCCCGCCCCCCCGAGCCCGCCAGCCCGGCACCCACAGCCTCACTGTCCAAGAGAGTCTCGGGGCCCACGCCGCCCCACGCCCCCGAGAGCTGCTCTCAGTTCAAAAGCTGTGGGGGCAGCGAGTGTGAGGAAGAGCCAGGAGTGGGGCGCACAGGCCCATTCACCCCGCGGGGCTGCGTCTACCTGCAGGGCTGGATGGCTCCCCTGGTCCCAGTGGCACAGGAGAGCGGCCCTGGTCAGCGGCCTGCTCCCCGTGGCGCCTGCGACTGCAAGGACATCCCCTGGACTCTGGAGGGCATGCCCTGGGCTGTCCACTCGCTGCCACCGGAGCACTGACGCCCCGGTGACCGAGGCTGCCCCCACCCTCGCCACAGCCTCGGAGATGCCTCCTGACTGCGAATGGTCATCAAGATCGGCCAAGCAAGGAGGACACGGCCACTGGACAGCGCTGAGCCCCCCACGGGCTGGAGAGCTAAGCAGCTCGTCCCGCAGTCAGAGGCCACGTGGCTTGCACGGTGGGCCAGCACTGCCCCCACCGGCCCCACGCAGACCAGAGGACAGCACGTGGCTCCCCAGGGAGGTTGCCGCTGACCCCACTGCCCGAGGGGTCTGCAGGCGCCCTTGCAGCAGGAGCGGGGCAGGCTGGGGATGGCACAGTGGTGGAGGAGGGGGACCAGGAACACTGTCCCCAACGGGCATGACTCACGCCCGGGGGCGTGGCTGGGGCGTGGCCAGGCACGGGGCCTTACCTGCCAGAGCTGCAGGCACATGGGCATGCCCAGCCTGGCCCCCGCCTCGGGCTTCAGGCAGCTCACTGACGTCTTGGACGGCAGCTCCAGAACTTGGACCTGACAGCAAGAGAACAGGCGGGTCTGGGCTGGAGCCAGGTCGAGTCTGGGCCGCACGCACAGGAGGCTCAAGGCTCAGCTTGGTGCTGTGGGCCTGTTTGTGCCTCTGCACGACCCCCTGGGTCCCAGGCCACGCAGGATGCACGCGTCACTCCCGGGTCACTGGCGGGGCCCTCGAAGGTGTCGTTGTCCAGCGGCCACCTGGGGCCTCCCTCGTGTTGACCTCCCGGCCGGGCGGGCGGCTCTGCCCGACGTGTTGACTCAGCGCCTGGTGCCCCTGCCCTCCTGGCGCCCCCGCCTGGCTAGGCCTCACATGCGGATGGCCTGGAGCCTCTGGGCTGTCCTGGGCCCAGTGCCCGCTGCTCCGCCTGCGTGTAGCCTGTGCTCAGAGTTGCCCACGCCAGCACAGACCCTCCTGGGTGCCCTGCCTGGTGGCCACCCTGTGGGCGAAGCACCACGGGCAGTGTGCCAGGGGGGACATGGGCAGCCCAAGTCTCCAGACAGCGAGGCTGTGGTGCAGATGGGCTGTGGCATCAAGACGATGAACACCTGCTGGGAACACAGGACCCCTGGGAGGTGAAGCAGAGGTGCCGACGTGCAGGGCGGGGGCGACGCTCTCACCAGCACCACACACGCGCACACACGCCCTCCACACCGTCGTGTCTGCAGGGCTAACTTCTGCCCCGCACACCTTGTCCTCACTGCCCCAAAGACGCGGCAAAGAACCTGAGCCACCAGAGGGCCGCCCCACCACGAGCTAGGAACGCGAGGCGCCCCCACAGCAGCCGTGAGCTCAGGACAGGCGCCAGCAGGACGAAGGACGCTGGGAGGACGTAGAAGCCCAGGGTGCGGCCCGGACGTGACCGGGCAGACCAGGAGGACGCGGGGGCCTCTCGGGGGAGGTCCCCCAGGCCTCAGACATCCAGGCCTACCCTGGCCAAGGGCGGGGCCCGGGGGCCTAGCGCCTGCATGTCAATGGGACTGGCCAGGGGTTGGGTGGTGCTGGCGTGAGAGCTCTTGGCCACGGTCCCTGTGGTCAGGGGTGCGGGGGGCCTCCTACACACTGCTGCTCCCACCTGGCATCCAAGGGCACGTTCTGCTTTCAGAAAGATGTCTGGTCTGGGCAAGTGTGGCCACCCAGACGGCTGGGCTGGCGGGGCGGGATCACGTCCTAGTCACATCGGGAGCCCCTGGGCCTGTGGCCTGAGTCCAGGCGGGAACACGGGGAATGGCCCGCTCCCAGGAGGCGGCCGGCCCTGGCCCAGACCCCGCCGCCTGCTCGGGAAGGGCAGGCACGGAGGAGGCTCAGCACCGTCTCGCTGCTGCCGCGGGAGAGCGTGGAGCCCTCTGTCTTCACATTAATAAAACTTTTAACAGGTTTTTGGCAAATTGGCAACAAAAGCACATGTAGCTCCTAATTGGAGATTTGAGCGCCTCGGCGAACAAACAGACGCCTGTTCCTGCCTCGTTATTTACGAGCTGGGTCTGCTCTGAGATTCACGGCTCCTCTTGGGCGCTGGCCAAACTTCCCGGGTGCAGGGCTTGAGTGCCCGCCCAGCCCGGCCTGCCAAATGGCCCTCAGGGAGCAGGGACAAGGTGGGGGATGGAGGGGGTGCCACCCCCGGGTATGTGGCTCCAACCCCCCCGACCCCCATCCCCATAGGCCCCACCCCCAGGCGCAGCTGACCTGGCCCTGCTCAGCCTGTGCCCCCCGACAGTGACCCTGGGGCCCTGCTCTCTGATGTCCCCTCTGTCCTGCAGTCGCCACCCTGGTGCGTGTCCCCCAGCAGCATCCCAGCCCTGCCCAAGGCCTCACGTCGGTGCCCAGTTCTGACCTGAAAGGCCGCCTCCCCTGCTGGCCTGGCTCTGCTCCTGACGCCCTGAGGGCCTCACGGAGACCCCAGCCTACCTGGGCCCCCTGCCCAAGCCCAACACCAGGGCCACCCAGGCGGCCGGCCACAGCTGCTCGGAGACCCCAGAGCCGCTTGGAGCTCACTCACCTCGTCACTGCCCCTCCCAGGCACTGCCAGCATCCAGCGCTGCGGGCCCTCGGCCAGGACGGAGGCCCTGCAGAAGCCCACGCTCTCCAGGTGCACGGCGTCCACCACAGCGTTCCTACCTTCCGCCAGGTCCCACACGCACAGCTGCAGGTCGCGGCCCTGGCTGCCAGAAAAGGAAGCGGCAGGCCGTGACCCTCCCGGTGGAGGCCACAGGACGGCATGGGACCCCTCATGGGGAGGGCCCCGGCTCCTGCGCTAAGAAAGGCCACACTTACACCTGCGGCCCAGACGTGCTGGCCTGAGGTCCGAGGCAGACGGGGAGCAGACACCGAGGACCCCACCCACCGTCTGGCACTGACGCTCCAAAAGCTCAAGCCTGTGTCCCTGCAGCGGCCCCTCGCTGGCCCTCAGGTCTCCCATCCGAGGAGCCCAGGAGGAGGGGCCGTCGCTGACACGTGCAGCACGCACACACCCCGGAGGACGAGGCGAGGACATGGAGCGTCTCCTCCCGACGGCCTGCCTCAGCAGTCCGACCTGAGAACCCCAGGGGTCCAGAGCAGGCGAAAGGGGCCGCCCACGGGCACAGGTGCGGCCTCGGGTGTGCGAGCCGGGCCGGGGGAGGGTCTGCGGGGCCTGGTGAGGCCGGCCCGGGCCCCAGCTTTGTCCTCCAGCCCAACATGAAAGGGCACCTTCCCTTCAAGGGCCGTGTAGGAGGCTGGACTTGCAAACACAGCTGGGCCCCGGCCGCCACTGCAGCGGCACACACCTGGCCCCCCAAGCACCTGCGTGTTCTGCATCCTGCCCGGCGGAGCACCGCGGCCAGCTGTCACGCACGCACGCCAGCACCCCCACAATCGTCCCGCATGCGTCCGCAGGCCGGCTCTCCAAGGGGCCCGCCTCCCGTGGGGGCTCCCCCAGGACAGCCCAGGGTGCTTGGGGGAGCAGGGGGCCTGGAAAGGCCTACACCTCCACTCAACACCCAGGAGGAAGGTGGGGGTGGCTCAGCGGGGCCCTCGGACACGGCCCCTACTCCAACCATCACGGAGAGAGTGAGGCCCATGTGCAAGGGGTGCGTTTGTGCAGCTCAGGGGACGGGTCGAGGCCCTGTGGGGCTGAACAAGCATACGCCCAGGGCATGGCCCTAGACTCACCCGGCCTCAGCCGCCCCAGGGCTTGCGAGTGGCCTGTGTCCAGCACAAAAGTGCTTTGAAGCCCCCTGGGGCCTAGAGGCCTTGTTTTCTGGGGACCAGCCTCCACGGTGCCCAGGTTTCAAGTCCAGAGGCCAGAGCTGCCCTGTCCGGGAGTTCCAGGGCAGAGGGTGCCCTGAAAAGACCTCTGATGTCTCAGCTATCTGGGGGTGTGACCCCTGAACACGAGCAGAGAGAGCCCGCAGACAGCAGTCACTCTGGCAGTGGGGCCCCCATCCTGGCCCTGCCCCACCCGCACCGTGCCTCTCTCCAGGGGAAGGCGGAGGCCCCCAGAGTGCCCCACACCCCCCAGCGCTCAATGGCCGCCTCCTGGCCGACTGCCCAGCCTGGGCGCGTCCCATCACCTCCACGGGCCCCTGCCCTGCTGCCAGCCCCCAGCCCCTCCTGGGATGCACAGGCCAGGTCCACTGCGGCCTCCCCCCACCCCGGTCAGCACCACCGCGGCCCACCTGAGCAGCTGGGGTCCCTGGGGCAGTGTGTGCAGCCAGGTCACACACTGGCCCCCGTGGCCATCCAGGGCGGCGAGTGGCCTCCGCGTCTGCAGGCTCCAGACGTGCACCAGCCCACGCAGCGACCTGTTCAGACAGCGTGGTCAGGGATGGCCTTGGGGGTGGGGGGTGGGATGCAGTCAGGCTGAGAGTCAGGGTGGGCTGGAGTCAGACTTGGGGGGGTCGGGGGGCTGGAGTCAGGCTAAGAGTCAGGGTGCGGCCTGCAGTCAGGCCTGGGGGTTGGGGGGTGGGCTGGATTCAGGCCTGGGGGTTTGGATGGGTTGCAGTCAGGCCTGGGTGTGGGGTGGGGGCTGGGGGGACACCACTCGGCTGGTGAGCAGGAGCTCCAGCCAGCAACTCTCAGGGGACGGCTGGCCACACGCGCCCAGGAGACGCGCTCCACTTCCAGGCAGGGCGGTCGAGGGGGCGACAGCGTGGGCCCTTCCCCAACCTGCTCCTGGCTGCCGGGGCGGGGCACTCACCCCGAGAGGAGCAGCGGGTGTCCCTGGGCTCCGTGGCAGAAGTGCAGCGCGTGCACAGCCGAGCGGGCACCGCGTAGGACGAACTGGGGGTTGGGCACGGGGGCTGCCATGTGCTCGCCTGCGGACGGAAGGGGGCGTGAAAGACCGTGGGCTCCTCAGGACGGCACGGGCGCCCCTGGGTCCCCCAGACAGCAGGCCCCCCTCGCCTGGAGCCCCCGCCCTGCCCTCTGCGCCCCCAGGGGCCCTTCCCGCCCAGCCCTCCCCGTGCAGTCAGAGGCGTGCAGGTCCGTTCCTCACAGGGCTGCGGGCTCGGCCCCCCGGCCCCCCTGCTCAAGCAACGGGCCAGCCAATGGCCTTGTCCAGCCTGGACCCTGCATGCCCCTATGGTGTGCAGACAAGACGCAGGCCCAGTATCCTGCCACTGCCCGGGAGGGCCGCTCTCACAGAGCACGTGTCTCGTGAGCAAGGCCTGCGGGTCCCCCAAAGGAGGAGCTGCCAGGGCCCCTCCAAGCCCCTGCAACCACCCTGCCCCAGTCCTGCTGGTGGCCATGGCCACGGCCACCTGTCTGGCCGCAGGTCCTGAGCCAGGTTGAGGGCACAGCAGGGAGCAGAGCCTGGGGCGGCCGAGGGGCCGTCCTGTTGGGCCCCAGGACCGTCCCCCGAAGTCTGCACACAGCCATCAGAGTGCCACGGGGCCGGGGCCGAGAGCTCCCACGATGCAGGCCCCCGGGCACACGCATACACGCAGCGCCAGCAGAGGCCCAGTCCGCACTTGCCATCGCCGCGGCCTGACGGGAGTTTCCAGAACCTGCACGGGGCTGGCTCCAGCAGATGAATCAGGCCCCACCCCCACCCCGTTTCCCAACGGAAGGACGCGGGGAACAAACCCGTCACATTGCTGTTACAACAGCCGGACGCTCAGGCCAAGACGAAGCCTCAGCAATTAAGGGCTCCATCGTTTCAGGCAATTAAAGTAAACGCTTTATTTAAAAACTAATTAATTCTAGCTACATATTTTTCCCATGACAATACCCCGTGATGACTTGATTTATGACGCCTAATTATTCTTTATTAATCTAATTGAGAATAATCACATCATCCCATCTCCTGGCAGGGGGCCGCCCAGAGCCGTGAGCACCCAGCCGCCTGGCCGCCTCACCCCTGGCTTGTCACTATCCCCCTCGGCGGGCAGAGGAGTCCGACAGCTAATCCACAGAGCACAGGCCTGGGTCTGCGAGATACATTCCTTCAAAAATTAAAAAGGGAGAATCTGACGGCTCTTCCACCACTGTGACACATGCCCCTGGAGGCCCCCAGACGAGGAGGCCATGGGGGTGATGCTGTGCAGGGGTCCTGGCCTTCTGCAGGCCCCCCAGCCCCGCCCCGAGTGGGCACAGTGTGGGGCAGGAGCCTGCGGCTGACCCCTGGCCGCGGAGGACAGGGCCCAGGGTGCTTGGGGGCAGGTCACTGCACAGGAGCAGCCCCTGCGCAGGCGGGACCATCAGGCTGAGCCAGAGCTGGAGCTGCGCCCACGGCTGCCCGACGTTGCCCAGCGGCTCTCAGCCACCTCGGGCCCAAACCGCAGCCTGAGCGTCATTCACGAGGACCCGAGACGTGGCCTTGGCGGTTCACACGGAGCGCCCTGGGTGGGCCCCGTCAACAGCACGAGCAGACGAGGAGGCTGGCCCCGCAGGGGGCCTGCAGGGGCCACAGGTGTGGAGGGACCGAGCAGAGCGCAGGGCTGGGGCGGACAACAACACTGAGCGGCTCTGAGGCCCGAGACGGCCTGAGCTACACGGAACGCGGCCCACTCAGATCCGGAGACACCCGGCCAGGGAGAGGCTGCTGGGGGCAGGGGGCGCGCTGGGGCTGCAGCGGAGACGCTCCGTCCATCATGGGGGACAAGGACAGGCTCCCCGTCCACCACCTCCCGGGGGACACGGGAGGACAGGCCTGTCCGTCCACCCAGGCCTGTAGGAACCTCCTGAAGCACCCACAGGCACCCAGAGAGGACATTTGGCTCAGACTCAGGGTAAAGGTCAAGGTCGAGGGAACAGCAGGGCAGCTCTTCTGAATTCAGAGGGTAAGGAGCACACTGACACGCAGCCTCGGTGAGGTCCTGGTTTACATCGAGAGCCCAAGATAAAAAGGGATAAAGCAGACTCAAACATTCAAAGGCAACTTCAGCACGGCAGCAGCAAAGAAAACCAGCAGCGAGAACTCAACAGGCTCCTTGGACACAAACAGCATGCCATCAGAGAAAACTCCACTACAGTCCCAACTAAGAAGATAAAAGGCTTAACCATGAATCGTTTAACTGCTGCACATCAAAAGAGCTAAAAACCTAAAGTATCTTTAAAACACGTGGAAGTCTTCAAAACGAAGGTAGAGCTAAATGCCAGATAGAAAACTGGGCAAAAGACAGTACAGACAATGCACGCACGGAGACAGGGGAATGGCCTTGAAGGTGAGGAGAGGCGCTCCCGCCTGGGACTAACGCCGCCCCAGTGGCTCTGGTTCTGGCCGGATGGAGTGGGCTCAATGCTGACTGTCGCCCCTCTCTTTGGCCAACTGCAAAGAAAACCTCCAGGCAAAACATCATTAGCGATCACCATAAGCTCCCAGAGCGTGGGACCTGGAGTAGCTCCTCTAGGCCCTCCTGGGCCCGTGCAGCCACCGCTCCTTGGAGGTGAGTTTGCTCCTCCCGGCCACCGCCCCTGACCTCGGATGTGGGGTCAACCTCTGTTCATTTCCAAGGCAAACCATTCAATATCACAGTAATCCAAGTCTGTGCCCCAACCAGTAACGCTGAAGAAGCTAAAGTTGAACAGTTCTATGAAGACCTACAAGACCTTTTAGAACTAACACCCAAAAAAGATGTCCTTTTCATTATAGGGGACTGGAATGCAAAAGTAGGAAGTCAAGAAACACCTGGAGTAAAAGGCAAATTTGGCCTTGGAATACAGGATGAAGCAGGGCAAACGCTAACAGTTTTGCCAAGAAAATGCACTGGTCATAGCAAACACCCTCTTCCAACAACACAAGAGAAGACTCTACATATGGACATCACCCGATGGTCAACACCGAAATCAGACTGATTATATTCTTTACAGCCAAAGATGGAGAAGCTCTATACAGTCAACAAAAACAAGACCAGGAGCTGACTGTGGCTCAGATCATGAACTCCTTATTGCCAAATTCAGACTTAAATTGAAGAAAGTAGGGAAAAACCACTAGACCATTCAGGTATGACCTAAATCAAATCCCTTATGATTATACAGTGGAAGTGAGAAATAGATTTAAGGGACTAGATCTGACAGATAGAGTGCCTGATGAACTATGGACTGAGGTTTGTGACACTGTACAGGAGACAGGGATCAAGACCATCCCCATGGAAAAGAAACGCAAAAAAGCAAAATGGTTGTCTGGGGAGGCCTTACATATAGCTGTGAAAAGAAGAGAAAGTGAAAGTGAAGTCGCTCAGTCGTGTCCGACTCTTTGAGACCTGTGGACTGTAGACCACCAAGGTCCTCCGTCTATAGTATTCTCCAGGCAAGAATACTGGAGGGGGTGGCCATTTCCTTCTCCAGTGAAAAGAAGAGAAGCAAAAAGCAAAGGAGAAAAGGAAAGATATAAGCATCTGAATGCAGAGTTCCAAAGAATAGCAAGAAGAGATAAGAAAGCCTTCCTCAGCAATCAATGCAAAGAAATAGAGGAAAACAACAGAATGGGAAAGACTAGAGATCTCTTCAAGAAAGTTAGAGATACCAAGGGAACATTTCATGCAAAGATGGGCTCGATAAAGGACAGAAATGGTATGGACCTAACAGAAGCAGAAGATATTAAGAAGAGGTGGCAAGAATACACAGAAGAACTGTACAAAAAAGATCTTCACGACCCAGATAATCACAATGGTGTGATCACTGACCTAGAGCCAGACATCCTGGAATGCGAAGTCAAGTGGGCCTTAGAAAGCATCACTACGAACAAAGCTAGTGGAGGTGATGGAATTCCAGTTGAGCTATTTCAAATCCTGAAAGATGATGCTGTGAAAGTGCTGCACGCAATATGCCAGCAAATTTGGAAAACTCAGCAGTGGCCAAAGGACTGGAAAAGATCAGTTTTCATTCCAATCCCAAAGAAAGGCAATGCCAAAGAATGCTCAAACTACCACACAATTGCACTCATCTCACACACTAGTAAAGTAATGCTCAAAATTCTCCAAGCCAGGCTTCAGCAATACGTGAACCGCGAACTTCCAGTTGTTCAAGCTGGTTTTAGAAAAGGCAGAGGAACCAGAGACCAAATTGCCAACATCCACTGGATCATCAAAAAAGCAAGAGAGTTCCAGAAAAACATCTATTTCTGCTTTATTGACTATGCCAAAGCATTTGACTGTGTGGATCACAATAAACTGTGGAAAATTCTTAAAGAGATGGGAATGCCAGACCACCTGACCTGCCTCTTGAGACATCTGTATGCAGGTCAGGAAGCAACAGTTAGAACTGGACATGGAACAACAGACTGGTTCCAAATAGGAAAAGGAGTATGTCAAGGCTGTATATTGTCACCCTGCTTATTTAACTTCTATGCAGAGTACATCACGAGAAACGCTGGGCTGGAAGAAGCACAAGCTGGAATCAAGATTGCTGGGAGAAATATCAATAACCTCAGATATGCAGATGACACCACCCTTATGGCAGAAAGTGAAGAGAACTCAAAAGCCTCTTGATGAAAGTGAGAGTGGAGAGTGAAAAAGTTGGCTTAAAGCTCAACATTCAGAAAACAAAGATCATGGCATCCAGTCCCATCACTTCATGGGAAATAGACGGGGAAACAGTGAAAACAGTGTCAGACTTTATTTTTTTGGGCTCCAAAATCACTGCAGATAGTGACTGCAGCCATGAAATTAAAAGACGCTTACTCCTTGGAAGAAAAGTTATGACCAACCTAGATAGCATATTGAAAAGCAGAGACATTACTTTGCCAACAAAGGTCCGTCTAGTCAAGGCTATGGTTTTTCCAGTGGTCACGTATGGATATGAGAGTTGGACTGTGAAGAAAGATAAGTGCCGAGGAATTGATGCTTTTGAACTGTGGTGTTGGAGAAGACTCTTGAGAGTCCCTTGGACTGCAAGGACATCCAACCAGTCCATTCTAAAGGAGATCAGCCCTGGGTGTTCTTTGGAAGGAATGATGCTAAAGCTGAAACTCCAGTACTTTGGCCACCTCATGTGAAGAGTTGACTCATTGGAAAAGACTCTGATGCTGGGAGGGATTGGGGGCAGGAGGAGAAGGGGACGACAGAGGATAAGATGGCTGATGGCATCACTGACTTGATGGACCTGAGTTTGAGTGACCTCTGGGAGTTGGTGATGGACAGGGAGGCCTGGCGTGCTGCGATTCATGGGGTCGCAAAGAGTCGGACACGACTCAGTGACTGAAATAAACTGAACTGAAGCTCCAAGAAGTGAAGGACGGCAGACAGACTTTGGAGGCAGGCAGGAACTTGGAGAGCTGAGCTGAGTGGGGACAAGCTTCCTGCTTCTGTGTTTGCGTCCTGGGGCACTGCCTTCAGGCTGGGTTGGGCTGCAGGGCTGCGAGGCAGGGGTGGCTAAGACTTGGAGAGGAACTAACTTCAGTGCAGGGAAAAGTCTGAGTCCTGGACTGAGCTAAAAACGTAATACACGGCACAGAGAGAGCGTCAAACATCCACCATGACCCCGGATTCTGAAGAGTCCGGGTCTGACTCCCCGATGGTGTCTGCTTCTCTCCTCTCTAGGCCCTGCCCCAGGCGTGGCCCCAGACATGGAGCTGTGCAGGAGAAGTGGCTCTGAGGGCCACCCCAACTTCATGGCCAGAGGGACCGCACAGAAAGGGCCCCACTGGATCCTGTGTGAGACAGACGGCAGAGAGCAGAGGGCTACAGACAGGCGGTCATGGAATGAACCCCGGAAAGCCTGTGCTCACCTCTGAGCTGTGTGGGGTGGGGCGGACCCACAGCAGCACCAGCGTCAACACCTGAGCTGGGACCACCGAACACTGCCCAGGGCTCAGGCTGACCTGAGTGGCTGGTGCGCGGGCCCAAAGCAGAGCACTGGAAGCTTTGGAGACGGACATGTGAGCAAAAAACTGCGGTCCACGAAGGGGGGAGGCCGTCTGACGGGGTGACAGCCTGCTGACACGACACTCAACGTTCTCCAGGGGACCCAAGATCACAGTCCGTCCAGGCTACAACATGAAGTTCCTCCACACACAGAACCATGAGAGCAGTTCTCACAGGAAAAGACAATTCACAGATGCAGCCTTGACGGTTCTGAAGTCGGGAACAGCAGGTGAGGGTTCTGAGCGGCCTCTGTGCTTCTGCTCCGGGAGGTGAAGGTAAACACTCTTGAAAGGAACACAGGGAAGTTGCCAGCAGACAGGTTCCTAGGGCTTCCCTGGCGGTCCCGTGGCTGAGACGTCGCAGTCCCAGTGCAGGGGCCCAGGTCTGATCCCCAGCGGTCCCGTGGCTGAGATGTTGCAGTCCCAGTGCAGGGGCCCAGGTCTGATCCCTGGTCAGGGGACGAGGCCACGCAGGCTGCAGCTAAGAGCTGGCGCACCCGCTAGTAAATCCAGATAAATGTGTGTGTGTCTTAGAAAAAGAAGATATGAAGTGGCAAGTCAGGACACGAGAACATACTCACCGGCCCTGTGCGTCAGGGAAATCTAGTGACAGACACAGCCACACGCCCTGCAGGCTCACGGAGCGGCCAGTGTTAAAGACAGGCTACGCCGCCGGCCGCTGGGACCCATGTGACGCGGGGGAGCTCTCCCAGGGGTGCACTGGCTCAGTCACTTCGGAACGCAGTTTGGCTGTCTCTAGAAAAAGGCCCCCCACTAGGGATGGTCCTCACAGCCACGGAGGCCGAACACACGGTGATGGGCCCCACACCCCAGCAAAGCAGTGCTGACCAGGCTCCCCGCAGGTCAGCCTCAAACTCGCGGAAAAGCAGCCTGTGGAGGAGAGCGGACACCGTGACGCCGTTTAGATGAGACTGTAGAAGGGGCAAGCCGCCCAGCGGCCACAGAAAGCAGCTGAGGGCCCCTGGGGAGGGCTGGTGGGGGAGCGGGAAGCCGGGTGAGGTCGGGAGGCGGCCCTGGGCGCTCCCCCAGGATGATGTGCGTGTGTCTCCGGGCGTGTGTGCCTCAGGTGTGGCAGTGCTTACACAGGTGCCGGAACGTATCCAGTTATCTACTTCACGTGTGTGTGCTTGAGTGTACGTCAGTGTTATTTAAAAACACTCAACAGTACCTAAACCAACGATGCGAGCAGACACTTCACCTGTAAGGTGTGCAGACGGTGAACACACAGCTCAGCGCCCTTAGCCTCGGGGAAATGCAAACAAAAGCACCACAGCCCAGGTGAGGCTGGCAGAGCCGCCGAGAGGACGGAGCCTCACGCGAGCCCACAGCCTGCTGGGAGGTCCAGAGCAGCAGAGTTGCACCGCCAGCGCTGTGACCATGGGACACCGGCTCTGCAGAAACGAAACCGTGCCTGAGCGGTCTGCTCTGTTCACATCATCTCTCAAATGCAAAATGACCAAATGACCACTCACCCTCGAGCAACAATGCAGGAACCCAGTACTGAGGAACGCAACGCTGTGGACGCGACCACGGAGGACGGGAGCAAGGACTAGCCTACATTCTGCACGGCCTGGTTCACTGGGCATGCTGGAAATGGCAGGTGCCAGGGCTCAGGGGTCAGGATCCAGGGTGCGCAGAGGGGAGGGGCCCCTGAGGGGGTTTCTGCCTGCATGCTGGAACTCCCTATAAGCATGTGTCGTAAGGATCAACCTGAGGCCACAGTGATGAAAAAACAGCTGAAGATATGGGCCAGCATATGGGCCAGGCAGAGACCTGCGAGGAGGCGGGCTGAACCCCACCCCGGAGGCCACCTTCCTCTGGGGAGACGGGGCCCGTGTGGACAGACGTTCTCTGGGTACGGCGCGTGCAATGGCCCTTTATGTGGGAGGTCCTGCTCCCTGAAACCGAAACCCCAGGCCCGTCCTGAGGAACATAGGTGGCAAGTCCCAGCTGAGGGCACTCGCTTAGAACTGTCTCGGGCGCCACAGCCCACAGGAGCCCCCACGGATGTGACAACTGAGGGCCACGTCCCAGCTGGGACCCTGGGGAAGGACTGGAGGGAAAACGAAGGAAACTGGAATAAGCCCGGGTCTGGGGGGGGTCACAGTGTGTGAGATCGCTCATTCCGCACGGGATGACCGCGCCAACTTGGGGGCGAGCACCCTCCTGCCATCCTCAAGGAGGCCAATCTCCAAATGTGGCTTGGGGAATATTTGGGGGCTACTGCTTCTCGAGTGACTTACCACCAAGATATTATGAAAACCCAGCTTCCTATCTACATTTTCTGGTTTTAGATCCAATTTCTCATTCCAGTTAAGGGGACTTTAAACAGACTCACTGCCAGTTTTTAAGTGCTTTTCCTATTTAAAGTGATTTCCCACCCTATTTTTGCCCTAACAGACTTAGATCCTAAAATGGACTGGAATGGGTAAATTTAACTCAGGTGACCATTATAACTACTGTGGGCAAGAATCCCTCAGAAGAAATGGAGTAGTCATCATGGTCAACAAAAGAGTCCGAAATCCAGTACTTGGATGCAATCTCAAAAACGACAGAATGATCTCTGTTTGTTTCTAAGACAAACCATTCAACATCACAGTAATCTAAGTCTATGCCCCGACCAGTGACGCTGAAGAAGCTAAAGTTGAACAGTTCTATGAAGACCTACAAGACCTTCTAGAACAAACACCCCAAAAAAATGTCCTTTTCATTATAGGGGACTGGAATGCAAAAGTAGGAAGTCAAGAAACACCTGGAGTAAAAGGCAAATTTGGCCTTGGAATACAGGATGAAGCAGGGCAAACGCTAACAGTTTTGCCAAGAAAATGCATTGGTCATAGCAAACACCCTCTTCCAACAACACAAGAGAAGACTCTACATATGGACATCACCCGATGGCCAACACCGAAATCAGATTGATTATATTCTTTGCAGCCAAAGATGGAGATGCCCTATACAGTCAGCAAAAACAAGACCGGGAGCTGACTGTGGCTCAGATCATGAACTCCTTATTGCCAAATTCAGACTGAAATTGAAGCATGTGGGGAAAACCAGTAGACCACTCAGTATAACCTAAATCAGATCCCTTACGATTATACAGTGCAAGTGAGGAATAGATTTAAGGGACCAGATCTGATAGACAGAGTGCCTGATGAACTATGGACGGAGGTTCGTGACATTGTACAGGAGACAGGGATCAAGACCATCCCCATGGAAAAGAAATGCAAAAAAGCAAAATGGTTGTCTGGGGCGGCCTTACAAATAGCTGTGAAAAGAAGAGAAGTGAAAAGGAAAGGAAAAAAGGAAAGATATAAGCATCTGAATGTGGAGTTCCAAAAAATAGCAAGGAGAGATAAGAAAGCCTACCTCAGTGATCAATGCAAAAAAACAGAGAAAAACAATAGCGTGGGAACGACTAGAGATCTCTTCAAGAAAATTAAAGATACCAAGGGAACATTTCCTGCGAAGATGGGCTCAATAAAGGACAGAAATGGTATGGACCTAACAGAAGCATAAGATGTTAAGAGAGAGGGCAAGAATACACAGAAGAACTGTACAAAAAAGATCTTCACCACCTAGATAATCATGATGGTGTGATCACTCACCTAGAGCCAGACATCCTGGAATGTGGAGTCAAGTGGGCCTTGGAAAGTATCACTACGAACAAAGCTAGTGGAGGTGATGGAATTCCAGTTGAGCTATTTCAAATCCTAAAAGATGATGCTGTGAAAGTGCTGCACTCAATATGCCAGCAAATTTGGAAAACTCAGCAGTGGCCACAGGACTGGAAAAGGTCAGTTTTCATTCAAATCACAAAGAAAGGCAATGCCAAAGAATGCTCAAACTACCACACAATTGCATTCATCCCACATGCTAGTAAAGTAATGCTCAAAATTCTCCAAGCCAGGCTTCAGCAATACGTGAACCATGAACTTCCAGATGTTCAAGCTGGTTTTAGAAAAGGCAGAGGAACCAGAGACCAAATTCCAACATCCGCTGGATTATCAGAAAAGCAAGAAAGTTTCAGAAAAGCATCTATTTCTGCTTTATAGACTACGCCAAAGCATTTGACTGTGTGGATCACAATAAACTATGGAAAATTCTGAAAGAGATGGGAATACCAGATCACCTGACCTGCCTCTTGAGAAATCTGTATGCAGGTCAGGAAGCAACAGTTAGAACTGGACATGGAACAACAGACTGGTTCCAAATAGGAAAAGGAGTATGTCAAGGCTGTATATTGTCACCCTGCTTATTTAACTTCTATGCAGAGTACATCATGAGAAATGCTGGACTGGAAGAAACACAAGCTGGAATCAAGATTGCTGGGAGAAATATCAATAACCTCAGATATGCAGATGACACCACCGTTATGGCAGAAAGTGAAGAGGAACTAAAAAGCCTCTTGATGAAAGTGAAAGAGAACAAAAAAGCTGGCTTAAAGCTCAACATTCAGAAAAGTAAGATCATGGCATCCAGTCCCATCACTTCATGGCAAATAGATGGAGAAACAATGGAAACAGTGTCAGACTTTATTTTTTTGGGCTCCAAAATCACTGCAGATGGTGACTGCAGCCATGAAATTAAAAGACACTTACTTCTTGGAAGGAAAGTTATGACCAACCCAGGCAGCATATTAAAAAGCAGAGACATTACTTTGCCAACAAAGGTCCGTCTCATCAAGGCTATGGTTTTTCCGGTTATCATGTATGGATGTGAGAGTTGGACCATAAAGAAAGAGGAGCGCCGAAGAACTGACGCTTTTGAACTGTGGTGCTGGAGGAGACTCTTGAGAGTCCCTTGGACTGCAAGGAGATCCAACCAGTCCATCCTAAAGGAGATCAGTCCTGAATGTTCATGGGAAGGACTGATGCTGAAGCTGAAACTCCAATACTTTGGCCACCTCATGCGAAGAGCTGACTCACTGGAAAAGACCCTGATGCTGGGAAACATTGAGGGCGGGAGGAGAAGGGGATGACAGGCTGGATGGCATCACCGACTCAATGGACATGGGTTTGGGTGGACTCTGGGAGTTGGTGATGGACAGAGAGGCCTGGCGTGCTGCAGTCCATGGTGTCGTCGTGAAACACGACTGAGCGACTGAACTGAACTGAGACAGATCCATCAGTACCGGCCCCCACAGGAGGTGTCCACACTCAGCTAACCAGGTGCCTGGGAACCTTCATCTGCACGCTCGCGGCTCCTCCTGGAACAGAGGGGAGTCGGGAAGCAAGAGGCCTCCCTCATGTGACGTGGTCCTGCCGGCAGGCATGCCCTGAGGAATGCCCTGTGGTCCTGCAGGCAGGAGGAATCGAGACCCGTCCCTCCCGGCCTCCCGGGCCGTCATCCTTACTGTCCTGATCAGCCTGGACCACGGCAAGGCCTAAACCCAGGACTGGCTCCTGGAAGCAGCGTCACACCCGTCCTGGCTGGATGCGGGTTCTGCCCACCACCCCCCAGTTCGGAGCTGTGGGGAGGTCTGTGGAAGCCTGCAACACGCCACGGCGCTCCTGTCGCCGAGGCCCATGGGTCAGCGTCCTGTCCACAGCGCTGGCTCACTGGTGGGGGCGGCCCCGCCCCGAGCCACCAGGGAGGCCAGTCCTGCCCACGACGCTGCGGGGAACCCTCGGTCCCGTGCAACCGCGCGTCTGCTGGGACCCCAACCGCACAAAGGAGCGCCTCTGGGACGGGCGGCTGGCTGCGGAGTCAAAGGCTCGCGTCGCAACCCTCCCCGCCGGGCCCCTGCACCTTTGAAGCCTCGGTGAGTGATTGAAGCGTCTCCTTTCGGAGGGCAGATAGCGCTGCGAAACCCGACTCTAAGCTCCGGGATAAAGGTAGTTTGTTTCCTCTCAGCCAGTCTGTCAACACCTCCTCAGTAATTAGCCCTAATTATTACCAAGGGCCGGCCCCCATTTGGTTATTAAATCAGAAATAGTATCGTGGCTAGCCGTCTGTCAGCGCCTGCCGGGCGACCTTGGATTCACTAGATCCTCTGTCAGTATCCGTGGCTTCAAAGACATAGGCCCGGGAGGGGCTCGGGCAGGCAGCTCAGGGCTGCAAGGGGGTGGGGGCCAGGCCAGTGCCCCAGGTGGCTTCAGGGCCCGGGAGGCAGGAACCAGGCACCCAGGAGCCCCAACCTGCACCCCGTCCCCGACCCACCACCCCTGCCTCCCAGCCCGGCATGGCTGTGTGTGGGGAGGGCGGTCAGGAGCAGCCCGACGGCCCAGCGGCCCGCCTCAGCACGGCCCACTCCCCGAGTGCCTCCATGGTGTGGCCTCACCCACATGAGCCGCGAGGGCCAACCGGCAGCCGTGGGCGCGCAGCCGCCCATCAGACCCCTTGGGACGGCGGGACAGGCCGGGAGGAAATGCCAGAGTGAGGGGCCGCTGCCCCAGGAGCTGGACGCGACAGGAAGGCAGGCCATGCGAGCGTGCTCGGCCAGCTGCTGGCACCGGAGGGCAGGTGGGACCCCGGCCTGTGCGTCCCTGGTGCAGGCGTGGAAAAGCCCCTCGTTGCCCAGGACGTGGGCCCACTCCCACCAGGAGGTCTGCCCCCCAGGGCACGGCAGCTGAGGGCTGACCACGCTGCCCAACGGTGCTCCACAGGGCCTGGGATGCAGCCGACACCCACGGGCTGGCACCAGGAAGCTCCAGGGAACTTGGAAGGGCCCATACCTGCGGGGGTAAAGGGCGCGCCCACTTGGGGCCCCTTGGCGGCCAGCAGGCAGCCCAAGCAGGCTGCTCCCGCATGGGCTCACCCCAGCCGCTGGCCGGGCCAGCGCTGCTCAGACGCACAGGTGGCCAGGGAGAGGCGGGCCCGTGACTCAGAGACTGGACCGGAAGGGTGGGAAGGGGCTGGCGAGGGTGCCTTGCAGGCCAGGCGACCTGAGTCACGTGAAGGAGGAGAGTTCAAACTGGGGGCACAGGGTGGCATCCCAACACTGCTGCCTGGGGCTGAGCAGCTCGGCAAGCGGGGTGATGTCGGAGGGACACTCACACCGGCACCCAGAGGTGGCCGGGACGCGAGACCACGCAATCCACGTCAGGTGTCGACAGGCCAGCCGCGCCACCAAGCCCACACCCATCGGAAAGGCCAGGTCAGCGGCCTGCCGCCCTCCCAACCCACAGCAGGCCAGGCCACGACTGACCAGGCTAGACGGAGGAGGGCCAGAGGTCGCGGTGTGACCAGGTGGACACATCCAGACTCCTCCATCCAATCAGAGACGAGACAAGACGACACTCACTTCCCGTCTGCATGCTTGCTTTGCTGTAGCAGCCTCCTCCTGCCAGGCTTCCCAGGGGGCTCGGTGGTTAAGAATCCGCCTGCAATGCAGGGGACACGGGTTCAACCCCGCATCAGGAAGGTCCCCTGGAGCAGGGAACGGTGGAAGTGGCAACCCACTCCAGTACTGCTGCCCGGGAAATCCCACGGACAGAGGAGCCTGGGGGGGCGCAGTCCAGAGGGTCACAAGAGTCGGACACGACTGAGGGACCGAACAGCAGCCTCCTGGCTTCCAGACTCGAAGCTGTTCTGCTCACGCGGTGTCTGTGCCGTGAGAGAACACACATGTACCCAGAGGCTTTTCCGTCACGGTAGAGGGTGAGATGACGCCAGTGTCTATTTTACTTAAAACGTTTAACCAGCTGGTTATTCGTTTTTCCTAGAACGACTTCTCACCTGCGCTTAGGTTTCGACTGATCCTTTTTCAGTCTTCTCCAGAACTCTAAGACCCACAGGGCCCTGAAGCACTGGCCCAGCCGCCCACGGGAGCCGGCCCATCCACTCGTCTGTACTGACCTACCCGAGGTGCCTCAGCGCCCGTTACCAGGACCCCGCCCCGGCCCCGAGCAGAGCGGGCCTTGGTCACTGCGGCTGGCCCTGAGCCTCACACCCAGTCTGCAGCCCACTCCTGCCCTCGCCGGCGGCCTGGAAGCCGGTCCTCGGGGCCACATTGCTCCCCTGAACCTCCGCGCCCCCCGCTTCAGCCCCAACTCCTTCAGCCAGACCTCGCACCCCCCACGGCCCAGGCAGGAGCCTCACCTGCAACGCCGGTGACCATTCTCACACTTGGCCACAGATCCCGTGCACGTGTAACAGCCCCGCCCGGGGACACCAGGCTGACTGCTGGAGGCCCCGCCGCGGGGCTCGCCGTCTGCCGGGGACATGGCCGTCACAGCACAGGTGTGTGGGCTGAGGCAGAGGTGCAGTGGGCGGGACAGCTGGGGAGGGCAGCAGGGCCCAGAGGAGACCGGACCTGGAAGGGGTCTACCTGGCGGGCGGGCGGCTGTGAGCCCCAGGGGCACCCTTCTCCACCAAGGCCCTCCCGCTCCTACCCAAGACTGAGAACAGCCACTTCCTCCAGGCAGCCTTCTTAACTTCCTGCCCCGAGGACGGACGCACCCGGGCAAAGCCTGGGGCAGTGGTGAGAGCAGACGCCACACAGGAGTCAAAAGGGCTGGCACGCAGGCTGGGGCACCCAGCACTGAAGGGGCGGGGACCAGGCCACATGGATGTCCGACAGGCATGATCCAGGGACCTCGGTCCGGCCGCCAGCAGCGCCCCTGCCAGGTCCAGGGGCCCCCGGGGCCTCGGAGGATAAGGGGCACAGGGCAGAGACCACCACGCCGCGGGGAACTGTCTGCGCCCAGACACCCTGAACACACGCACCCTCCGCCCAGCAGCGGGCGCAGTGCCCAGGCACCATCTGGAACCACACCGGGCGTCCAGCAGGGCCACCCCACCAAGACAGGGCGCGCAGGCCGCTTCGCCGGGGCCACCGCCACACCTGTGCAGCCCGTGCTCAGATGGGAGCCGCAGATGGGGGCGCGGATGGAATGGTGGCTCTCCTAGGGTCTTGGTGGTGTCCACCGCCCCCTGGGGGGAACCTGACGGTAACTCCTGGACACCCTGGGTGAGAGGAACCTGGTCTCTGGGCAGGGGCTCAGCTGATCCTGTACGTGCAGGGGAAGCTTTGGGGGCGCCTGCCCTGGCTGGGGGGCGGCTGGCCCCATAGGACCAGGACTGTGTGCAGAGCTGGACAAGGCAGGAGGCCCTATGGGCCTGGGCTGCCCTCTGTGGCCAGCAGCTGCTCACAGCGAGTGTTTCTGGATGTGGAGTTGAACTAGAAACAGCAGAGGCCCAGAGCAGTGGGGCCAGGCCTGGGCGGAGCGCCCGTGTTGCGAGCCGGGCCTCTGAGAACCTAAGTGAGCACTCTCACCACAGGCCACTGTGGGGCCACCGGTGGCTGGCTCGAGGCTGGAGGCAGGGCCCAGGGCACTGCAGCGCGGCACTCAGCAGGGCCGTCTGGAGCTTGAATAACATCCTCAAGATCCTGGGGATAAAGCCCATGGTCGTCCCCAGTCCCCGTCGAGGCACGGGGCTGCCCACGCCCAGGCTCGGTTCGCCAGGTGCCTGAGGTTGTCCCGGCGGTGTTCGAAGTGGGAGGTCAGGCAACTGTCCTGCTGCACCAGGAATCGGTCCAGCAGTGCAGTCGAAGGCGCCTGGGGCCGAGCCGAGCGTGCAGGGGCGGCCCTCTCTGCGACACAGCACCACCCGCCGAGCTCGTCTGCTCCACAGTCGTGTACACGCGTGGGGTCCCCACGTTGGACCGCTCAATCCAGGAATCCTCTGTCGGGGGAGTCCACGACCCAGGAGAGGCCCCGTGCATCTGCTGCCAGGGGTGTGCGTGGTGCAGCTGGCCGCCACCCAGACAGCACAGTGAGGGCCCTGCCACCAGCGACGAGGCAGCTGGGAGTGGACGGGAGCTGCCGTGCCAACCAGAGAGGACGCGAGGAGAGGGGCCCGGAGGGTGGGCAGAAGCAACAGACACACGGGCAGAGGCAGCTGAAGAGGGGCGCTCCAGGCAAGTGCTGAGCGGGCAGCTGACTGCGGCCGCCTCAGGAGAGCCCAGGAGAGCCGATGGGACCGAGAGCCGCAGGCCACCATCCAAGACAATCTGTCCAAAAACAAGGCAGGAGAAGTGGGAAAGAGGCCCCACCATCGCCCCTGGGCAGCCGACCCTGGGCCCCACTGGACCTCTCCGAGCAAGGGGTCTGGAGACCCACTGGGGAGGCCAAGAAGGCAGGCAAATGCCGCCTGGCCCCTTCAAGGACAGGGTGTGATGGCAGCCAGGTCCACCCAAGAGAAGGAGGGCCCAAGTCAGGTCCCCCGGGCTTCCTGGGACAGCCTGGATGGCTGTCAGGGAATTTCAGGAGGAGGCTGACAACAGCAAGGCCCCGGGGCCTCTATGCATGGCCAACACTGACCCTGACGAGGCTGGTCCTCTTGCTATGTCTGAGGCGCGGTGCTGAGTGAAGTCGCTCGTCTGCAGCCACGTGCCAACCACTCAGTGAAGGTACCGCCGACCCTGGCCTGAGACTCCTCTGGCCTACTCCAGCACACATCACCCCCCGTCACCCACGACGAGTCAGAGTCCCATGGATGGATGCCCTTCACGCCCACCCTGAACTGTCAGGCGCTCAGGATCATGAGACCCCCAGAGCACGGCAGCTGTTACCCGTCTGCCCTTCAGCCCACCCACACCCCCATCCAGACCCCTGTCCCTACTCACAGGGCAGCCACCCCCACTCCAAAGGCCTCCTCCCTGCATCCCCCTCCCTGTCAACAGCCCGGCATCCAGCCCCTCCCGGCCGACAGCTTTAATTCCGCTTGCTGTGTCTACTCTCGCCACTCCAAGGTCACCACGCAAAGGGCCACCTGCTTAAGTGGGCCAAAGACACACAGAGCAGAGAAGGGGCGGTTCCCATCAGATGCACGGAACCTGCCTAAGGGCTACCCCCTCCCCAGTCTCCTTGCAACAGGATGTCCACCCGTGGTCGGCACAGCGCGCCCCGCTTCACCCCTCTGGGGGCGGTTTCGCCAACAAGGCTCCACACCCGCCCCCTCCACCTGTCGCCCACAGACGCCGGCCTGCACTCACCTTCGGGGCGGCTCCCCGCGGATCCACCTGCCCCCCCCCGTCTGCCGGAGCTCCTCCAGGGGGCACGGCCTGTAGGTCCTTCCGCCCCGCACCCCAGGGTGGCCCCCGGTACCTCCCTCCGCACCCACTCCTCTTGTGTGCGTGTTGGGGTGGGAGATACTCCACCCAAAAGCCCGTCGCATCCTGACACTAACACTCTGGGGCGGCAGAGGACGCAGGCGGCAGGTGAACGCCGTGCACGGCCCTGCCCAGCAACCCAGAGTCCCACCGGCCGCTGACAACGCGCTGCCCACGGAGCACTCCGGCCCCGGCCCCACGAGGAGAGGGGAGGCAGCGGCCGTGCCACCCGCCCGCGCTACCTGAGGGAGCCGGGTGCCCAGCCCGACCGGCCCTCCCCCGGATCGCGCGCCGCCGCACCAAGCCCACCTACCTGCGGCCGCGCGGCGCCACGACTGTGCCGCTCCCTCGACGGCAAGCACGGAGCGGGCGGGACCGGCGGCGCGGGCCGAGGTCGGGAGAGAAGGAAGGGCGCAGACCCAGCCCGCCGGCCCTCTGAGGACCGCAGACCGAGCGGCCAGGCTGCCGGCCCCGCCTCGACGTGGGCCCCGTCCCCTACGTGCGCGCGACCGCCCCTTACGGCCCCGCGCCGGGCGCGACCACGCCCCACGCCGGTCTCCCGGCGGGGCCCGCGCCTGCGCCCTGCGCTCGGGGGCTGCGAACGCGCAGGCGCTTCCGGCCCCGCCCGCGGGCGGCGCGGCGCGGGGATTGATGGGAGCGCGCCGTGCCGTGGGCCCCCCGGAGCGCTTCGCGCTGGGGGCGCTTGCGCAGGCGCGGCCGGGGCTGCGTCCGGCGGTGGACGTGGCGCCGGGCTGAGGGCTGACTCGCTGCTGAGAGACCGCGGCGCCCTCCGGCCTCCGCGGGCTGAGGGTGCGTCCCTTGCCCTCAGTTCCTGCCGAGCGCCAGGAGGGGTACCGGGAGGGTTGGCACAGAAGGGCTGCGTCGCCCGCCCGCCGGACGGCGTGTCTGCAGAGTGCCCGTCGTGGAGGCCCGGCCAGGGCCGAGCGCGGACCTGCGCCCCGGAGCGACAGAGCGGGGCTGTCCGAGGACCGTCCGCCGTGGGCGAGCCGGGGGGAGCCGGCACGGACCCCGGGAGCGCAGCTGCGGGGGCCGCTGGCGCCCTCCGAGCCTACTCCCCGGGGACGCCCCATGCGGGCGGGTTACCAGGGCCGAGGTCACCGGGAGTGGTGTCAAACGAGCCCCCTCTCTGCCCTGGTCTAGCGACTCCTTTCATGAGACCGTCCCTGAAATGTTATCTGCGTTTGCACCCAAGCTTACTTGCTTTGATCCTTGAAACGGAATCAAAGGTTACATTGTACCTTCTCAGGGTCTATGGGCCTTTCAACAGCCTCGCCAAAAATAATAGACGTGGCACCCAGCCAGGAAACGCCTCCTGGAAGTGTGAATGAAAGTTGTATTTTTCGGTTGTGTCTTTCCTAATTGACCTGATAATTTAAACTTCCTGCTTCAGAGGAGACGGGGAGTTCCCGACTGTTAGGCAGCTCAGGGAGGTCAGTGGAGAGAGTGGGCAGCTGGCTTTGTGCAAGGCACTCATCCAGCTGGGCCATGCCGTCAGAAAACACATTCTTGGGTCCAAAACGCTTTTTTTGTTGTTATTGTTCAGGTCATCTATGTATATGTATTTTAATTGTGGTAAAATGTAATAATTAAAATTTATCGTAACTATTTGTAAGTATGCATTCAGTAGCATTAAGTACATTCATATTGTTAGGCAAACTTCACCACCATCATCTCCAGGATTTTTTCATCCCCATCAAACACTCCCCACCACCCCTTTCCCAAGCCCCTGGGGACCTCAGTGCTACTTTGTTAGTTTGCCTCTTCTAAGTATCTAATGTAAGTGCTGTCACATATTTGTCATGTCGCTTAGAAGAATGTTCTAAAGGTTCATCCACGGTGTGCACCTATCAGAATTTTTGTTCCTTTTTAGGGCTGGATAGTATTCCTTTGTACTGTATACAACATTTTGTTTATCCGTTCATCTGTTGGTAGACACTCGTGTTCCTCCCGTCTTTTGGCTGTTGCGATTGATTCTGTTGTGAATGTGGGTATACAAATATCTGTTTGAGTCCCTGTTCTCAGTTCTTTTGGGTGTATGCCAAGGACTAGAATTGCTGGGTCACGTGGTAAGGCTATGTCTAACTTTTTGAGGAACCGCTAAACTTTGCTGCAGTGGTTGCATGATTTTTCATTCCCACCAGCAGTGCACAAGGGTTCCAGTTTCTCTGCATCTTCACCAACAGGTGTTCTTACCTTTTTTTTTTTTTTAATAGGTGGCCTAATGGGACCTTGTGGTTTTGATTGGCATTTCCCTAGTGACCAGCGATGTTGAGCATCTCTTCCTGAGCTCATCGGAGCTGGGTGTGTGTTTGGACTGGGGAGCCCAGAGGCCGTGGGCAGCCTCACGCGTTCAGTTGGTGTCAGGACTGTGGCTCCCCAGAGCCAGGGCAGCCGGGAAGCGGCTCCAGGCCCCGGTGTGGGCCTCTCCCTGGCAGGACCCGCTACTTGCGGCCCTGGAGGGCGGGTGGGAGGGCCTCCAGGTGCAGCTCCTCCCCTGACGGGCCCAGGCCCCAGGCACTGATGGGCACACGCCTCTGGGAGGAGGCAGGCGTCTGGGAGGAGGCAGGCGCCGAGTGGGTCTCTGACCTGCAGAGAACAACGCTGATGGGAACAACGCTGCACTTGTATGAGGTCTTCCCTTTGAAAACCAGATACTCCCTGAGCTATGGAAACCCAACTGCTGGCTGAGCGTCAAGACGTTATTATTACAATCATCCGGCCCGATTCCAGCCACCATGGCAGGACAATGTCCCTTTGAGGCCGTGCGGAGGACTCGCCTCCTGTCCACCCTCTCCCACAGGCAGGGCCCTGGCTGTACCTATGCGTCCGCGGGACTCCTGCCCAGAGGAGCTCTGCTCATCGGTCTGTCTCATCGGGTGGAGCCCGAAGGAAATGCGTCCAGGTGTTGCTTGACTGCCTCCTGTCCTGTCTCACGTCTCCACCGTGCTGGGACCTCAGGAACGACTTAGGTCTGCTTGGGGGAAATTTTCGGGTGTGAAAAAGTCTTCAAAGACACGAAGACCACTGGGGCCTCTTAGCCATCCTGTCATGGGCTGCGTGCCTCGCTAACATCACTATGAAACGGGGCCCATGGAGGGCATGCCCAGTGCCTGGAGCCCTCGCTGGTTCACTGACTGGCAGCTGGGGCAGAGAGTGGGGCCTGCAGGCTCCTGACCACCAGCTGCTACGTAGCGAGGCCATAGAGCGTCTTGTTCTTGGTCCCACTTTATTCCCAAGCTTTTGGTGTTATTTGATCATCAGTTTTATGCCATAAAGATCCTGATTTTATTAGGAAAAAAAAAAAAAACCAACAAACATAATCTTGTGGAAGTGCAAGGCAGGATCACCTTCCCATGAAACCCTAGAGCCAGAGCCTTGAGGCTTGAGACAGGCCTGTGCATGCTCAGTCGTGTCCTACTCTGCGACCCCAGGGACTGCAGCCCAGCAGGCTCCTCTATCCATGGGACTCTCCAGGCAAGAATACTGGAGAGGGTTGTCATTCCCTCCTCCAGGGGATTTTCCCGACCCGGGGATTGAACCCGCCCCTCCTGAGTCTCCTGCAGGTGAGTTCTTTACCAGTGGGCCACCTGGGAAGCCCGAGACAAGCCTCCCTCTCCTGTTTGCTTCTGCTGTCGCTGCTGGGCAGCCTGAGGAGTGGACGGGGCAGGACGCGCCAGGCAGTGAGGGCTCCACGGTTCCTGAGTTCACCTGGGTACGTCAGGGTTGGGTCTTCACCCTACAGGTGCCCTGATCCCACCGGGGGGTCGGCTCCAGGCAACAGGCACATGGAGGGAGGGGGTGTCCTCCTGCTGCCGGTTCGACGGCGCTGGGACCCCAGCTTGGTCTTCAGGATCAGGGACACCCGAGCAACATAAGGGATTAGGCAGGCTCAGCTCTAAGAGGCTCTGCTGGCCCCAGGGAAGCACAGGTGCTTGGCTGGGGCCCAGGGCATGCAGAGCTCCCAGAGCCCTTGGGGCAGGCCTGGAAACCCGAGAGCCCTCCAGGAGCTGGTGATGGAGGAGTGGGCTGGGGGAGGGCAGACGGGGAGACAGCGGGGGCGGCAGTGGGGGAGCAGGGGGTGGTTTGCAGGGGGTGGACCCGCTGCGCTCCCTGACAGACGTCAGACCCAGGTCTGGAGGCTGTGGCCCACCTGTCCTGAGGCCGGGCACCTCGCGGTCTCCTCCCTCCCAGGGTTGCCCCAGAGACCTAACAGGTCAGCAGGAGGAGGACCCTGGACCCTTGGGGGCAGGACGCACACTGCTGTCCTCTCCGTCCCCAGGCACTGCAGGAGGTCAGGTCCAAGGGGTGCGGTCCGCGGCCATGGGGATAGGGTGTTGGTTCCAGCAGAGACGCCTCCTAACGGGGCCAGGCCAGTGGTGTGGCGTGCCGTGGGACCTTGGCGCGATGGTGGGGGCAGGACAGGGACACTCATGGGGCTGTCTGGGCTCGGTCACCTCAGGCCCAACCTGCTGGCCTGCTCGCTGGGGTGGAGGCACCTCCCAACCTGTTTCTGGCAATGACCTGGACCCAAGGGTGTTCTGAGTGGGACCAGCGGGCTGGGCCCAGGTGAGGGCACCCAGGGACCCTGGGCCAGGCAGGGGAGGGAAGTGGCTTCCAGGGAACTCAGGGACAGGTAGGGACAGCCCCGAGCTGGCAGGAGCGTCTCGTGGAGGACCCGTCAAGGATCAGATGCTTCCGAGAATGACGTGAGCTGGGCGGCCCGTGACTGGAGCAGGGTGCCCGAAACCTGAGCAGGGTCCGCAAGGCTCAGTCACATGGCCTGGCAGCCCTGGCCCCTGGATGAGTACACTGCTCAGCCAACTCACGAGTTCCTCTTGGAGAGCCTGGGGCCGCCTGGCAGCTCTGAGTCAGGCGATGAGTGGTGGGTGAGGGTCTCGGGCCCAGTGCGGGGGCCTGCTTCAGGCCAAGGCATCACCCACGTCTGAGCTACCGCCTGACATGTGTCCACACACCCTGACCTGCAGGTGCTGCCTGATGCCAGCTGTTGTTACAGGAGATCTCCATTTGGAGGGATCCTGGACGCACCTGGCGGGTACCTGTTCAGCCAGGCCTCTGGCCACAGGAAAGCATGGCTGAAGCACGTGTGGGGTGGGTGCTCCCTGCTACCCACCCAGGGATGCTGGGGGTCCCAGCAGGGCTGTGGGATGCTGGGGGCACCCTTGGCCTACAGAGGTTATGAGTCCTCAGCACAGCCCTGGGGGACAGGTCACTCTCCTGTCTTATTATCTACCTCCCCAGGGACCCAGAACGTTGGGGACAGCACCCCAGGGGGCTGGAGGAATACCTCGGTGGCTGGAGGGCTTGGCAGTTGAGGGCGAGGCAGGGGAGGGTGGGGGCTGGCTTCGGCATTGGCAACTCCTCTCACATCCCTGCACAACCTGCAGCCATAAGCCGAGGAGCGCAGGACGTCCTGGGGGTAATTGTAGGTTACACGAAGCAACCGAGGAATTAAAGTCATATTTTCATTGCACCATAAAAACATGCCAAGGCGCAGGAGAGCACCTGGCCTGTGGGCTTCTGGCCCCTCCCTGCGCCCTCCGGGGGGAGGGGCGGGGCGGGGCGGGGCCGGGCCGGGTAGCAACTGTGGAGCCAGGCAGGCCTGAGGGACGCCCAGGACAGGACCCGTGGCGGGCCAGCTCAGGCGTGAGACCGGAGAGCACGTGGGAGCCTCCGCGAGCGCGGGGCGCAGGTAGAGGGGCCTGGGTCCACGCGGCCCGCCCCGCTGGAGCCCCCAGAGCAGGGTACACTGGGACGGGTCCACTCTGCGGCCCTGCGGCTGGCGAAGGGGCTAGGCCCCGGCCCGTGACCGCGCTGGGTGGCGGGACGCGGCTGAGCCCCGCGCTGGGGAGGGGCCTCCAACAGGCGGCGCCCCAGGGCTGGCCCGAGCACCATGAGGGGGTTCTGCTCTCCATTCGGCGGCCACACCAACCATGTCAACCGGCCCGGACGTGGACGCCGCAGGCACAGCTGGAGCAAGGCCGCCCAGCTGGGGAAAGGGGTTGCGGGGCACCGAGGTGAGGTGGCCGCCCAGCTGCGTCACCCGGAGTCACGTGAAGCGGTGAGGCCGCTTGCATCCCTCGCCGGCCCCACGCGGTCGGCCCGGCGGCCCGGACCCAGCCAACCCCGAGCCGGCGGAGACCACGCCCAGAGGAGAGGCCCCGCCCACCTGGTCGGCTGACTCGTAGACCCCGAGCCTGCGGAGGCCACGCCCGGCAGGGAGGCCACGCCCACCTGGTCGGCCGACTCGTAGACCCTGAGCCGGCGGAGGCCACGCCCCGCGGGGGCCACGCCCACCGCCGGAGCCCCTCCCACAGCACCGCCGGCCGGGCGATCGACGGTCGGCTGCTCTTGCCCGAGGCCCGGCCCTCGGTGTCTCGCTTGGGCGTCTGCGGCGGCCGCGCGCGCTTCACGCGAGCCCATCCAGGCGCAAAGACATTCCTTTGTTCGCTGACAAGCAGGGTCCCACCCAGGGCTCCCGGGCGGCAGACTGAATGATGTTTTCTTAGGGAAGACACGAGATTAACTGCCGCTAAAGCCCCAGCGCAACGCAGGGCCCCGCCCGGCCTGTCAGCGCCGTCTCTCCGCCTGACTGACAGGTGCCGGGGGCCTCGCTCCCCGTCGGCCTCCGTGCGCGGGATTAAGCCTGAGCCCGGCCGACAAGCTGGCTGGGGCCCCGGGGGAGCGGGCCGCTCGGGGGACGGGGCTTCAGCGCCGGCCACCGCCTATCACCGGCCACGCCGCTGGCGGTGGCTCTGCACAGAGCCCGTGTTCCCGGGAGCGGAGCGAGGTGCCCCGTGGCGGGGCTGCTGGGGGCCCCCGACCCCGCGCTCCCCCACCCCAGCGGCCCACTGCCGCCACCCACAAGCCGCCACCCCTGCGCCCACGCCGGGGAGGTGACGGGCCTGTGGGAGACATCACAGGCCGGGAACGCTTCCGGAAGACAGCCTCTTTATTTGCGCCGGGTGATGCCAGGGGCTCAGACATGGGCAGCCCGCGGGGGGTTTCCGCACAGGTCCTCATCATCTGGCAGGGTCCGGGGTGCGTGGTGCCGGCCTGGGCCATCCTTGCCGGGCGCTCGGCGTCAGTCCAGTGTCCTGCCCAAGATGAGCGTCAGTGTGGGGCGGCCTGCGTCCCCACACCCACCCACACGGAGGGCCCCTGGGGGGTAGGATGAGAGAGCAGGCAAGGGCGGCCCTGCGCCATCAGGTGGGGCATCGTTGTTAGAAATGCCATGAGTCGATGAGGCTCCTCAGAGGCTGTCACAGGGCTTTGTGAAGAAACCAGTGTCTGAGTGCCTAGGAGAGGCCGGGGCCTGGCCCGCTAACCCTCGGCCACGGCTCAGCCTGACGCATCAGATGCCTGCAGGCATCTTCTGGGCGCTCACTGCTCTGTCCACAGCCCCCCGGGGCCCTGGGGACCCCAACCCAGGAGGGGGTGAGGGCCGGGTGAAGCCCCTCCAGTTGACAGGCAGAAAGGCCCGGACCACAGGCACCCTGTAGGCCAGGGGCAAGAAGGGGTTTCCTCCAAGCAGAGGCTCAGGACCAACGGCACACCAGGGCTTCCGGCTGCCCACCCGGCTGGCTGTGCCAAGCCTAACACAGCCAGACTGAGAGTCCGCTTTCTGAGCAGAGGGAAGGGACTTGGCAGCCCTGGGCGGGGCAGGCGGGGCGGGGGAGGCCGCTTCCCCACCCTGTGTCCCCGCCCCGCCCCCGGGGACAGGCCGCATGCGCACCTGGCCTCCAGACACCCTGCTTGGCAGCAGTCAGGCCGGGGTCTGGAGGGTCCAGTGGAGGTGGGGCCCTCAACGGCCTCCCTTCTCAGCTGTTTGTCTGGCCACAGTGGCCCGGGCGCAGGGCCCACTTGCCTGAGGTCACCTGCAGCTGGAGAGCAGTTGGCGGTGGCACCCAGCCCCCCTCAAACACAGGACCGGCCCCTCACGCACACCTGGCCATGGGGGCAGCAGTGGGCCGAGCGCCCTGGGCTGTGGATGGCCGCCTAGCCTCAGCAGCCGGTTACTGTGGGGTCCAGGCCAGAGCGCTTGGAGATGCGGAGCTTGGCCACCTCCTCCGCACAGGTGGGGTGGATGCCCACTGTCCGCATCAGCTGCTGGTAGGAGGCCCCACACCTGCACGCCGGGACGGGGGTGGAGGGTGAGTTAGTGCAGGGAGGCAATGTTTGTACACCCACCCGCCCCCCCGGAGAAGTCACCAATGGCAGGACTTGGGGGAGGGCCCGGAAGTCAGTCTCCTCACTGCCCTCCAGCCCCGGCCCCCACCCTCTTCTACAGCCGGCAGCCAGGAACACCTGCCATCTCCACCTCCCACCTGCCGGCCTGGCCCCCTACTGCCCCCTGCTGCCCCCAGGCCCACACGGCCCTCCATGAGTCCAGCCCGCTCCCCTGTGCCATACTGCCTCTGACAGCCCTCACCAGCTGCCCGGCCCCTTCACTCCCAGCCCTGCCGGAGCGGCCACAGCACAGATCCCGGGACCCCACTGCAGGTCTGGCCCCAGAGGATGTGTGCCCGCTAGGCGGCCCTCCCGGTACATGCGATGCCAAGCTGCTCCCGACCGCCTGGGCACGCATTCTGAGGAGAGAAGACCCACAGGGACCCCTTGGCCAGTCGAGGACACAAGCCTGTCCCAGAGATGAACATGGCCACACCCCAGGTGACTGGACCTGGCCCGTCGGGTGGATGCTGTCTGAAAACACCACTCCACGGACGAGTGGCCTGACACAGCAAACTCGACAGCCCAGCGGCCTGCGAGTGGCGTATCAGCTGACATTCCTGTGGACTCACTTGATCCCCAGGGCAAATCCCTGAATAACTTCGCCTGCGTTGGGGCCGAGGAAGTGCAGGCCCAGCACCAGCTGTGGGGGCTCCCGCAGACACACCATCTGAAAGGCACATGGTCAGTAGGGGTGGCAGGGGCCCGTGTGCCCAGGCCAGGCCCATAGGGACGCTCACCTTTATGTAGCACTGAGATGCATCCCGCTGGGGGACAGTGAACTCCAGTGGTTTATAGAACGCGTGGTAAACCTGGGCACCAAGACAGGGATTCCCGGTTCAGTGGCTGCAGCACAACAAGCCCCGGGATCTCCTCGAGCTGGTCAGGCTGTGGGTGCGGCAGGGGAGCCGCAACCACCCACTGGGCCTGTAGGCTTCGATCCGGGCTGAGGACAAGGCCCCGCTGGCCTGGAGGCAGCCTGCGCCCCTGGGCACCGCAGCCTGTGGCCAGGCCCAAGACTCTGGAGAGCTGCGGCAGCGAGGCAGGCTGCCCTCTGACCTGCCTCAGAGCCCGGGGCGCAGAGCAGGCCTGGGCACCACCCAGGCGGACGCTGCCCAGGCTAGCACTGGAGGGGGGCCGGCTGCCTGTCCCGTCTCCCTGGGGCCCCCAGTGCTCTCCAGGCCCTCACTCCAGCCAGCAGGGGGGCAGGCACAGCCCCCACCGACTGCCGGACAAAGGCTTTCAGCGCCCGAGAAGGGCCGACAGCGGGGTTGGGGCTGCGGCTGCGTAAAAAATGAGCAGGGCGCTCACATGTGCTGCACAGCCATTATTAATTAATGCAGCTTCAGAGAATATTGTTCTAACGAAGACAGGATTGAAAAGAAAACAAACAAAGGGCATTTGGCCATTCAACATTGTGAAACATAAAACAACATCACGGAATGCCACGACACACGTCCCAGGGCCCTTGTGATGAATTAAACAAAAATAGCAAATAAAGCACAGTTGATGGAGGACGGGGCAGGCCCTGGAGCCCAGGGCTCGCTCCCAGAGGGAAGCTGGCCATGCTGGTGGCCACGTGGGGTCCAGTGGCTCCCGGCCCGCCTCCAAGCTGCAGCCAAAGCAGACCCCAGAGGCACCCGTCTGGTGACCAAGCCCTCCCTCCGGGTGACGCCCATGCTGGGCTGGCAGAGGCCCGTGAGGACAAGAAGTGGGCAGGAGGGCAGCGGGGGAGGCGGGCAGAGGGCAGGAGGAGACTTTCCAGATGGAGGGAGACACATACCCCACTGAGGGGGCCGCTGCTCCAAGGCCCCCCTGGTCCCTGCCATGCCTGCCGACATCCCCAACCTGTCACACCTGTTGTGTGGGGCCCCATGCCGCCCTGCCGAGCCTCAGGCCCCGGGATGCAAGGCTCCAATATTCCCGCTTGCCCTCCGGCGTCTGTGGGGGCGGCCGTCACCGGGGTGGGGGCCACGGGGGCCTGCATGCTGCACCCCACCCCCGGGCCTGGACTCACCTCCACGTGCTCTTCTCCATGGCGAGCCACGGCTGCCTCCTCTGACAGCCCCACGCAGCCGTACTCCAGCGGGGTGAAGACAGTCGTGGGGACCTGGAGGGCAGGCCTGCATCAGGCAGGCTCCTGGGGGCCCAGGGCGAAGACCCCCCAGGGACAGTGAGTGTCCGGTCACGCATGCATGCTTGCACACACGCACACGCTCGCACACACACACACGCTCACACTCACACGCTCACACACACGCACATGCCCCCAGAACGAGCTGTAGCCTTGCGCAGGCTGGGCGTGGCTGTGGCGAGCAAAGGTACTCACGCTGCTGTAGTCCATCAGGTCTGAGGTCCGGCCGCTCAGCCGCTGGGCCAGGAGCCGCCCGGCCATGATGGCCGTGGGCGTCAGCTCCGGCCGCCCCTGGAAGCAGGGAGCACGGGTTACTCCAGCACGGCTCATGGTGGGGGCGCCACCTTCCCGAGACCCCCCAGATGCAGGTTGCCTCTGTTGCTCTTGCGTGCTCCCCTCTGTCCCACCCTGGAGAGCTGCCAGTCTCCCTGGAAGAGGGGGTGGGCTGCTAACGAGCCCGGCCACGCCAGCCACGCTGGCCAGACTAGCGGCACCTCCCACATCCACCGGGGGCTTCTCTCGGGACCCTGCTTCATGCCAGTGCCCTTGGAGAGCGTTCCCACAGCAAAGCCCATGTGAGACCCGCCGCCATGCACTAGATCCCATTGGCTGGGGTTCGGGCTAAGACAGGCCCAAGGAGCACCCGTGGGCCCCGACACACAGCTGGTCCGGCACGCCAAGCCCAAGACAGCCCGGATAGGACCGCATTCCGTGGAGGCCCCTGCCCTGGGCGTCCTGCCCTGGAGCAGAGCTGCCACAGCCCAGTGTCCCCTCATGCGCCAGCCTGGGACTGGGGGCTGATCCCCCACAACAGTGGGAAACACCCATGACCGACGTTCTGGAAATGACAGGGATCGGCAGCGAGAAAGCACCCGCCTGACTGACACACACGTGGCCCACACAGCACACACATCTCCCTGAGCCACGGCGCCCTTGCTGGACCCTGGGGGTGAATGCCTCTGACCGCTGAGTGACTTTTAGTCATGACTTTTAATCAATGGTCTTCCCAGGTGGCTCAGTGGTAAAGAACCCGCCTGCCAATGCAGGAGATGCAGGAGACACAGGCTCAGTCCCTGGGTCAGGAGATCTCCTGGAGGAGAAAATGGCAACCCACTCCAGTACTCTTGCCTGGGGAACCCAATGGACAGAGGAGCCCGGCGGGCTGCAGTCCATGGGATCACAGAGTCTAACACGACTTAGCGACTGGGCACACACGCGTGTTTTAATTAACACACAGCACTGCCTAAGCAGCCAGGCCCCAGGGCAGCGAGCATGCATGAAGCTTCGTCCACAGCACTGGGCTGACAGGGTGGCCAGGGTCAGAGGGACAAGGAGCAGGGGGCGCCGGCCATACCTCTGCCACATCACCGATGGCATAGATGTGGGGGACGGAGGTGGTTTCCTGGGCATCAACGAGGATCTTCCCAGTGACGGGGTTCGTATGCACACCAGCCTTTTCCAAATTCAGACTTGCGGTTTCTGGAACTCGGCCTGAAGGACACAGAGCAAGGTGGAAGGTTTCCATGAGAGGTTCTGATCAAGATTCCGGGTTTATTTAAAGCCCTTCTCAGAAAGTCCACTTAGAATTGGCGAGACACCAAGCACTGACAGTGCCAAGGGCCTCAGACATGTATGCACACACACGCATGTGTGTGCACACACCTGCACGCACGTGTGTACACATACACGCACGTATGTGCACGTACATGTGCGCACGCGTGCAAACGTGTACACACGTTGCACAGGTGCTCGCGTGCATGTGCGTGCACACACCTGCACACACATGTACGCACGCGTGCAAACGCGTACACACGTGCTGCACAGGTGCGCGCGTGCATGTGCGTGCACATGTGCACGCACATGCACTACACCCATACAGTTTGCACACATACACACGCAATGTGTACACACACTTTTTATGTACACATGCACGTGTGAGTACACGCACACACACATCTGCACAGAAAACGAAAGGACAGTGCAAGAACAGGAGGAAGTGGGGTGTGTGTGCAGAGTCTGGAATAAGAAATCCTAAACACAGCCTATGACACAATTTTGGTTTTTTAAATTATACACAGTTAAGAGTCATACATATTCAAAAAATAAACGTGGGAAAAAAACCCTATAACCGATGAACAACCAAAAGGGCTTATTGGTTTTTTGTTTTAATTTTTTACTTTTTTTTTTCAAAAATATTTACTTATTTGGCTGCACCAGATTGTATTTGCAGCACGTGGGATATTTAGTTACGGTACGCAGCATCTTGGTTGTGGCACGAGGGATTTAGTTCCTTGACCAGGGATCGAACCTGTGTCCCCCGCATCGGCAGGTGGATTCTCAACCACTGGACCACCAGGGAAGTCCACAAAGGTGCCTGGGGTAACAGATAACTCGCTCGGGAGACCTGGGGGGCCCACCCTGGAACTGTACCTCTGCAGGTCACGTCTCAGAAAGTGAGAGGACGTGTCACTCAAAGAGGACGTTCAAGCCCCATAACGCTGACTTTGTGCGGGAGAGCTGTGATTTCTTTCGAAGGTGCCTGGCTCTGACAACAGAATTGTGTAGCAGCAGCAGCCAGGCGCGACATGCCCCCAGCCCCTGACCAGATCCCTAAGCCCCTCCCCACTGATGGCTGCACTCCAAGGGCCAGGGACCCCAGGTCACGTGGCAGAGTGACGCAGGCGAAGGGCCAGCTTGGCTGCACACACAGCCCGATGGGGCCACACAGCCTTCGAGGCATAGGCCTGAGGGCAACTCGGAAACTCCGGCCTGTCCCTGCGTGCACCCCTTGGTGGGTCAGGGCATCTCAGGGGCCCTCAGGTGGCCTCCCTGGTCCAGGGCGCCCCCCCCAACACTCCTGGAGTCCCTGCCCTCTACCTGCCAGGTCACCCCACCTGCCAGGAAGCTGCCTGTGAAGGACAGGCAGTGCCTCACGTCCCCAGCCCCTGGCAAGGACGTCCCCCTGATGCCCGAGGAGGGTGAGCCGATCCAGAGGAGGCAGATGGTGCGCTCAACCGCATCCTGCCCAGGGTCCAGGACAGACCCCCGCTGCCGGCAGCCCCAGCTTGAGGCGTCCAGGGCTGGCAGGCACAGCCGCCCGTCCTGGGGGGCCATCAGCTTGTGGACTCCGCCCTTGGAGAGAGGCCTGGAGGGCGCAGTGCTGGGCGGACACCCCAGCACTGCCAGCCGGTGTGCTCACAGCCTGGGGCCTCGTTCAGACGACAAGGCCTCTTTGAGTGGGGGTGGTGGGGGGGGCAGTGGGCACCCCGTCTTCCCGGGACTGGGCGGGGGATCCGGAGGCGGGAGGCTCGGCTTCAAAGGCACAGATCCCACAGCTCCCACGGCTCAGGCCCCCGGGGTCGGCAGGGGCTGGTGGAGCCAGGGAGGGGAGCCTTAAGTCTCCAGCTGCTGTCCCCGCGGGAAGTCAAAACACAGGCTCAGCTAAACCTCCTTCTCAGCAATGACTCCGGCTTGGCCCCAGGGATCAGGGGCTGAGGGCTGGCGCCCTTCTCCAGCAGACCAGACACGGGCCCACTAGGACAGGAGGGCCCCGCCTCTGACCACACCGATGCTGGCGCTCCAGCTCTGATGGAGGCCCATGAGCCTGTAGAGTGTGACGTGCCACCTGCCAACATCCTGCCCGGGGCCTGGGGGCCCAGCGGGCACCTGGGAACGGGTTGGACCGTGCTCCGGCAAGGAAGAAGTGGGCCCCACGGGTGGGATGGGGGGCATCAGTGCTGCAGGCAGGGGCTCCTCGATCAGCCCCTGGGTTCCTCCCCAGGTCCTGGGCCCTGAGCTTCCCAGTACACTGGGCCGGGCTGATGAGCCACAGGCAAAGCGGGCAGCACCCGGGCCAGGCACTCCGACACGGCCACGCTGCCCGCAGCTCACCCCTGCACCCCGCCCGGCTGGTCACAGGAGGTCAACAGTGCTTCTTCCCGGGCCTGTGGTAACCATGGTAACTGCACACCTTGCAGAGACTAACAAACCACATCTCAGGTCCCCGAAGAAACAGAGATAAACTTGAAGGCAGAAGCAGGAGATGGCGGCCACGCTGGCCCCCGTGGTCCATCTTGAAACCAGGATTCTCTAGGACGCGCTGTCTACGTAAGTGGGAAGGTACGTGGAATGTGTAAGCCAGGCCACGGGCACAGAGAATAACGCTGGACAATGCCGGTGGCGAGCTTCCAGGACCAACCGTGCAGGAAGGGAGGCCCTGGACAGGGGCCACGGACGGCGGATGGGCCCCGGCCTCCGCCACACTGCCCCGTGTTCTCCGAGCCGGGGGTCATGCTCCCCGTCAAACAGGCCCGGAGCCCCAGAGGCAGACGGAGACGGAGAACGGGTGGGGCGGGGGGCCCAGCGGCCGGCTGCTTGGACGTCCGCTCAGACCGGGCTGGGCTTGAACGGCAGCGGTCATGCCATCCTCCACGGCCTCCCCAAGGGCAGGCAGTCCTCCCCAGTGATGGCTCACACGCCACCCTATCCAGCCCACAGGCCGCCCACTCCTCACCCCGGCGTGGGGTTGGCAGCTGGTCCCTGGGGGAGGCCCTTCCAGGCAGGCGGCCCCCTCGCTCTGCACTCTGCTCCTTGTCAGGGTGGGGAGCTGTGAAGGTTCAACGTGCGCTTCTTCAGTGAGTCGTACAACGCAGTGTCCTTTGGCCACATGTCAGTGAGCTGGGCTTCCTCCTGAGAATGACTGATCCGGCCCTTTGTGTCCGTTTATATGATCCCATGAGCGTCTTCCTTAGGACATGCGTGACTTGCTGCCGTGGTTGCAACAAACGAGCGCTCTGAAACCTCAGCCCCCTGCCTTGGGGCTGCCCCTCGCCTGCTGGCCAGAGTCCCTCAGGGGGACCTCATGACCCTCGCAGCTTGGACGGCCCCCATCCAGCGCTGACCGCCCAAGACAGAGCTCTTGGTGGGCCGGGCCAGGCCAGCCTCCTCTGGTGGCACTGAGGGAACCACCTGCTGGCTGTCGTGACCTGCTCCGTGCAGCCGGGGACGCAGAGGAGCAGACGTGCCCGTCACAGGAAGACGGGCCTCCCTGGAGCACACGGGGTGCTGGTGCGCAGGGGATCCCTCAGCCAGGGCGGACTCGGGGCCGGCGGGGGCGTGACACGGGAGTGCGGGCTGCGACTGGACAAACCGCGCGGGCAGTCCTGGGCGCGGCGCTGGGAGGCTGGGCAGGGGCCCGGGCTGGAGGCCCGGTCAGGCTATGGTGGGGCCCCCACCTGGAGAACAGAGCCCCACTCGGGTGTCCTGCAGCCACAGCAGGACGCGGTTCCAGGGGCAGGCCGGGTGGCTGCCCCAGCGGGCTGCATCACTGCTCAGACCTCCAGCCTCCGGGTGGCGGCCTTGGACGGGCCCCGGCCGCAGCCAACCTCGGCCCCTCGGGCCCGGCACGGTCTCCTTGGGCCAGCCTTCATCCCAGGCTGCAGTCCACGTGTGCACCAGAGTGGGGACAGTGCTCAGAGTGGCTGGCCCTTCAGGACGGGGGTCGGCCAGAGGGAGTTGGCTGGGACCCACGGGCTTGCTTCCCCCGACGCCAGAGGCTTCCACGTGACACAGGTGAATGGCAACAGCCTGCTGCAAAGAAAAAGCCTGAAGAAAAAGCGCCGGCTTCGGGGCTGACTGCCCACAGCGCCCCGCTGCTTCACCACCCGGGGGTGGGGCTCCTCTGGCCTGAGCCTTCCTCCAGCCTGGACACTGAGCCCTGCCTGGAGGCCGCTGATTATGGGGGTAGGGGGGAGGGCGCTGGGGACTGTTTTGGCTCTGGGTTTTCCCGAGGCCAAGGTGCTCAGGCTGTTTCTAAAAACAAGAGGAAGTCACAGCAAAGCCAAGGGTCCCTGCTCAGAGGTGTCCACTGGGCTCGCCAGTCCCACTCCACGCACCGCCCCCCCAGCCGGGATCCAGGCCACAAGTGGTTAACTGTGGCGGCCGGAGCCTGCGGGGCGGGCTGACTGTCTTCACTCATCACAGTAATCGGCGCATCTGCAGACAGGAAATCCTCCTCCCCAGCTCCCGGCCTGTTATCTAAGACACCTGGTGTGAGCGGGTGATTCACAGACAAACAATGAGCCGGCCCCCTGCACAGCAATTAACTGCTTTAGCTGCTAATGTGCTTAATCCACCTCGTGGGGATCAAGGCTGCGCCGCGGAAGAGGCTGGCAGGCTGCAGGCCAGCCCACTCTGGTGTCCGCGGGTGTCCACGGGCACGAGCCGCAGCCCGCCCTTCTCATCTGTGACACCTGGGGTCTGGTGGGTGCCCGGGCGGACCCAGGGTCTGCCAGCTCCCGGCCGGCCATGGTGTTCGGACCCCTGGGACCACCCTTTATCGCACACAGAAGTAATGCCCGGTTCCAGGCTCTCCAGGTAAAGGGCAGAGAACGTTCCGGTTGCTGAAACGGGACGTGGCTCCTGGATGTTTACAAAACCCGCTGCGAGCTGTGCCCCGCCAGCACTTGCCCTCGGCTGGGAGGCGTGCCGGGAACCGCAGCGCTGCCTCGGGAAGCAAGGTCAGAGGCCAAGGACTGTGAAAAGCCCCCACCCCCGGCATCAATCACACCAGCAGACCGTCTGGGGGATGCCAGTTTTGAAAATACAGAAAACAAAACGGACTCCTGGTGGGGGAAGGCTCCCAGGGCCTCACCCTGTAGCCCACCAGGGCCGTCTGGACGCGGGGAGGACCCCGAGGGTCCGGGGGGAGGGGCGGGGTGCAGGCGAGGGGCCAGGCAGGCGGTGGGTGCAGTCCCCTCAGCCTTTAGAACCAAGCTGAAAACGACAGCCATCAGTTTACCTCTCCGGGTCTGAACACTCAGACGACCCTTCACAGCGTTCAAAACAAACCCCCTTTTAGGTCTACTCTCTCGATTCGATCAAGAACATTTCCTCTGGTAATTTAGCGAATCTTGGCCAAGAGTTCGCTCCAGGGTGTCTCAGACTTTTGCCTCATTCCTAAAACCTGCTCGCGTCAAGCTTCAACAGCCAGGCGCTGACCGCTCCGGGGTTTATTTCATTTTCGGATTTCCACCCGTTCTGAGCATTTCGGAAGCAGTAGGCTTCTCAGAAGTACACCCCACCCCAGCCCCACCTCGGGGCACGTGGGGACCTGGGCAGCCGGGGTGGGAAAGCGCGGGAGGCAGGCCCTCTGAGGGCTCAGTGGACACGTCGAGAGCTGCGGAGCCGGATGTGGGGTCTGATGGGCACAGAGACTCAGAAGCCAGGCCCGGGGGGAGGGGGATGAGAGGCCCGCGGGCTGGAGACACGGAGGGAAGACCCTGATCGCCTCTAGGTGTAACGTGCACACAGACGGGTCGGGAAAACGGGTTCCAAACGTGCAGGCCACAGGCCCCAAGGCAGGAGGGTGTCCCGGCAGGTGGGCCCAGCGCCCTCTGTGCAGGGACCCCTGGGGCAGGCCCGCCTGCCACGGCTCTGGGCTCCAGGCTGTGCCCTCAGGGCCTCTCCCCTCCAGGCTGGCCGTCCTGAGCCCTGCAGGGGCCCCAACGCCCTCCGCAGGGTCAGCCGGGTGCAGGGGGCCCAAACCTGGGAGTGTGTTCCACACGGTCACCCATGAGCTCTCTGCATTGCCGCCCGGGGGGGCGCGGGGAGGGGCAGGGAGGGGTCCAGACACCCGACGGCAGGGAAGGGGGCACCTGGGCCCTAGGGCACGCACGTCCTCACCTATGGCCCAGAGCACCGTGTCAAAGGTGCCCGCGTCCTTCCGGTCCGAGGTGAGGTCCACCCAGGTGACGCGGAGCTGCTGGCCTGGGAGTTTCTCTACCTTCTCGGGGGCGCAGCCCCGTAGGATCCGGGTGCCGTGGCCAGCCATGTGCTCGGTGACCAGCGAAGCCATTTGCTGCAGAGGGTGGAGAGGGTGCGGGGTGAGGGCCCGGCGCTGGGGGGAGGGGGGCCTGCAGAGACAACCTGCCTGAGCTGGCCGTCCGGGGGCGGGGGCAGGCCTCACGCCCCGCTCTGGGGACCCTGCTCTCTGTGGAGCTGAGGACTAACCCGGCAGAGCTTCTGGCAGCCCCTGTCCCCCCAAGTTTGCGGGCCCAGGCCCCTGGCCTGGGGTATGTGTGACCTCTGGACACTTCTTAGACATTAATGAACCGAGTCTTCCCTGAAGGGGCTGAGACCCGCCCCGGGCTCTGTCTGCCAGGTTCTGCCGGGCGCGGCGGCCAGGTAGCTGCGAGCAGATGTGGGCACCTCTGCCCCCCTTCTCATTCCTGCGGGCCTCTGTCTCTTGGGCCCTCTCTGCCTGCATCCAGCCCGAGGCTCGAGGCCGTCCCCGGACATGTGTGCCAGAGGCGGGCACTCGGGCATCTGTCCAGGGGGTGACAGGACATCGGGGGGTGCATCGCCCCGGAGCCCACCCACCGTCCCACTGCGCAGACACTTGGTGTTCTGACAGCGACAACCCAGACCTGGGCTTTAAAGTGACATCTCTTCGAAGGGATTGTGGCTTAAAAAGAAAGTACATGTGCTCATCACGTGGGCACATCCATTGTCAGCAAGGGTGCCCGCGCCCCAGGCTGGGAGGCCATGGGGCCGCCTGCGTGGTGGACGGGGAGGCCATGCGGCTACAGGGCCTGGCTCGGCTTGGCGTCCTGTCCGTCCTGTCTATGGTGGCCGGGCTGCCGTCACCCACGACGGTCACCCAGGGCCTCTCTCCCCACCACGCTGGCCCTGGAAAGACACACTCCTCGGGCCCCAGAGGCTCAGCAAGGGAGCTGGGATGGCACGGCTGCCCATGCTTGCCGGCCACTGCCCTCCCAGGTTGGGGCTGGCCGCTGTGTCTGCTGTGAGCTGACCCTTGCTGCCACCTGCCAATAGGTGTCTATGTCGCCAACAGTCTCTTCGCTCGACTTGAGGGCCGGTTTCTAAAGACTGAGACCTCGGTGCCAGTCCACACCTGCCCCCGCCCAGGTAGGGGGGTGGGAAAGCCCCCTCACGACAGCAGGGACACGGGTGGGGGCGCTGGCCCGGCATTACCTGGTCGAAGGCCCGGAGGGGCACGCTGCGTATCATGACGGTGGTGTCCAAGCCGAGCCCGGTGAGGAGGCCCGCGCACTCCAGGGCTACGTCTGCCAGGCGGCTAAGGAGTGTTAACGATGGTGACGCTGGGGCCGGGCAGCGAGACCCCCACGCCCCGCCAGAAGCCCACACCCACCCGCCCCACCAGCCCAGAGGAGGCTCCGACCTGGCTGCAGAGACCACCCCCCGGTGCCATCTTGGACACACGTCGAGGGCCAGGTGGGGGCTCCATGCACAGGCGCCTTCCACGCCCCTGGAGGCTCACCCGGGCCACATGGGGGTGGTCGGGAGCCAGCGCCCGGGCCTCACACCTCTGTCTCCCCTGCAGTCGCCCCTCCGGGCCCCCAGTCTTACTGTTCCATCTGAAGGAACTGGCCAGAGGGGGCTGGTCTCCAGGGAGGACCACCTGCCTCAAGGCTGTGTCCAGCTGCCTAGCCAGTGAGCGGCTCAGGAAGAGCCTCCCGGAAGCCCCAGACTCAGAGGTCAACCTCAGAGTGTCCCCTGAGCACAGAGGACAGAGTGGGCCTTTACAGGTCACAGGGGGCAGCCCCCACGGGAGGGGCGAGGGCGGGGGCCGGACCCGAGCGTCCGCTCTTGGGACGGTGAGCAGCGCCGTCTGTCTGTCCATCACCTGCATGCAGCAAAGGATACAGCTGGCCCCGACCACCAACCTGTTGAAGGGACAGACAGAGATACATGGGTCACACGTCCACGGGTCGTGAGCTGCCCCTGGGGCTCCGAGGGCCGGGCCTTGTGCGGGCGCCCGGTAGCTGCCGCGAACTGTCCGACAGGCCACCCTGAGGGATGATAGCCCCCCCAGGGCTCCTGCCACAGTGACAGCCAGCTGCCGGATCGGGGAACTGCCTGGTGGCGAGGGAGGGGCGGCTGGTGACAGACCAGCGTGTCTGGGGACGGGCCCGCAGGCAGGACCGACGTGGACCAAGCCCAGATGTTGCAAGCTTCTCCTTGACTCCCACTGGACCCTGACGTCAGGCTGCAGACAACCAGGGAGGTGCGGATGTGGGCAGTAATGCTCCGGGGCCACGGAGGCCGGGCGGAGGGCCCACGCCTGCCTGCCCCAAGTCCCCCCATGCAGAGGCTGGGAAAGTCAGCACGGCCAGCAGGGAGGGGCCACAGGACCCAGCAGACCTCCCGTTACACACCCTGCGTGCACACACACCTGAGCACATGTGCACACACATGCTTGCACACGTGCACCGAACTGAACCTGAGCGCAGACTCCCCGCCCAGGCAGTGTGGGTGGGCTCGTCAGATCACCCTCAGCCTTTGAACGAGAAGAGGTGACGCGGGGGAGGATCAGCAGATGTCAGCTTGATCCCGGCAGGTACTAATGATATAATTCCATTTCAAACAGACGCTCGTCCCGGGAGGACTGCTGCTGGCGCCCTGTGGGGAGCTGCTGGCACTCAGCTTCCTCGGGACGGGTCGGAGCCGCGGGTGTCTATGTGGGTGAGTGGGGAGAGCTCGGCATGTGAAGCACACATGCAGGCACATGCACATGGGGCATGTATGCAGGCATGCACACACGGGGCACACACACGCACATGTACACGGGGCATACACGCAGGCACACGCAGCACACGCACACGGAGCACACATGGAGACACACACGGGGCACATGCACGCAGGCACGCGCACACGGGGCACACGCAGGCACGCCGTGTCCACACGTGGGTACACACAAGATGGCCTTCTCTCCCTCCGTCTGGACGTGAACGGGGAAGGGACAAGCCTTCCTTCTAGACAGAAACTGCAAGGCTTGGGCTGCCCTGAATATCCTGCCCCGACGCAAGAACCAGTGAAGGGCGTGCGTGCAGACCTCGTGGTGGTGTCCTGTGCCCCGCCAGGGCGCCCACGGCCTGCGCGGCTGAGCCATGCAGGCCCGGAGAGCCCACTGACCACCCACTGCGCGGTCCTGCCGTCCAAGTCTTCCTGTCTCCACAGAGCAGACTCTGGTGGGGGTCTGCAGCCTGAAGCCCACAGCCCAGCTCCAGGCAGAGCAGCAATGTGGTCTGATTTTGGCAAAGACGTTTTGTTTCCACAGCTCCTGAGCATGCTCCCAAGCCCTGCACAGGCGGGTGGGGAGTGGGGGTGGGTGAGGGTCCCCCCAAGCCCTGGGTGTCCCACTCCCACCTCAAGGTCATGGGGCCCCGCTCCCAGGCTGCTGGCTCCAAGCCACCAACAGTGGGTGCATCAGGAGGGCACGTCCTTGACCACGTGTGGGCGGGCGAAAACTCCCGGGGGAGGGCGTGTGCTGGCGCCCATGGCCACCTCGGTCTCCTCAACGGGGTTGGTTTTCACTCCACCCCTGGCCCCCAGTTCATCAAATAAGCAATTCATTATCAAACAACAATTATCTGAAAAAGGCAGGATCCAAGGTCTTAACCAGAGAACTCCCTTCAGGCGGACTCGATGAGAAAACACCCAAACCAGGGCTGGACTCCGGAGCTGGGGGCTGGCGGGTCTGAGCTGCGGGTGGCCTTTGCTGGCCCCCGAGGACACCCTGTCTCGGGTGAGGCCAAGGCTGGTGCCCGGCAGGTGCCCCTGGCAGGCCCTGGGGGCGGGGCGGGCCTCCAATGCCTGTGCCCTGGGGCCCCGCGGCTGCGTGTGTGTTTGGGCAGCCCCCCGTGTACCCCTGGGTGCTGCCGACACAGCACGCCGAGGTGTAGATGCTGCAGGCTTACCCTGCTCACGGGCTGGCCGCCGCCTCGCATCTGGAGGCAGAGGAAGCAGCAACAAAGCTTCCCCAGGCGTGAAGCCCCAGTTTAAGGAGCTCTCCACCTGCCTCTCGGGTCTGAAGGCCCCAGTCCGCACCCGGGGCGGCGGGGGGCACCCACACAGTGCGAGGGCCCACGGCCACCCCGCCAGTGCAGGCAACACTGAGGCCCTGCAGGCAGGGGCCCCGGGAGCAGCTGGACATGGGCTGTCCAGAGGGCTCCCAGACCCCTGGGGCAAAGCAGGTGGGTCACCCGTGGAGGCTGCTGGCCACCCCGTCTCATGAAGGTGACCCTGAGGGCGGTCCACACAGGGAGGAGCTGGCCAGCGGAGGCCCCGCAGCTGCAGGCTGAGGCGAAGCTGGGCATGCTGGGCACCCCGCTGGCCAGCTGGCCTCCTGGATGGGCCCCGGGACATGGCCCGCCTGGCTTCGCGAGGCCTCCAGGGCGGGGGCAGCCCTCGGGCCCATATTCATTTCAGCTCCATTTTAAAGGCGAGTTAAAATAAACACCAGGAATATTTATAAGGCAAATAAATCTGGTAGAAACAGCCCCTCGGAGTGTGAGTGGAGGCCCCCAGCCCGGCCAGAGCTGATAAAATACAGAAATGCTACTGTCGGCCCTCCGGCTTATTTTGACTGCGCGCAGGAATGTAGCGAGTAAACAGTGCCTCCGTATCACACTGTTACAACTTGCATTCACAGCTCGGCACAAAAGCTGCGTTTCACAGAAGCAGCGTTCGGGGATGTATCTCCAGCTTAATTTTTTAAAAAAACCATTTCCTCACATAAATCATGCTCAGAACGGAATGGGTGACTGATACATTGCAAACACTTTTTTTCCTTAAACAATAACATACCTAGATTCCTTCTAAACGAAAGAGCTAAAAAAAAAAAAAAAAAGTCTTCTAAATGGTTTGGTTTTTTTTTTCCTGAAGAAAATAAACACTTTGCTGACCCCGATATCTGGGGCTGTCTTCCCTGGCCGCGCATGCCCCGGGCCCAGCACGTGGTCAGCAGGGCGGCCACGCGGGGCCCTGCACCCAGACCTTTCCGTGCCCAGGCCCCGGCGAGCCGCAGGCAGTGAGGGCACCAGACGGCGGCCCCTCTTGGTGGCTGGACTCGGCATTCAGAAGGCCAAGTGGGAATAACAAACGAAAGAAAACGAACACACGGGAACGGAGTCAACGAAAGACCAAGATTCAGAGAGTGCTGGCGCTGGGCAGACGCGACCGAGCCACAGTGGTGGCCTCGGCCAGGACACAGGCCCCACGCCGTGAGCCAGCATCCAGGCGGCTGCGCCGTGAAGGCCGATGGCACCACAGTCTCCACGGCCCTCCACGGACCTGCGTCACCCCCAGAAACCCACGCCCGAGAAAACGACGCGGGTCCAAAGCCTGGCGGACGGGACCCGGAACAGGGCCAGAGCAGGATGGTGCCCCACTCGGAAGAGTTTCCAGGCCGACCGCAGGCGCTCGTGGTGGGTGCCTGGGACCCCGTCTTCACGCAGACAAGCTGCAGACGCCCACCAAGGCCCTGGGACCCACAGGAAATCCAGGGCTTTTGTCAAAAACCATCTTGCTGGGGGGGAGACTCTCCTGAACATGCAATAAATCTAACAGCAATTAAGCATAAAAGAGCCTAAGCCACACTTAAAAAACCCAAAACACTGGTACGTTACTGGAGTTAAAAGACACGACAAGCTGAAAAAATCTGCAATTGTAAACAACATGAGATTTCAGCTCTGACAGCAAAGCTGTGGGCACATAAGAAAGAGGAAAGCAGAGGGCAGTGCCAGGGCAGGGCAGCCTTGCTCAGAGCCACACACACTCAGGGCCACACGCTCACAGCCACTCACAGACACACATGGCAGCCCTGCTCACAGCCACACAGGCTCACAGCCACTCAGACACACACGCTCAGAGCCACACACAGAGACACATGCTCAGGGCCCCACACGCTCACAGCCACTCACAGACACACACGGCAGCCCTGCTCACAGCCACACAGGCTCATAGCCACACGCTCAGGGCCACACACTCACAGCCACTCACAGACACACACGGCAGCCCTGCTCACAGCCACACGCTCAGGGCCACACGCTCACAGTCACTCACAGGCACACACGCTAACAGTCACATGCTCAAACCTGTGAGTAGATAAGAAAGAGGAAAGCAGAGGGCAGTCCCAGGGCAGGGCAGCCCTGCTCAGAGCCACACACGCTCACAGCCCCTCAGACAATCATGCTTACAGCCACTCACAGACACACACGCTCACAGCCACATGCTCACAGCCACTCAGACATGCTCACAGCCACACGCTCACAGCCACTCACAGACACACACGCTCACAGACACTCAGACACACACACTCGCAGCCACACACTCACAGCCACACACAGACACACACGCTCACAGCCACACACTCACAGCCACTCAGACACACACGCTCACAGCCACTCAGACATGCTCACAGCCACACGCTCACAGCCACACACTCACAGCCACTCACAGCCACTCACACTCACAGCCACTCAGACACATACGTTCACAGACACTCAGACACACACGCTCACAGCCACTCAGACACACACACTCACACTCATAGACTCACACACAGCCACTCACGCTCACAGCCACACATGCTCACAGCCACACGCTCACAGCTACTCAGACACACACGCTCACAGACACTCACAGACACACATGCTCACAGCCAGTCACGCTCACAGCCACACGCTCACAGCCATACACGCTCACAGCCACTCACAAACACGCTCACAGCCACTCACACTCACAGCCACTCACAGACACACACGCTCACAGGCACACACGCTCACAACCACACACACAAATACACAAATTCACACAGATGCTCACTAACACACATGCTCAGAGACACACGTGCTCACAGCCACATACACAGAGATACACACGCTCACTGATACACATGTTCACACATGCTCATAGACACACACTCTTACATAGATACAGCCCACAGACATACACAGATACATTCACAGACACACACGCTCACACCCACATGTTCACAGACACACATGCTCACAGACATGCTCACACTCGCACACTTCACAGACACACATGCTCACACTCATACAACACGCTCAGATATACTCTCACAGGCACACTCAAGACACACGCTCATGCTCACAGACACACAGGCTCACAGACACACACATTCACTGACACACATGCTTACACAGATCCACAGTGTCACTGACACACACACTGAGCCACACACATTCACACTCACAGCCACACATTCAAAACCCACACTTAGACACCCACACTCATTTTAAACAGCTAGTGCTGCTGCTAAGTCGCTTCAGTCGTGTCCGACGCCAAAGATGCCATAACAGCAAATGCAAAAGAAACCACACCACGTTTAACCTACTAGTTAGAGATAAGAGAATTAGCCCAGATACTACAGAGTAAACAGATAATGTGCTAAGCGTGACATAAAATTATACCCTACTTCAGGCGGAAGCGCCGGGCACAGCTGGAGCCTGTGGAGGTGGCGGCAGAGCGACCCGGGCTGGGGATGGGAGTGGCCGAGGGGCCCCACCTGGCAGGGGAGGCCCGGTTCCTTCGGCCCACGAGACAGCACCCACCCGGGACTGCAGTTCTCGACTGGACACAGCCCCGGCCATGCACACGGCGCGGAAGAAGCCAGGGATGGTCAGGACCCGCGCGTGGGGCTTCTCTGCAGCCAGTCCGACCAGGGAAGAGAAAAGGGGCTGGGGGCTCTCAGGAGCCCCTCGCGAAGGGCTGCACCTGGGCCTGAAAGGGCGCCTCGTGAGGCCAGGACAGTGAGGACGTGCAGAGAGCATGGCCCGCCACGCACACACGCTCACGTGTTCCCACACAGGCACATAGGCTCACACAAGGCACACAACGTGCGCGCACACACACGCGTGCACACACACTCACACCAGGCGCACCCACATACGCTCACACAGGCACGCACACACACACACACAGGCGCACACACATGTGTACACACACAGGCACACACACACAGGCGCACACACAGGCGCACACACATGCTCACACCAGGCGTGCACACACACACCAGGCGCACCCACACACGCTCACACACAGGCACGCACACACACTCACACCAGTCGTGCACACATACGCTCACACACAGGCACACACACACACGCTCACACACAGGCACACACACATGCTCACACACAGGCACACATGTGTGCACACACACGCTCACACCAGGCGCACACACACACGCTCACACACAGGTGTACACACACATGCTCATACACAGGCACACACCAGGTGCGCACACACACATAGGCGCACACACACACAGGCACACACGTGTGCGCACACACGCTCACACACAGGCACACACACATGCTCGCACACAGGCATACACACGTGTGCACACACACGTTCACACCAGGCGCACACACACACGCTCACACACATGCTCGCACACGGGCACACACCCACATGCAGAGCCTGCACCCGCAGGCCTCGGGCAGCAGGCCTCCCCAGCCCGGCGCTGTGACAGCGAGCCTCTGCCGCCCTCTGGTGGCCTGTCTGGTCCCTGCAAACACAGGTCCCTGAGACGCCCAGCAGCAGTGCCCAGAGCTGGACCCCAGGCTGGGAGTGAGCTCGGCCCCTGGGCCCTGCCGATCTCAGGGGCGCCCAGGACGCTAGGGGGGCAGGTGAAAGCGGGACATCTTTCAGGGCTGGAGAGGGGCCAGGCTCCCCCCGGTGGCCCACGGGAACCCTGATGAATGCCAGGCCTGCGGACAACAGCCACGCCCTGTGACACAGCCCTGGGCGGGAGCAGCCCCGAACGCACAGTGCGGCCCGGCTTTTCGCCTTCCCTCCGTGGGAAGGAACACAGGCTACCCAGCCGCCCTGTGCACAAGGGAGCGGGCCCCAGACACCCCTCAGGCCTTACGTTTTCCCAGGGGATTCCTTCAGCCAGAAGAGGTCATCACTCGTGATCCCATATTCCAAGGCACCTTCGATCTGTCCAGGAGAAGGGTTGATGTGAGGTGGCATCTCTGGCCCCTAGGGTGCCCACAGAGGACGCTGGCTCGCAGACACCACCCATGAGCGGCTGCACCTCCCCAGAAGCGGCTCTGGGCTGGGGGCCGGGGGGCTGCAGCCTCTTCCTCCAGCTCTCCAGGACTCCCGGATCAGACCCAGGGCTGGGGGAGGGAGGGGCGAGGCCAGGCGGGCCGGTCCCCAGGGTGCTGGGCTGAAGGCTGGGCAGTCCCCGAGGGAGAGTGCGGTGGGCCCTGCGCCTGGGGGCTGTGCAGGTCACCCCATGCCCCAGCAGGTGGGGGACGTGGGACGTGTGCCCTCCCCGTGGCCCTCGGGAGTCAGAAGTGCTGGAGAGAGGAAACGGATTCCAAACAGTTTACAGTTCCAATTGGCAAAAAAAATAAAGTTTCGTAGGTTTGCTCAAGGGAGACCGAAAGGTCTGGGTAACACAGGGACCAGAACACAGGCAGACTTGGCCGGCAGTGGGGCGAGCGGCCAACGAGTGGCCTCCTCAGGACCCGTGGCTCCACATCAACCCCCAAAGCCCTTCAGGGGGCAGTGGGGTGGGAGCGGGCCAGTCCGCATGTGGGCAGCCAGGCAGCCGAGCTGATCGCCAGGTCCTGGGAGCCGACCATGGCCGTCAGGGACTTTAAATGCAGCCTTAGCGGGCCCAGCTGCGGGTGGGGGTCACTGACAGTCACTGCTGGGCCCTGCCTGTGTGGTCACTCGGACAAGCGCCCTGCCCTCCTTCGGAGGCCTGTCCAGAGCCACCAGTCACAGCCGCCGGGTCCCCCACCCTGGAGGCAGCTCTCGCTGGGCGGACCTCAGGGGCTGGGGCGGGGGCTCCGGGGACACTCACGTGCGTGGGGTACCGCGGCCGACCTCCGGTGGCGATGACAATGTGCTCGGCCGAAAGCAGAGTCTGGGAAGAAAGCGAGGAAGCCGCGGTCACCCAGGCACCTCGCGAGGGCTCCACTGTGCCCTGGTCGCAGCCACTGCCCTGTGGCGCCGGCCCCGCGGCAGCCCCGAGACAGGTCTGAGCACCAGCAGGAGAGCTTCCCAGTTTACACAGCGTCCCCGGGGAGAAGATCTCCAGAATCCCACAAGGCCATGCTGGGCTGGGCCGCCTGAGCCGCGGGCAGCCTCGAGTGCTCGCTTCCTCCGTCACAGAGTACTGGACCAGCCTGGGCCCCGGAGGGATGTCCTGTCAATCCCAGCGGCACGGATCGCTGGGGACAGCGCAGAGGCTGTGTGAACCCAGGGTCTGCCCACCCTGGCCACAGACCAGCCCCTGGGAGCCCAGGAGGCCGGTGCTCACCTCCTCCCCGCCTTTGGAGACACCGCAAACTGTGTGCGTGTCGACAAAGCTGGCCTTGACGTTAAAATACTTGACTTTCCTGCAAAATAAAAACAGGATGCTCAAACGTGACCTCAGGCCACCCACGGCTCAGGGACAGGGGGCACGGCTGCCGTCTCCCCAGACACGGGGACCACAGCCGCCACGCAGGGGCGTCCCAAGGCCCAGCGCAGCTCCGGTGTGTGGGGACAGAGGCGGCCGGGCCTCTTCTGAGCTCAGTCCTGTCACCTGAACGCTCCACCAGGAAGAGGAGGCTCTCACATGCACCCAGTACTGTCCCCCCAGAACCCACCGACGTCCCGCTGCCAAGGAAGGGGGCCAGCAGGCAGGGGACTGTGAGGCCAGGCCCCAGGAGGGGTGAGGGGCACCTGGTACCCAGAAACTGGCTTTCTTTCTTTTAAAAAAATACTTCCAAATGGTGCCGTGTCTTTACTTTCTAAATATTTACTTATTTATTTGGCTGTGCCGAGTCTCAGCTGCCGTTTGCAGGGTCTAGGTTCCCCGACCAGGGATTGAACCCGGGCCCCGTGTTGGGAGCATGGAGTCCACCGCTGGAGCAGAGGGAGTCCTGACGACCGGGCTTTCTCCGCAGTTCTCCCTACCTCCCCAGCCTGGGGAGTCCTCAACACCCACGACCGCCCGGGGCCCGGCGCGGCAGCGGTACCTGTCCTGCAGCTGGATGCGGTGGCCCCAGTTCAGGGACTTCACGTGGTTCTGAACAGCGTCCGCCAGCGTCGCCCTGGTGACACACATAGCGCCCGGCCACACGGTTCAGAGGTGGGTCCCGCCAGAACGGGCCTGCTAAGGGCCCTTCACAGGCGCACCTGGGGGCCACGCGCTTCTCAAGGTGGTGGGGGTGGAGGCCGTCCCCGGGCCAGGCGAGGGGCTCCTGACTGGGGGGCCTTGAGCAGACCCCCACCACCTGCCGGGCCTGGCACCCTGAGGTGGGTCCTGGGCGCCATGGGCGCAGCAGGGCCCAGGCCCCACCCAGAGGGCAGGCAGCCTCTGCCACCCACCCGGGGAGACAACCAGAAGCCTGGCCCACACATGGGGGTGAAGGGACTGCCCAGGGGCTGCGGGGACCCTGGTCCCCCCATTGCCCCTCACCAGCTGTGCGGGGCCTGGGCCACGCCCCAGCCATAGTGGGGAGCGTCGCGGATCATGCCCCCCAGCAGGGCCGCCTGGTGCATCAGTTTCTTGGGGATGCAGCCGACGTTCACGCAGGTGCCGCCAAGGCCCCACCTGGTGCCTGGGGGTGGGGGGAGCTCGGGTGAGCTGTCACCCTGCTGACCCCAACTCTGCCAGCCAGCGGGCTGGGCTCAGCCCCTCAGGACTGATGCCCGCCCCCACCCCCAGGACTGGCCTACCTTGGGGGGAAGGCTCCACGTAGTCCAGCACGGCCACCTTCTTCCCCAGCTGGGCGGCTAAGGACGAGGAACAGGCAGGTGAGCGCGCTGGGGACCAGTCCCCCCGGGGGACTCAGCCACGCTGCCCGTGGACAGGCACCCGGACTCTCCCTGACTGCCCACCAGAGCAGCGCTGCCCAGCCCACCCCGCCACCCTGCTCCAGGGCAGGTCAGACCTGGGATACCACAGACAGGCCCCCGGCCCCTCTCACTCCGCGCTTTCCTGGACACCATTGGGGGGGTTCCCATCCACCTACACAGAGTCCCCAGCTGGGCACTGCTGCCTCTTCCCAGGAAAGCGAAGCTCGGGAGTCAGATGGCAGGTCAGCCAGGCCCCGAGACGCGGAGCAGGACCAGACCCCACACTGCACCCCCGCCTGGAGCCCCCTCCACCCCACGCCCTGCCCCGCAACCCCCTGCCTCTGCTGTCTGCAGGTCCCCAAGCTGCGAGCCCCGCATTCTGAGCCCAGGGAAAACTGTGGGTTTCCCACCGGCCCTGCTGGGGCACAGCAGCGGCCAGCCCCAGGCCCTGGACCTGTGCCCCGAGGGCATGAGCGTCTGACACCATAGAACACGCTCGACTCGTGGCTACCACGATCAGAAGCGAGTATACAAGTCTTCATTAACAAAATCACTTCATTCAGCGATAACCGACGGGACCCCAGCACTGGATTTACAGGCTGCGGCCGAGGGGACTCCTCAGACACAACCACACCCAGCTTCTGGGCCTGACCAGGACGGGGCAACGGGGACCAGAGTTACTCTCCTGCTCAAAACAACCAAGCATCCTGACACAGTGTGCAAAATACTGGTTTCAAGAAACTGAACAGAAGAAAACAAAGGTCCGCGATCTCTGGGAGGCAGGAGCGGGCGGACATGAACCCCAGAAATGGGTTCCCCAGGACTCAGCCCGGGAGAGCCGGGCGTTCCCGAGAGGAGGTGGGGTGGAAGTGCTGCCCAGCCTTCTGGGGCAGTGGGTGGGCTCGGGAAGGTCGTGTCTCCGAGTAGGCAAGCCTGGACTGGGCCCCGCACCAGACCTGCCTAACAGTCCTCACGCAGAAAATTCGAAAAGACCAGGCTGTCCCTACCTACATCCCAGGACATACAAAAAAGACCCAGGACCCAGCAAACGAAAATGAACGAGTGTAAGTCACTCTGTCGTGTCCGACCCTTTGTGATCCCATGGACTGTAGCTCACCAAGCTCCTCTGTCCGTGGGATTCTCCACGCAAGAAGACTGGAGCAGGTTGCCACGCTCTCCTCCAGGGGATCTTCCCCACCCAGGGATCAAACCCAGGTCTCCTGCATTGCAGGCAGATTCTTTACCAAGTGAAGCCATCAGGGTAGAGTCCAAAGTGTCTGGCGCTCTAACAAAAATTACCAGGCACACAGAGGAGCAAAAAATGCAACCAGTCCATGAAGCTGACCAGAACTGACAGTGACGTCAGGATCAGCAGAAAAGAAAGCAAAGCAGGCGTTACAACTGTACCCCACGTGTGCGCAGAGCTAAGAAGCCACGCGAAAGACAGAAAAAAAGTGCCCACGTCAAAGTGTAGCGATGAAACTGCACCGCGCAGCAGGAAATCCAAAATGGGGGAGCCGTGTATGCGCGCGGCTGACGCGGAGGAGACGAACTCAACATTGTAAAGCAACCGTGCTCCAATAAAAACACGTTTAAAACCTGCCCCACGCGGGGTTCACAGAGGAGCAGACGCCGCAGACTCTTTCATTAGGGAGCCTGCAAACAGGAATGGAAACTATGCACAATGCAGAGAGCTGGGCGAGCTCGGAGGGGAGCCGGAGTAGCGGACGCACGTGGACTAGCGTCGCCCCTGTGAAGGAGCGACTGACGGTTGGACAGTGTCATGGATCAGTGAAACTATGACCCAGCGGTCTCCCCTCCCTTTTGGGCACCAGGGGCCGGTTCTGTGGAAGACAACTTTGCCATGGATGGTGTCGGGGTGGTGTCGGGATGATCCAAGCCCATCACATTTATGGGCACTTTATTCCTATTGCCATGACATCAGCTCCACCTCAGGCATTAGGGCCCAGAGGACAGGGAACCTTGACCCACAGACCCACAGAACTCGATGAACTCCGGCAGGAAGAGGATTCAGCACACACCTGAATTGGCATGCTATCGTTAAACTGCTCAAAAGTAACAGAAAGAGAAAACCCTAAAAGCAAGCAGAGGAGAAAGACGCAACAGAGGAACGAAGATACAAACGGCAGGTTTCTCATCAGAACGGATGCGGGCGCAGACAGGGCAGAGCCCTATGGTCCCCTGTGGGGCGACACGCAGGCGCGGGGCGAAGTCGTCGCCTCCGGGTCGGGGTACTTACGTCTCCGCGTCACAGTCCCCCTTCCGGTGAGCCTCTCCCAGTGGGGAAGAATCCACGTACACCCTAGAGCCTGCGCCGCACAAGCAAAGAAGCAACCGCGCTGAGAAGCCCCCCAGCAAAGAGCAGCCCCGCTCCTGCAACTAGGAAAAGCCCGGACACTGAACACCAGCACAAACGAGAAACAACAGAAGACAAACTCGGGGTGACGGTCGCACAACTCTGCGAATGCAAAATCCACCGCATCAGGCAGTTTACACGCGCGATCTACACGGTGTGTGACTTACGTCTTAACAAAGCAGTCTGAAAACCATGAAACACTCAGGGATCAAGCTGACATACGACGTCAAAGACCTGTTCATCGAATGGCAAAACCCCGCTGAAAGAGCCAAAGAGCACCTGAACGGGAGGCTCACCACACGGCCCCGCTGTTCTGCTTCCAGGCGACTCTCCAGCAGACTCACGACACGCATCCACACAGAGACACACGCACACAAACGTTTCCAACAGCCCCAAACAGGAAACAATCCAGTCCACGGGCGAACGGACCAACCACAGGTGAGATGGACGCAAAGTCCATGCAGCCGCGTGAGAAGGCAAGACTTGGATACACGCAGCAACACGGATGATCTCCACATGATGGGGCCCGTGGGAGAGGCCGGAAAGTAAGGATACTCGCAGCGCGAGTCCATTGAGACAAAATGTCATAAAACGCAAGGTGATCTACAGCAAGAGAAAGTGGGTCACCGGCTGCCTGGGGAGGGGGACCAGGCCCGCGGCAGAGAGCACGCGTGCGGGGCACACCCCCAGCCCCCAGAGCTCCAGTGCCTTCCCGGAGGCCCCGCCGCGCCGGCCGGATGCGGGACGCAGGACACGCACCTTCCTTGGCGCAGGCCAGGCCGCCGGATCCGCCGCCGATCACCAGGAGGTCGTAGCACTGCCGGCCTGCAGGGGTGAGGGGGCGTCAGAAGGAAGGACCGGGACCAGCCAGGAGGTGCCACCAGGGAGGCCGCCCACGTTCCGGGGCGGTCCCACAGCCACACCCGGCCCTGTGATGGTCTGGGGTGAGCACGCGTCCCCCAGCATGCACTGACCCCCGCCACCCACATCGAGAAGGCAAGTGAGCCGCCCTGAGCGCGACGTCACCCGACGTCCTAGCAGGAGCGGGCGGGAAAGCTTCTCTCAAGTCCACCTGTCGGGCCGTGCGGCTCAGCCGCTCCGAGGGCCTGCAGACCCTGGTGGGGCAGCGGCTCTGAAACGCTTCTGGGCCCCCTGGAGGCCGCTTGCAGCCCCCACCCCTGCCCCTGGCGGACCGGCCGCCCCGTCTTCTCTCCGCAGAAAGCCGTCTCTGCAGATGCTCCCACGGAAAGCAGCCCAGAGACAGCAGAACTGGGGTCCGCAAGGGGGGGCGGAGGGGGGGTGTGTCTTCAGGGGCGGCCAGCTCCGAGCCAGGGACCCCCAGCACCAGGCCTCGCCCGTGGGCAGAAAGAAGATCAGCACAAGCCCGGGGCCTCTCTCCTCTCCCCTGCTCAGGGAGGCGGGGATTGGGAGGAGGTGCCTACCGTCCATAGCCAGGGCAGGTCCCTCCTGCCGCCCTGCGGTGTCTGTGGGGTCTCCCTGGCCCGCAGAGCCCCTCCGCCAGCCCCACTCTCCCTGCCCACGTGAACAGATGGCGCGAGGACTGTGGGCTTATCTTCGATGGTCTGCTCTCCCCATGGGGCACACCCAGCAGCCCCCTCGTCTGATAAGCGGGGAGGAGGCGGACCAATGGGCCTCTGTAGGCCCCACTGCGGGAAACCACCTTTAAGACCTGTGGGCTTTGGGCAGCCTGTCTGCAAGGAAGGGCCCCAGTGGACCCCAGAGAGGGCACTGCCCTTGGAGCGCCCGCTGGGCACGCACCCGTGCGCTCCAAGGCTCCCCAGGGCGCCTCACAGCCTGGGCCCTCTGCTCGGCCTGCAAGGCCTGTCGCCCGGTGTCCTGAGCCCTCCCCCGCCAGGCTTTCTGCTCAGCCCTGAACCTGCGGCCTGCACAGGGCCAGCAGAGCCCCCAGGAGCAGCGCCCCCTGCCCTGCCTAACAAGCTGTGACCCTCTGGCCAGACCCCGCGACCTCCCCAGCCCCACGCCCTAAGGCCCCAGCTACACACAGCCGGCAGGGGGCGGTGCTCTGCCCAGGGCGCCTTCTCCACTAAGGGGCCTGCCCCGCCTTCCCCGCGTGGTCCCCCCAGGGCAGGGATGTGCTGGGAGAGGTCGGGGTGTGTGGTGCCCCCAAGGCCACCTCTGGGAGTCCCCAGACCCGCCCCTGCTCAGGACCCTGGAGGCGCCCCCCACCCCTGCTTGTGGCCCTGGGGGACGGGTGGGCCCAGGACCCCTGGCCGTCCAGGGGGTCCGCAGTGTCAGCTCCCTCCCCCAGGGCGCCCCAGCATAGCGCGGAGCGCCCACCAGCAGAGGGGAAGGGCCCCTCCTGAGTCCCGCACGTGCAGGGATGGGGCAGGGCCTTGGGGAGGAGCGGGGAGACCTGGCCGGCGGTCACCGCTCCTGCTGAGCCGGGAGGTGACCCACCCCCACCACGGTCGGCTCCCCGGTTAACGCCGCCGCGGGGATCGCCGCTCCACGCCCGGCCCCGGCCCGCGCCCGCTGACCTGCGGCGCCCCGCGCCCCTCCCGGCGCGCGGCCCCGGAAACGCGCGGCCGCTCCGCGCAGCGCCGCCATCGCCGCCCCGGGGGCCTCGGGCCGGGCTGCCCGCCGCGCTGCCTGCGCCGGCGACTACGAACCCGAGGTGGGTGCGCGCGGCCGGGCCCGGAGTCGGGCCGCCCGCGGGGTCCGCGCGGGGCTGGAGCCACGGATGCGGGGCGTCTAGGACCCCGGGGAAGGATCCTCCCGGGACGCGGGCTCCAAGTTGGGCGGGGGCTCCAACCTGAGCTGGGGGGCTCCAGCCTGGGGTGGGGCCTCTGACCTGAGCTGGGGCTTGGACCTGGGGTGGGGGCTCTGGACCTGGGGTGGGGGGTTCCGACCTGGATGGGGCTCTGACCTGGTTGGGGGGAATCTGACCTGGGGTGGGGGTCTTTGACCTGGGTAGGGGGGCTCTGGACCTGGATTGGGGCTGCAACTTGCAGTGAGGGTCTCAGGACCTGGGGTGGTCTCCAGAGGAAGGGGTGTTTAACCTGGGCTGGGGATTCCCAGACCTATGATGGGGAGGCTCCCAGAACTGGAGTGGGTCTCGGGACATGAGGTGGCTTCCCCAGACCTTAAGTGGGACAGGTGCCCCAGACCTGGGCTGGGAGCTTCTGACCTGGGTCGGGGCGTCGACCTGGGCTGGGGGCTCTGACCTGGGTAGGGCTCCAACCTGGATGGGGGCTCCGACCTGGGTGGGGACTCTGACCTGGGCTGGGGCCCTGTGACATGGTGGCAGCAGGGACACCAGGCTGGTGGAGGGAAGGGAGCCGTGCTGCAGGAGAAAGTCCCCTTGGGCACTGGGTGTGGAGGGGGGGCCACCACAGGGCTCTGGGACCCGGACTCCCAGGTTGGCGGTTTCTGGGAGAGTGCGAACCTGGGTCCAGGCTGCAGAGCAGGGTCTGAGCACCTCCGGTCCCCAGGGAGGGAGCACTCTGGGGCCCAGACGAGGGCTCAGCCGTGTCCCCGTCCCACTGGCAGGCCTGGGGCCTCCTGGGCCTTACGTTTTGTGAAACTGGCAGCCTTCCCAGGAAGAAGCCTGGGCCCCTCGGCCTGCTGCCACCTTTGAGGTTTGACCAGCAGCTTCCTTTAGGCTTGTCAGGTCAGATAGACATGGTGGACACAGGTGACAGCACTGTACCGGACTGGCTCAGGGGCCGCCGGGCCTTAGAAAGCGGAAATGCGGGTGGGGTGTCGGGGCCTGAGGGAGTCAGAGAGGAAGCACAGGTCCCTGGGACCCCCACCCAAGCTTGCCCGCTGGACCTGGCCTCCTGCCCTCCTGCAGAGCTGGGTGGTGGTGCTGGACGTGTCGCTTCTTCCGGAAGCTGTGAAGTTGTTGGGTGGACACCGTGGGGGGCTCGGGCATCGTAGAGAAGTGGCCTCGAGCCGTGACACACACTCAGCTCTTTGTTCCAGTCTTTACAAGAGGCCTCGTGGCTGGGTCTGGCAGGGACCAAGTCTCCTCAGTGGGTGATCGGAGGCCACAGTAACCCAGCGTTCTGAGTCCTGAGGGAGGTCAATTGAGAAGATTTTAGACGTCGAGTTCTCAGGTCACTAGATGGTGACGTGAGGCCGCGGTGGCCATCTGCTGGATTTCTCCGGTTGCCATGTGAATGAACGTCTGTGGAGACATCAGGGTTGCGTGGCAAGGCCACTTCCATCGGGAGCAGAGCTCGGGAGATGCGGGCGCCCTGCGGCTCGTGCCGTGGCCCACATCTGAAGTTCCCGCCACTGTGTCTCCCTTCAGCGTGCAGGGCTCTGTCAGACCGAGGAGGACATGGGCAGTGATAGGACTGAGTCCCAGGCCGGGAGGGAGGGAGGAAAATGAGGAAAACTGACGTTTGGAGCGTTATCCCGAATATTGAGTAAACCGGAAGGACTGAGGATCCGGCGATGACGGGCTGTGCAGCCCGACATGCAGGTGGTGATAAAACTTCAAGGGCATCGACTGGGCAGGACTGGACTCTGACGACCCGCAAGGTGTATTGTTTTCTCCACTGAGACAGAATTTCTCTCTGTGGTCGCTTCCATTTTTGATCAGTGGTCAAGTGAAGAGTATTCATGTTTACAAAACAGTTCTGGTCCCATTCTGTTGTTGTCCAGTCACTAAGTCGTGCCTGACTCTCTGCGACCCCGTGGACTGCAGTGCGTGGGTCTCCCTGTCCATCACTGACACCTGGAGTTTGCTCAAACTCACGTCCATTGAGTCGGTGATGCCCTCCAACCATCTCGTCCTCTGTCACAACACAGGAGTTGCGACAACTTCTATTTGGGGCAAAATGAGGCCCACAGCCTGGGAGGCAGCATTTCAGGTCGCTCGGGAAGGCGCTCGAAAGAGGAAGGGGAGAGGCCAGTGTACGTGTGACTTTGACGAAGGGGAGTGCTTGCAGTCAAGCCTGCGGGAGGTTGCTGGTCACAAGGAGCAGCTGTTGCCAGGAAGGAATCCAGTGCTTTTCTAGATACGAGAAGGTGCAAGCACTGGGCTCATAAAATCAGCTCCTGAGAGTAACTGACTCTCTGAAGACCTGTCCTGCCGGTTTTCCCTGAGCACGGAGGGCCTCATTTCCCTGAACTCCTTCGGGGCGTGGGAGGTCAGCATCTGCAGGGGCACGTGACTTAACCCTTGTGGAAGGCAGAGGGCAAGTTTGTAATTGACAAGGATTTGTCTCCCTCTTTTTTTTACCTTTTATTTGTTGGCTGTGCTGGGTCTTCATTGTTGCGTGGGCTTCCTCTAGTTGCAGCGAGCGGGGGCTACTCTCGGGTCTGGTGCATGGGCCTCTTGTTGCAGAGTGCGGGCTCTAGGGCGCACGGGCTTGGTTGCTCTGCGAAACATGGGATCTTCCCGGGTCAGGGGTCACAGCCGTGTCTCCTGCGTTGGCAGGCAGATTCTCCACCCTTGAGCCACCAGGGGAGCCCTGTCTCCCTTTGTTATTTTGCTTGAGGACAAAAATGACTCTCCTCCCTCAACAAAAACGTATTCCACATTCTCTGCGTGCTTTTCGCGTTCGTTTTCCTGGCTCGGGGACAAAGTTGTTTTCCTTTGCTTGGACTAGTGGCAGTTTTATTCTCACGCGTTGATTGAAGTTTGTAACCGTTAGCAGCCTTTATTTTATAGAGAGAATGAGGAAGCAGACAACTGCAAATTATCCGTCCTATCCCAGTATTCTGTAGCAGATGAGCAACTTTTGTGAAGATAGGCTCGCATAATCCATAAGGTTGGAGGAGGAAATGGCAGCCCACTCCAGTGTTCTTGTCTGGAGAGTCCCATGGACAGAGGAGCCTGGCGGGCTACAGTCCACAGGGTCACACAGAGTTGGACACGACGGAGCGACCAACACTTTCACCTTCAAATGTCTTTAGCTTCTTTGTTATATAAACATCAGAAGCCAAAGTATAGAAACTTAAACTCATGCCTTCTTAATCATGAGTGTTTCAGCACTTTATCTTATATAGAAATTATACAGATATTCGGTGACAGGGAAATTTAAATGGAGGTTGTCTTGTTCAGGCTTCAGGAGTAGAGGAGCAGGCCTCTGACCGACCTCTGACCCCTCGACCACAAGCACATCAGTCCTACCGGCAAGTCAGGTGGCACTTAGATAAGAAAGGGACTGGGTCTTGGAATTTCTTAAGCCCCTGTGGACCCAGCCAGCCCCCTCAGGTCTAAGGAATCTTATGACTCACAAAGCGAGTCAAACAGCATTGTGAAACTTAAACCACAACTGCAATTTTTTTGTGCACAAACCGATGATGCTGTCGGTCTGCTGCCTGGGATTATGAGCGGGAGCCCCCAGAGCTGCAATTTGGAGTCTCGCTCGTGTGGTGGACGCACCGCCCAGGACCCTTCCCCTCTGGGACTCCAGACCGCGTGATGTGGGACTCGCCCACACTGTTAAGGGCTGGGTGTAGATGCCGGCTCAGTTTGGTGGTGTGTGCAGTATTACTTCTCTCTTACTTCTTTTCTCCTAATGAGTGTATTTGGGGATTTTTAAAAAATTGTCTTATTTATTTACTTTTGGCTGAGCTGGGTCTTGTTGCTGTGGCTTCTCCGGTGGCTGCTCTCTAGCTGGGGAGTGCGGGTTGCTCATTGCGGTGGTTCTCCTGTTGCAGGGTGTGTGCTCTAGGACACACGGGCTTCAGTAGCCGCACAGGCAGGGTCAGCTGCTCGGTGGCACGTAGAGTCTTCCCGCACGAGGGATTGACCCTGTGTCCCCTGCATTTGCAGGCGGATTCTTAACCACTGGGCCGTGAGGGAAGTCCCTAGATTTGAGATTAAGTTGGGTAATCTTCTGTTAAAAAGTGAAATTGTTTGTTTGTGTGTAACGAGTGCTTTCTCTTTTTGACGAATGCCTCAAACCTAAAATGAAAACTTTTGGCAGAACAACGGGATGTCTATTGTTTAACTTAACTTGGTAGAACTCTTAAGGTTTCAAGTTACCAAAAAGATTTTGGAAACTGTTTTCAGGCAGACTGAAACACAATCATTATGGAAAGAAAGTTTGTCTGAATAGTGACTGGAGGATTTCCTTGGTGGTTCAGTGCCTAAGACTGCGTTCCCAGTGCAGGGGGCCCGGGTGTGATCCCTGGTCGGGGAGCTGGATCCCCAACGCTGCAGCTAAGACCTGGTGCAGCCAAATGCATAAGTGAATATTAAAAAAGAGAGAATAGTGACCGGCTTTGATTAAAATCAAATTTATAATTTAAATGACTAATCGATAGTCAACCAAGGAGACTTAAGTGTGTTGCAATGTATGTAATGTTGACAACTCTAAAGATACACCTATTTTATGAGATGAACACTTACTAAGCTGGTTTTATTTAGCAAAGATTTACCCAAGTACACGAACGAGAAAAACAGTTGAGTTGGTGCTTCTATCTTTGGGAGTTTTAGGAAGGTTTACTTTACGTAAGTGCCTGTTCCTCTGGAAGCCAGTCAGGATAGAGTCCCTGGAAGGCACTGCAGAACTTGATCTGGTCATACCATCTGGAGGTGGGGAAGCAGCGTATGTATATAAAAAAACACAATCGTACATAAAAATTTATGCCTAGCTATGCATCAGTCATAAAGTTACATAAGACCCACTAGTATATGTAAGAGTTGGACCGTCTCTTTGCTCGTTTGGTATCTTAATCCAAATCGTGTTGTAGCAAGTGGGGCAGGTTGACACCAGTGTGCTGTGACGCCTGAAAGCCCCTCTGGACCCTGCTGTATCATCTCAGGGAGGCATAGACTAAATGCTTCAAATTCACTGTTCTTTTTCCTTTTCAGCATCAGCTGGTTGCTTCTGGGGGATCCCTGAGCCCCCGGAGAGGCGCCAGGGGGCACAAGATTTCAGGGACTGGGGGAATTGAGGGGCCGGGGAGGAGGGCGTGGTGGGCAGGCGGCCCAGGAGCCCCCGAGGACCACGTGCTCTTTTGCTGACCGGGAGGAAGTGGGCGGAGCCAGTTGGGCGGAGCCAGCCCCGCCCCAGCCTAGGAGCGGCAGAGCTGTGGTCCCTGTGGCCTGCGGTCCGGAGCCAGAATCACAGCGGACAGGAGACGAGGCCACAGCCCCCGGGCCTCTGTGTCCCACGCCGTGCCCCACGCCAGCCAAGAGCACAGGCCCCCGGCCCAGGCACATCCCTAGTTCGGGCAGCCGCTTGGTTCCCCCTTCGTGAGGACTCCCCCTCTTGCCCCCCACGGCCCCCCTTCCCTCGCACCGCGCTCTCAGGCCTGCCTTTCTCGGGGAGGCAGGGAGGCCTGTGTGACTCCTGGCGAGGACCACCCCCCCCACCCCAGACACTGCGCCCTAGCAGATTGTGCACCGTGGGACTGAAGAGCATATGGGCCATCTGCAGCCCCTGCCTGGGCTTAAGGGGGCCGGGGACCTGGCCGGCATCTCCATCAGCTCCTTGGGGGGTTATCAGGAGGAGGGTAGGTGGCGATCCCAGGTGATGGAGGGTCTGCAAGGAGACCACTTAAGAACGGGCTTATAATAAGGAAGCTTTGGGGGTGGGCTGTTGTTGCTGTTGTGAGAGAGCCGCCCCCCCAGGTTTGTGCTCCATCTCTAGGGCTCGGGGAACACACACGGGGCCTGGGGAGGAGGCCCGGGACCGATGGCCTTCCCCTCCTCCCAGAGGGGGTGAGTGTGCGCCTCCTGGTGAGGTGGGGCAGGCCCCCAGGTGCCCAGGCTCGGGGGGCAGGCGCCGGCCCAGCAGGCATGCAGACTGGGAGCTGGGCTGGTTTTTCTGGATCCTGCTTCCCAGTGGAGTTGCCGTGTTCCTTTTTCTTGTGGGAACAGAGAGGACCAGAAACAGGGTTGCTTGTTTTCTTGGTTTTCCACCATTTTTGATGAAGTGAAACATGCATGAGTTGAAATTTACCACTCTAAGCACGTGCACGTGTACAGTTGGGTGGCATTGAGCGTCCACGTGGCTGTGTAGCCGTTGCCACAGTCCTCAGAACTCCCACGCCGCCCCAGGCAGAAGCTCTGCCCCTTTCAGCAGTGACTCCCCGCGGCCCCCAGCCCCTGGCAGCCTCTGTTCTCCATCCTGTGTGAAACTGCCCCTCGTGCGCGTTTCATCCGGGTGTGATCATTCAGAATTGATCCTCACGTGTCCGGCTCATCCCACTAAGCGTGACGTCCCCCCGGTCCCTCTGTGAAGTTGCAGGTGTCCGCACGTCCCTCCCAGTGGGACGGGGTCAGGGCTGCAGTCACCTTAGTCATCCCTTAGTGTGACTAAGGGATACCCCAGTGTGCGGAGAGACCACGCCTCCTCTGTCCACGGTCCGTGTCCTCTGGCGGCCGCTGCCCGTCACACTGTCCTGAACGTGGGTGGACAAATACCGGTTCAAGCCGCTGCTCTCGGGCGTCTTGTGTCCACTCCCAGAGGTGGGGTTGCTGGGTCATACGGTCACTCTGTTTACCTTTCTGAGGAACCGCCAGCTGTTTTCCACAGCAGCTGCTCCGTCTTGGGTTTCCACCAGCCGTGCTTGAGTTTCGGATTTCTCCGTGGCCCTGCCAGCACGGGGCGGGTCATCCCAGCGGGTATGAAGTGGTGCCTTGCGGCTTTGATCAGACGTCCAAGTGATGAGCTTCCTGGTCGCTGGTGTGTCTTCTTTGGGGAAATGTCTGTTTGTGTTCTGTCTCGTTTCTAACTGGGTCCTTTCTGAGTTGTAGGAATTCTTATGTATACTTAGGATTTTAAACCCTCATCAGATGGTGGTTTGCAGATATTTTCCCCACCCCCTGGGCTGTCCTTTGCTCTCTTGATGGTGCCCTTCGATGCACAGAGCTTTCATTTTGGTGAAATTCTATTTTTCTTTTGCTGCCTGTGCTTTCGGTGTCGTATCTAAGAATCCATAGCCAAATCCAAAGTCATGAAGAGTTACTCCTATGTTTTCTTCTATGAGTTTTATGGTTTTATTTCTTAAAATTAGGTTCTGGACGCGAGTGGAACACACGGAACAGGGGGATACGTGTGGGATGCGCAGAGCAGGGGGTCTGAGGGTGCCGCTCGGCCTCCAGCCCTCACCTCTGGCCAGTGGCTCCCTTATCCTCCTCTCAGGGCAGCAGGGCCCTTCACCCTCCCGGGGCCCGGAGCCATGCAGGGTGGCGGGAACCTCAGGCCACCACTGGGGGAACTGAGCGACCTCACTGTGGCCCTTCCAAAGGGCAGAGCTGTGGGCGCTCCAGTATTGGGACCCCCAGCACAAGGGGCCCCCTGGGTTGTCTCCCCGAGGAGGGGTCTGCCTGGCCCTGACCTGGAGGGCTTCCTCCCAGCACGTCTGCCTGGTTCCGTCAGTGGCTCTGTTCTTGGTCCTCGGCACCGTGTGAAGCTCCTAGCAGACCTGGGCTGTCAGGTGGCTGAGTCCTCGCCTGATTTTTATACAGTTCAGGCATTGTGGGAATTACGTTATCCTTCACAACTCCAGGTCCAGCAAGGACTTTGGTATTTAAATGGAATATTACTTTTTATTTTTTTATATTTATGTGTAACATTGATTAGTTTTTTTCATCAACCCAGAGAATCCATCAAAGTGGCCCAGCCTCTCTCCACTGCTGCTGAACACAGTCGTGATAAAGTCACACAGGTGTGTGGTTGAGGATCCTAAGCTGGCAGGACGGAGCCCAGTGGGCAGTGCTGGCCACCTCATGCCACGCGCCCCCATTATATTCTGTCACCTGTCCAGGACGTGCAGTCAGCCCCACTCCACCGCACCCCCAGAGTCCCCCCACCTGCCTTCTGCCCCGTGGGGCACCTGCTGGCTTGGCCTGCAGGCAGTGCCACAGGGACCAGGGAGACCGTCCGTGGTGTCCAGGGCTGGGGGGACATTCCAGGCGATGTCTTGCTGCCTGTCTGCTCTCCCCCGAGGGCAGGGCCGGCCTGCGGCAGGCCCCCATGCCAGGACTCCGGTCCCTCAGGCTGTGGTTCCTGATTAACTGTCTACAAGCAGGAGAACTCCACACAAGCTCTGTCTGCTTTGCAGCAGAGCTCGGAGGAGGGGCATGGGGCGTGGCCATCAGGGAGGTGGGTCAGGTGGGGCCCTGACCTGCTGACCACGTGCTGGCTGTGCCTGGTGTAAACAGGCCATGCATGCAAGACCACCGGGAAGTCTGGGTGTGCACGCTCCCCTGTTCCTCCCTGCTCTGCCTGCCGAGACCCTCATTGTGGCCCAGGCCGCTGGAGCCCTGAGCTGTCCAGGGAGGGGCGGTCACCTCTCCAAGACCCTCAGGCTGCCTGCTCTCCAACGTGCCTTTCCCAACAGGTGCTTCTGGAGGAGCCGGTCCTGTGCGGCCCCTCCCTGTGCGTGACCCACGAGTGACCACAGCCCTGCTGGAAGCTTCCCACACTTTCCCACTTTAGGGCCTCTGCCCTGTGCCGGCTCAGCCTGGCTGTGTCTCAGGGGCCCCGGGCCCCTCCTCTGACTGGGGACCCCTGCTACCCGCCCAAAGGGTCGCCTGCCAGGGGGAGGGCCGGTCTCCTGCTCATTGTGGTGCAGGTGGGCGGCAGGGTAAGCGTCCTCGCGGGACAGGCTGCCCCTGTGTGGAACAGCCGGCTTGGGGCTGCCTGTGTCCGTCCGCGGAAGCTCACGGGCCACACGAGCTCCCGGGCTGTCCCCAGTGTGTGCCCCAGGGGGCTCTGACTGCGGTTGGCCGTCCCTGTGGGGAGTGTCCAGCCTCGGGCCAGCCGTGCCCCAGGCTGCCAGAGACCCCGGTCTCTCCACCCAGGGCGGAGTCCCTGGGGATGTGGTTTGCAGGTGGGCGGGGCCCCGGTCGTCTCACCTGGGTCTAGCCACCGGGCACGGGGCTGGCCTCTCGAACCTCCTGGGTGGGTCAGCCAGGCGGGAAGGTTACTAACACCGTGGTGACCACGTGGTCCCACGCGTCTTGCGGGCGGCGGGGCCTAGCAGAGCCCAGAAGCCCCGCCCCGCCCCTCGCCCCAGTGCAGGCGCTGGTGGCCCCGCCCTGAAGCCCCCCCCTCGCCCCGCAGATGCTGGAGGCCCCGCCCCTGCTGCTGGTCGCTGGTGGCGTAGGCCTGGCCCTGCTCGCGCTGCGGTGGCTGGCCACAACGGACCTGCAGTTCTTCGGCCGGGCCTTTATCGGCTGGAACGAGTTCATCATGAAGCCCATCCGCAACCTCCTCATGGGCAGCAGCAAGGAGCAGCGCATCCTGCAGCACGTGCTGCAGCACGCGGTGGCCGGGGACCCGCAGAGCGTGGTGGCCGCCATCGACAGCTACAGCTTGGAGAAGGAGTGGGCCATGCACGTGGGCGAGAAGAAAGGTGGGTGGTGGGGAGGCTCGGGCGCGGGTCCCGCGGGAGGACTGCTGTAGGGGAAGCCCCGCCCCCCACTCCCGGAGGTGCTGTCAGGGAGCCTCGGCCAGTGCTGGAGGGGACGGGGAACAGCAGAGTCATTGTATGGTTTTTTCGCTGGCAGCCGCCAGGCAGAGCCAGGTGCCCTCCGGGGCGGGCCGTGGGTCCCTGGGTGTCCCGGCTGGCCCCAGGGTGCATGGAGACCCTTGGACTGCGTCCTGCGGGGCGCCTGGCCTCGCCCCGCCCCCGAGGCCGCTTCCCGCCCTTTGGACTCCAGCCGGTATACGTGGCACCCCCGGAGTCAGGGCAGCGGACATGAACCCTGGGGACAGACGTCAGGGTTCCAGCAGCCTTGAACCTTCCGACTGTGTCCAGCTCAAGGGAGCGGGGCAGGTTCTCGGTGCAGCCCGTGGCCAGAGTGGGGTGGGGCTTCCACGGAGTACCGCTCTGGGCGGGGCCAGGCTGGGGGCAGCCGGGAATGCTGGGAGGGGAGGACAAGCCCAAGCCAAAACACAGAGGCCTGGGGGCGGGAGCTCGGGCTGAGCGTGGTGGGGCCTGCGGCTGGCCTGGCCGGAGGGCGCAGCGCGGGGAGGGGTGGGGGAGTGGCAGGTGGGAAGCTCCCTGCTCACCTGATCACCCCCGGCGCCCCCCCCCCCACCTCCGCAGGCCAGATCGTGGACAGGGTGCTGAGGGAACAGCAGCCGTCCGTACTGCTGGAGCTGGGCGCCTACTGCGGCTACTCGGCAGTGCGAATGGCCCGCCTGCTGCTGCCCGGCGCCCGGCTGCTCACCATCGAGTTCAATCCCGACTATGCCGCCATCACCCAGCGGATGGTGGAGTTTGCAGGCCTGCAGGACAAGGTGCGGCGCTGTCCCTGAGGTGGTGGACGGATGTGGGCACAGGCTCCGAGGGCCAGGAGGGCTGGGGTCATACCCCAGCGGCTCCAAGCCATGCTTACTCACCTGGCTGGCAGCCCCGTCTGCAGGGCGGGAGACTTCCAGAGGTGGGGCAGAGTGGGACCTGTCTCCCGGGACCCCCAGGCTCACTGGGTGGGGGTCTGCTGCTCCAGGTCACCGTTGTTCTTGGAGCATCCCAGGACATCATCCCCCAGCTGAAGAAGAAATACGATGTGGACACCCTGGACATGGTCTTTCTCGACCACTGGAAGGACCGCTACCTGCCGGACATGCTTCTCCTGGAGGTGAGCCCTGTGTCTGTGGCCAGGTCGGGCCCTGCAGAGGTTGGCTGGGGAGCTATGGGCTGGCCTGTGTGCATTCGGGACACAGAGGGGCGTGGGGGCCTGGGCCGGGGCGCGTGGGCCTCGGGGAGCATACGTGGACGGCCTGCATCCGTAGAAAGCAGCAGATACTGCCCTTGGAAGCGAACGTGTTAGTTCTGTTGCGTCCTACTGTTTGTGACCCACATACGGACTGTCCTCGCCAGGCTCCTCTGTCCATGGGATTCTCCAGGGGGATCTTCCTGACCTAGGGATTGAACCCAGGTTTCCTGAACTGTGGCCAGATTCTTTACCATCTGAGCCACCAGGGAAGCCCTGCTGCCCTTGGCAACTAGGAACCTAACAGCTTTCTCAGAACCACTTGTTCACGGCTGGTCATCTCAAGAGAAGGGAAGGCGTGTTCTGCAGTTGGCTCTGCCTTGGCCTGGCCACGCCGCCTTGGTTGGGCGAGGGGCTGGAAGGGCAGGTGGCCTTCGTCCCCATCGCTCAGGCCTCTCCACGGGCTTCTTGGTGTCCTTACAGCAGGGCGGCCAGAGACGAAGGATGGTGAGGCCTGGCACCCTCGTGACCTGAAGCCGCACCCAGGGCGGAAGGAGGGGCTTCGGGAACAGGGGACCCCACTCTGGTCCTCTGAGTGCTGGCACACGGCTCTGGTCAGACACTCCAGGGCTCCGTCCCCGGGCAGGCGGCCGGCCTTTGCATTGCCTCCTCCGAGGTTAACCCATGGGTTCAGTGCCCCACATGTTGAGCCCCAGCTCACCTTGAGTGTTTGCTCCTGGGGTTGGGCAGGCCGGGCTGCTGCTCCCAGTGGCCCTTCCTCATCTGTATCACGGGGAAGTTCCTTTTTTAGGAGAAACACTCCATGATTCAGAGGCCCACTTTTTTCAGATTCTGGCTCATGGGTTGTTATCCCAACCTCACTGACCTCACAGTTGTGTTTTCCACTCCGGCCTCAGGGCCCAGGCATGGAAGGGAGGCAGCCGCTACCAGGATGATTTGAGGGCTGCACCCACTCCAGTGGCCCCCGTGTTCCTAAGTCACCAGGGGATCCCCGTCCATCTCTGTGGTCTCACTAGCAACTTAAGATACGCCTGGGGCCTCCTGCTTGACTTGGCTTTCCTTTTGGGGGATTTTTTTTTTTTTTGCCACTTTAATGATCATTAGAGAAAGCTGTGATCTTCTAGCGCAGCAGCTGGGCTGTCCCTTCACCTCTTTCCCAGGGAAACATTTCCTTTCGGTTTTTGATGTAACCTAAGCAGGGCTTCCCTGGTGGCTCAGATGGTAAAGAATCTGCCTGCAATGTGGGAGACCTGGATTCCATCCCTGGGTTGGGAAGTTGCCGTGGAGGAGGGCATGGCAACCCATTCCCGTTTCTTGCCTGGAGAATCCCATGGACAGAGGAGCCCGGTGGGCTACAGTCCATGGGGTCGCAGAGAGTCAGACACAACTGAGCAAGTTTCACACACACCGAGCAGCTCCTCCTCTGGCTTAGAGAGACTGGGGGTGAGGTTGGCGGGGCATGGAAGTGCAGCTGCCCCTCCCTCTGTAGAGCCAGGCCTGACATGCTGGCCGACTGCCCAGGCGCTGGTGGAGACTGGGGTGCCTCAGGGTGGACCTGAGGGGCAGGCTTGTGGGTGTGGAGGTCTGCCTCCCCACCCTGCAGGGTCTCCCTGGTCGGGCTCTACTGAACCTCCAGTGACCAATGCCAGCGGCCCCCGCATGGGTCATCAGGCATCTCGGTGACCTGGAGGAGGCCGTGTTCCTGGCACCCACGGCCCTTGGTCACCCACTGGCCGCAGTATGGTCCCCGCCATCTGCACTCTCACGCCCCCCAGCATGCAGTGAGCCCCTCCTGTGCGCCATGTGCAGTACTAGGGCCTGAGGGCCCCCCCTGCCTGCTCAGCCCTTCCTCGAAGTGGCCACTGCCTGGAGGGGCTGGGGTGGGGCCGCCCCCAACCCCCCACCCCCCACCCCCTCCGGCCAGGCTGCCCTCATGCCCTCCAGCCCTGCATCTGTCCCCACAGGAGTGCGGCCTGCTGCGGGAGGGGACAGTGTTGCTGGCTGACAACGTCATCTACCCTGGGGCGCCCGACTTTCTGGAGTACGTGCGCGGGAACAGCCGCTTCGAATGTTCGCACTTCAGCTCGTACCTGGAGTACTCCAAGGTGGTGGACGGCTTGGAGAAGGTCGTCTACAAGGGCCTGAGCGGCCCTGCTCGGCCCTGAGCCCCACTCGGGGTGCCCCGCCACGCCTGGCGCTGAAGGGTGAGGCGGCCCCAGCCCTGGGCGCATGCGTCCCTGGCGCCGGTCATTCCTCAGGGCAGCAGCCCCGCGGCCGCCCCTTCTCAGCTCCAGGCTGTCAGGCTGGCCTGCCCCGAGCACGACCAGCTCCCCTTCCAGAATCGTGGCAGTCCATCTAGAAGGAAGGTGCCTGCCTGCGAAGACCAGCTAGGCAAGCCGTGGCCGTGAGTGCCGTGTGCACGCGTGCACACACACGCGCGCGCGCACAGTGTCACACACAGCCACACACACACGTGCAGTGTCACACACATCCACACTCACACATGTGCACAGTGTCACACAGTCACACACACCCGTGCAGTGTCACAGCCTCACACATGTGCAGTGTCACACAGTCACAAACACACGTGCAGTGTCACACACAGCCTCACACACACACGTGCAGTGTCACACACATCCACACTCTCACGTGTGCACAGTGTCACACAGTCACACACACCCGTGCAGTGTCACAGCCTCACACATGTGCAGTGTCACACAGTCACAAACACACGTGCAGTGTCACACACAGCCTCACACACACACGTGCAGTGTCACAGCCTCACACACACACGTGCAGTGTCACACACACGTGAAGTGTCCCACAGTCACACACGTGCAGTGTCACACAGGATGACAGTGTCACAGTTTCATAGTGTAACAGTCACACAGCCACTTACATAGTATCTCACTTTCACAGTCACAGTCTCACACACTCACACACCTCTCCTCCTCCCCTCTCTCCCTCTCCCCCTCCCCCCCTCCAATCAGCAGGTCGGGCAGGCCGCACCCCTCGCAGCCTGCACCTGCGCTCTGCCGTCACCAGGTGGCAGCAGTGCCTCGGTGATCACCCCCGACCCCCCCTGCCCCCAAAACATACCCTCCCGACTCCTTTCGCCTCCTTTTAAGAATGAAATGCAACTTTTCTACTCAGCCGCTACCAATCTCACAGACGAACACCCTGTTTAGAAGACACTGAGGTAGAAATTAAGGACCTGATTCTTTAGGTGAGAGACGACCCGAGTGCTGCTCTGTCTCCCCCCAACACCCCAGCTTCGCACCAGGCACCCGCCGCTCCCCTCGGCCGCTGCAGACTGGCCGCCCCGCTCAGCCCCACGGGGATGTCTGCGGGCTGGGCTGAGCCCCACTGAGAACCTGGGCAGCCCGCAGGCCACTAAGCAAGCAGTGCTGGGCCAGGTGTGGAATGCCGAGTGCTGGCCTCGGGCCTGGTGTGGCTCTGGGTGCACCGTGTCCCCATCCCGCTCAGCCTGGTCTGGGACAAGATGGCACAGTTGGAGCAGCTGCATTGCTTCTGTGGCGGCCTGGCTGCCTGTAATGACGTGACTGGCCGGTGCCCACTCACATCCACAGGCACCCCTGGCCCCAACGCTGGCCTTCCAGCCACAAGGCCCTCAAGCGGCCGGCTGGACCGTCAGCCGTCTCGGAGGGTCTTCTGGGTCCCTCACCTCGAGATCACCCTTTCTGGCCAAGCCCACCTGTGCCCAAGACCAGCCACAGACCTCGGGGCCCCGCTAACCACCCAGGATCGAGCCTATGCCTCTGTGCGTAGAGAGGGGCCGTGTGGGGGGCACATCCCGGGGGCCTAGATGCAGCGGACCCCACGGGGCCACCCTGGCCCACCCAGCAGACGACAGGGGAGTGGCTTGTGGAGACAGACACGGGAAGTTCCTTTGTTGCTTGTTATAATTTTTAATTTTTCTTACAAAAATTTAGATGTCTACCAACAGTCTTAGTTTGGTTTTGTTATTGATGTTTTATCAGTGTCTCTCTGGTTTCTAAGCCGCAAACAGCAGGCACTCAACAGCGGTCCCCCCACTGCTGCCAAAGGCCAGACCCAGAGGTGCCACTCGAGGGCCACAGTGCCCAGGGAGGGGCTCCCGGCGCGGCGGGCAGTGGGCAGGGCACGCACAGCTAGCCCCCGCTCTCTGCCTTCAGGGTCTCTGCGGGGGCTGTCCCCCAGCGCCGCCCCTGCTCAGGGCCCAAGGAAGCCCCTGCAGCCTCTGGGCCAGACTCCCTGCCCTTGAGCCCCCTCCTCACCCGTCCGCACTCCGCGGGGTCCCCGCTGGCCCCAGAGCAACGCCGGGCACCCTGGCCTGGGTTTCCCAGGCGCACGCTGCACACAGCACCATGTCAGGACGCTAACTCGCCCGGGAGTTAGGAGTGGGGAGCCAGGGCTGGAGGGGGAGGCGCCGCCCAGCCCGCCGCCAGAGGGCTCCCAGCTCCGCAGCGGGTTCTGCACGGGCGTCCAGGCGCCCCTTCCCGCGGTGTCTTCAGGGGTCAGACCCTAAGAGCAAACGGCCAGGCCCAGGCCCTGCGGGCGGAAAAGGGAAGCCTGAGCAGGCCTGCTGACGGCCGCTGAGGGAAGGTGGGTCTCGGGGGGCCCTGTGCTGGGGCGTTGGGAGGTGTGGAGGGTCAGCCCCCATCTCACCCTGTGACCTCCAGGCTCCGATGGCCCAGGGTCCCTCCCGCCCCGCCCCTGACCTGGGCTTCCCTCCGCTGAGCTGGGGTGGCCCTGCAGGAAGCGTGCAGGGAGAGCAGGGCAGGCAGGCAGGCAGGCAGGCAGCGGCACGGGGAGGAGGCCCCACCCTGACGCAGAACCCAGAAGGGACGTACCGGGCATGCAAGCTAGACCCAAGAGTCGACAGGCTGAGGCCTGGCGTCCCCCACAGCGTCCACCAGCCTGACCGCAGGCCTGCTGGGCCCGGGCGGAGGAGCCTTCCTGCTGGGGTCGGGCTGCAGCGGGCGGGCAGCGGGCAGGCGGGCGTTAGAGGCAGAACGCAGCAGGTTAGTATGAGCAGGCGGGTGGGAGCTGGGCAGGTCAGCAGGGCAGGGGTGTGTGCCAGGGGAGGGCTGAGCGCCAGCGGGGCTGGGGGACAGAAGAACAGGCGCAGAGCAGGCGGCGCTGCCGTGGGGGCGGGGCTGAGGAGGGAGGGTGCGTGTGCAGCCTCGAACTGGACCGGTGCCCGGCTTCCCCAGCCAGGAGAGCCACAGCCCCGCCCCAGGCCCCGCCCCGGACATGCCCAAGGCCACTCACTTTCAACGGCTCCTTCTCAGAGGTCTCCCCCGCTGGGTCACTGCCTCGAGGCCTACGCTCCCTCCTGTCCATGGTGGAGTAGCCGTCTGCTGGGCGGAGGCAGAGGGGACCCTGAGGCAGGCACCGAGGTGTGGCTGTCCCTCAGCGCCCAGGGTGTATCTGGGGAGGGCGTCCGCCTGGACTGCGCGGAGCCGGGTCTTCTCATCTGTCCCCACTCCCCCTGCTGGCCCCCCGGCCCACAGCTCAGAGCCCTCCAGCCGCCATCAAGTGGCAGACCAGATTGGCTGGACAGTGACCCCTCCCTGGCTGGCCCGCCCCTCGCTCCCTGAGCACCCCTAAGCCAAATCACTTTTCTAACCACCCCTCCTTGGAAGGCCCTCCCCACACAGAGCAAACAGCCTGCACCTGCCCGCACCTGGACCAAGCGCCTCCATGGGGATCATGTCCCGGCCACCTGGCTTCTCACCGTCTGCAAGGCATGAGCGTATGGGTGGCTGGCTGCAGGTGGTGGCGGGGGCCCAGGCCTGGCCTCAGCCACTCTGGGTACCCTGTCACCAACATTTGCTCCCTGGCAAAGCCGCCCCCAGCTTGGTGCCAAGGTGAACGCCCGGGGGGTAGGGGGTGCGAAGAGTGGGGGCCATCCTCCTGGAGGAAGGCCCACCTCCCTGTAGCCCTCGGCCGGGAGAGGGGCACAGCTGAACCTCGGGATGAGCTCTGGCCCCATACTCACCCAGGCTCTTTTCCACCAGCGGCAGCGTGCTGTCGTCCAAGCCTCCCGGACTCGGGGCTGCCTTGGGGCCCCTGGCATTAGCAGCGGCTGACTGCGGCGGGGGAACACATAGCAGACGGCGTGGGTCGGGGCGCTGCCACAGGAGACCAGGCCTGGCGAAGTGAGAAGGGGCGGGCGGGCCTAACCTGGAAGCGCGCCTTGCTCCAGCCGTCCTTCTGGAGGGCGCTGCGCAGCTCCTTGTAGCTCCACACGGTCTGCAGCACGTGCGACGCGGCCTTCGCCTCGCGCACCGATTGGCTGCGGCCCAGGCGGGATCAGCTTCTGCCTGGACCGCCCCGCCCCGCCCACTCACCTGGCCCCTCCTACTCCGCCCCCACAGGCCCCGCCCACCCACCTGGGGCGCCCCCCCCCACTCCGCCCACGCACAGGCCCCGCCCACCCACCCGGGGCCCCCTCCCGCTCCACCCACCTAGGCCCCGCCCCAACAGGCCCTGCCCCGCCCCTCCCGCGGCCACGCCTGCACCCACCTGGAGGCGCCCAGTGCCACCAGCGCGGGCACGCCGCGAGCTTGCAGCAGCGAGCGCGCGTTGTCCAGACTGTCGGACACGATCTCGTGGATCGTGTTGAGCACGGCCACCACTGTGTCCTCCTCCAGGCGGACACCGGGCCGGGCGGGCGCCTGCGCGCTGCGCACGTTTCTCACAAGCTCGGCCATGGCGTAGCTCCCTGCGGGCGGCGGGCAGCGGGCTAGGGTCGGTGAGGCCGCACCGGCGGGGTCGGGGGGCCCGGGCCCCAGACCCCCGTGCCCGCGCTCACCGATAAGGTCTTTGTTGCGCCGGTCGAGCGAGAGGTTGCGCAGGGCGATGGCGACGGCGCGCACCACCTTGTCGGTCTCCGACTGCAGCAGCTCCACCAGCACCGGCAGCCCGCGCTCCTTGCGCACCGCGGCGCGGATGTACGTGGCCCACTGCGGCGGGGGGCGGCGTGCTCAGCTGGGGCCGCGTCGCGCGCCCAGCGGCGCCCTGACCGCCCCTTCGAGCCGGACCGCCCTCCCGCTGCGGACAAAGCCCGCCCCAGCAGCTCCACCCCGAAGCCTCCCTGCCCCGCGGGGCCTCTCTCACCACCCAGTTCCCGGCGCTGAGGTTCTGCAGGGCGCCGGCCGCGGCCTCCAGGGTGTTGAAGTTGCGGCTCTCCGTCAGGAGGGACAGGTAGAGACGCACCACCTCGGGCTGGTACAGCAGCTCGAAGCCTGGGCACGGAGTGCCCCCGCCGCGGTCACGCATGCCGCCCGTCACCCTCCCATCCTGGGCGCTCCCGGGGCAGCGAAGCTGGGGCCCAGGGCGGCTATGACGTCACCGGGGGACGTTCCGCACCCACGTGATCACCCCTTAGCTGCCCGAGAGGAAAAGCCTTCCCATTTCACAGAGGAAGCAACGGAGGCTGGGAGAGGTCACGGACCCGGCTTAGGGGTGTGGGGCGTGGGCAACAGCCAGGACTGCTCCCCTAGCAACAGGACTCAGACTGCCTAGCAACAGCCCCCACCCGCGCATCCTATGTTAGAGGCCTGCCCTCCAAGACACAGCGGCTCAACCCCTACTGGCGCCGCCTCAATGGAGGCCCCAGCCCAGCAGCAGAGTCGCTCCACTGTGCTCCAGGGCGGAGCGGGGAGAAGCCTGCCAGATCTGCCCCACACTGCGGCCTGTGTCCCTGGGCATCACCTCCATCCCCCGTCCCTCACCCTGCGTGTCATCAGCCCCTCCCCAATTCTGCCCCAATGTGCCAGGGTGCTCTGGACCAGCCTCCAAACTGGGCCTGACCTGGTGCCTAGGCTGGCAAAGGCGGCTACTGGTTAGCCCTGCCCTTCGCTGAAGACCCTCGCTGCCATCCCCACCCACTCCTCCATGCCTCACTCCTATACCTGCCTGAAGTTACCTTGGCACAGACCCTGATTCCCAGCCCTGAGCAGATGGCCAGAAGCTGGCACAGTCCTCTGGGAGCCCCACCCCTGTGGGCCTCAGTTTCCCCACTGGCCCCCAAGGCCCTTCAGGCCAGCTCGGTGGCACAGAACTTCACTCCTGGACCGGCCTGGCCTCTGCCTCCCCACACTCACCCTTGGCAGCCTCAGTGCGCTTGGGCAGGTCCAGGGTGTCCGAGTTCTGGTCCATCTCTCCATCCCGCTTCCCTGGAACAAAAGGGCAGTGGAGGGTGAGATGGAGCCTGCAGGGCACAGGCGTGTATCAGGTGCGGCCCAGAAGACACCCCCACGTCAGAGACGGGCACCAGGAGGCTGGAGCAGGGTGCTGTCCCGAGTTCAGCTAGACGTGTCGGCCCAGAGTGCAGTGGGGGCCAGGACTCGTCTCCCACTGGGTGCTGGGAGCCGCGCTTCAGATCGCCCCACAGCCTCCTTGGGGTCCCAGGGCATGAACTCAGGGGCCAGCAGCCCAGGCTGGGCAGGGAGGTGCGGATGGGGCAGTGAGGCCTGGTGGGGGCAGGGCGCGCCAGGCTGTGGTGAAGCAGGCCTGGGGCGAACAGTGCCACTCACGGCGGCCGGGCCCGGCCCTGGGCGCTGGCAGCCAGGAGATGCCCCCCTAACCTGCCAGCCGAGGGCCAGTTCACCACCTCCCAGCTCCTCCACCCAGGCTGGACCCTCTTCCTCATGGAAGGCAGAGCTGAGACCAGACGGCCAGGGCTGGCTCTGCCTAGCCTCCTGGGGCCTTTGCGTGCTCCCGCTGTCTGCGCCACGCCTCACCCGCTCCGTTGGAGGGCAGACTCTCTCCCCAGGGCCCTGGGGATGGACGTGCCCGGCCCTGTCCACCCTGGGCTCCCTCCACCCAGGACCACAGCTGAGGTTTCACAGAGGGACAGCCCCTCAGCCTCCCAACCAGCCCCAGGCTGACATTCCTGCCGTTGTCATAGAGACGGCTGCCAGGAGAAGGGAGGGGCCTTCCTGCAGACGCAGGTCCTGTGGTTGTCATGGAGACAGCTGCCTGAGCAATGGGGGGTCCCTGGTGCCCACTGCGCCCGCCAGGCCTGCACGCAGGCCGAGCAGGGACTCACCTTGATGGAACCACTCTTCTGGGCGGCCGAGGAAGCACGGGAGAGAGGAGAGGAGCCTGAGCGGGCAGCACCCCATGCCCCCCCAGGATCGGGTGGGGGACGGGGAGTCTCAGCCCGATCACTCCTGGGGGAGCGACCCCACGGGCGACGGGGTCAGGAAAGGCCATGCGGTGTGCGGGTAAGGTCAGCACAGACCCCGGGCAGCCGCGCCGGAGGCAGGGATGGAGTGAAGCGGGTGGGTGCTACCCCCCGCCCCAGGGTCCTCTGGCTCCCTGCCAACGCTGGAAGGTGGTGATGTCCAAACATGAGCCCCCAGAACCCTTCCTGGAGCTGAAGGTCTGGGTCTGGGCACCAAAGGAGACCACCGCACGGGTTCGCTCCTGCCTGCCCCTGGGTGCCCCGCTTGGCTCCCTGGCCGTGACCCCCGTGGGTGTGGAGGGCCTTCAGCTCGGCGGGCCTGGGATCCAAGAGCCAAACCCCGGTGCCGCCCACACACCTTTGGCCTTCTTGCCACCGAAGCAGCCGGCGTCCTCCCTGCTCCGGCGCTGGGCGCTCCCGGAACCACCCGGGGGCCCAGGCTCGGCCTCCTGGTACCTTTCGGCCCCCGGCACCTCCTTATGCACGTGGTAGGAGAGGTTCCGGACAATGCACACACAGTTCTCCACCGACTGTGGGGAGAGGGGGCATGGGGCGCTGACCCTCCCGGGGGCACGCCGCGGCCCGTGAAGGCGGGAGGGGCCGGGGCCCACTGGGGTGAGACTCAGGGATGCGTCTGAGGGGAGGGGAGCACCTCCCCGTCGTGGACCACGTGCCCACCCCCCTGCTGCCCGAGTGCTCCAGGGCTCCTATTCAGACCCCAGCCCGTTGTGGGGGCTACAAGTCCGGCCCTTCCCGGGGCTCCCTGCCTACCTTGTTGTCAGTGTCCTTCCTGCCCACGGCCGACTGCAGAGCGTGCAGCAGGGCGTCCACCAGCCCCTCACACTCGCGGAGCCGCCGCCGGGCCTCTGCGCCGTCTGAGCTCACATTCCTGGGAGGCCAAGAGCGAGCCTGTGGGCTGGCTCCTGTGGGGACTCTCCCCCCAGCCCTGGGGTCTTGTCTGCAGAAATGCCCACACACAGTCAGGGCTGCCAGCAGACGAGGGAGCCTGGCAGTGAATGGCAGACCACGGGACCTGGGCCGGGGGCCCGCCTGCACCCACGTTGGGTGGGGGCTCCTCTGACTCCCAGAGGCCTGAGTCTGTGCAGCTCAGGGTTCTACCTCTCAGGGACCTCACAGGGGGTTACCCTGACGGACAGACAGGACCCAGGGGACCTGGATCTGCGAGTTCCAGCTCCCCGCCTGGCTGTGGCAGGGATACGTGGAGGGACACAGACGTGCAGAGCAGGCCCGTTCTCAGACCCTGACAAGCGCTGTGACCAGCTCTGAGACCGAGGCCTGGGTGGCCAGCTGCCTTGCACGTTATCCGGGACACGGGGATGTCCCCAGGGCACAGGCCAGCTAGGCGCCTGGGTCCCGTCTCCTGGGCAGGGAAGAGCCCCGGCAGCCTTGAGGGCCCGCACCTCAGGCAACCTGACGTGTTCTTGAAGACGGTTGTCCACTCGGCGTCCCGTGGCTTGGAGTCCTCATTGGGCTCCGGCTCCCAGCCCGAGTTCGGCACGATGACCTCGTGGGTCAGCGTCTGCAGGCCATGGTCGATGATGACCATCTTCAGGGGCTCGTAGGATGACAGGTTCCAGAGCGTGCCTGTGAGCACCATCGACCCGCCTGGGCTGACCGCAGGCTCTGTCTGCCCTTCCTCCCCAGAGGGCCAGCTCAGGGATCCCCTCCTCAACCAGCTCAGCCCAGCTCACACCAGCCATGGTGAGAGGCTGTGGGCACTCTGGCGTACAGGGGAGGGGAAGGAGCCCCCAGGGGCCGGGACACGGGAGGGGCTGGCAGGTGCACCCCTTCCCAGCCACCCAGGCAGCTGGGACTGTGCTCCAGGGTCAAGAGGTGGTCTTCATGTGACCCGCACCCAGCCACGGGCCCACCACTTCCCAGGAGGACCAGGGAGGGAGGGGTGGAGGAGTCGTGGTGGGGAGCTGGGGGCCGGGGCGGGCGCCTCACCTGTGACAAGCTCGCGGACTTCGCTGTCCCGCGCTGCCCGCAGCAGGCGCACCAGGGCGGGCACTCCGCCACAGTCCCGGATGGCGGCCTTGTTGTCGGCGTCCCGGCCGTAGGAGAGGTTCCGCAGTGCCCCGCAGGCGCGGCGCCGCACTTCCGCCCGCGGGTGGTCCAGCAGGGCCACGAGCAGCGGCAGCCCCCGCAGCTGCCGCACGCGCCTCTTGACGGCCTCGTTCTCGAAGCACAGGTGCTGCAGGTAGGCGGCCGCGTTGGCCTTCACGGGGTCCACGGGGTGCCGCAGCATGGCGAGCACCTCGGGCAGCTCGGGGTCCCGCCAGCGTGGCTCCTTGCGGGCACTGTCTGCCGAGGGCGAGCGCCGCACCACCCGCTCCAGGCTGCCCAGGCTGCCGCGTTCCGGCTGCGCCAGGGGCGCCGCGGTGGCGGGGAAGGGCGGCCGCTCCTCCATCAGCTCGCCGCCGTCGTCCACCACGTCCTCGTAGGCCCTGGGCGAGAGAGCACGCGCGTGACCATCCCCTCGCGGCTGCGGCCCTGCCCCCAAGCAATCGCACTGGCTGTCGGGCAGGTTGTCCCCAGACCCGGGGAGTCGCTCACTCCCGCCACCAGGCAGACCCCCGACTCCCAGCAGAAACCTGGTGTTTCTGTGAAACACCAGGATGGGGTCCCACCTCCCGCGAGGCCCAAGTGCACCCCCCTGCACACAGCCTTGCTGGTAGGACCACGTGAGGGGCCACCAGGCCCGGGGTCAGATGTCCAACCCCCTTCCAGGTGACGGGCTGCGGCTGGGCAAGTGTCTCGCCTGTGGGCATGTTCCCACTCGCAGATGGAGACGCTGAGAGCGGGAGAGACAGAACCAGAAGTGCCGGCGGGAAGGGAAGGGCCGGGGCTTGGGTTCTGGGCACCCCTGTGCAGGGGCAGGCGTCTGGCCCAAGCTCAGACAGACGCCCTGAGTTCGTATCTCCGGGGCCATCTAGCTGAAGCGGGGGCGGGAGGTGCCGGTGCTTCACCAGCTTCTCTGACTCCTGACCTGCACGAGGGGACCCAGTGCAGCCCCCCAGGCCTGAGCCCGCCCTTGCCGCTGTCCCCGAGAAGAGCCAAGGCCGATCCCGCAGCGAGACTGCCCAGGTGGTACCCTGGCACGGGGCGCAGGGCGGACTTCTTGGAGGTGGCGGCAGGGCACAGGGCTCACCTGGAGCGCAGGCCCCGCCCACAGTCCGGCCTCCTCCGCGCGGCGGTGCAGTAGTCCGGCTCCAGCTCAGGGGCCCCTTCTTCGTCGGCTGCCAGGCTGCGAGCGTCGTCCTCCAAGCCATACGGCTCCGCCTGGAACCGCTCGGGCTGTGAGCGGCTGGCCGGCGGCCCCGGCTCCGGCCCTGGCCCCACAGGAAAGGCCTCCCGGCGGCTGGGCAGGGTGAAGCAGCCATCGCCGGGGCCTGGGCCTGGGGGGCCTCCGCGTGGGGGCCGGACGCCCAGCCCTCGAGACAGGCTTCCGTAGCCGGGGACGTCGCGGGGCTCGTCGGGAAAGCCGCCCCCGCCGCCGAGGCAGGTGCGGGAGAGCGTGGCCGCTGGGCCGCCCCCACGCAGCAGGAAGTGCCGGTCCAGGGGGCCGTCGGTGAAGGGGCCCAGGGGGGGCCCTCCGTCCAGCAGGGGGAGGCCGTCGGGGCCCACGGGCACCTGGCGCAGGGTCCTCGTGGTCACCGTCTTGACTGTCTTGGTGACCTGGTGGGCAAGGGGGTGGCCGGTGGGCGGGCAGCCTGGGAGGCCAGGGCGGCTCGGCCCTGCGCCCTACGCCGGGTGGACACGCAGGAGGCGGGGCGCCGTGTACCTTGGTCTCCGTGCGGCGCGTGGTGCCGTCTTCCGACGTGACGATGGACACGTGGGAGGTGGGGGTGCCCGGGTCCTCTTCCACCGTCACGGTCTCCTCCAGCACCTCAGGCGCCTCCGGCATCGTGGCCAGTGAGGCCTGGCTGCCCGGGCTCTGCTCCTGGGCGAGGGGGCAGGTGTCGGCAGGACAGCCCCGAGCTCACCATCCCTGGGCACGGACGCCTCCCCGCTCTCCTGCCCCAGGCCCATCTCAGCCGGGGCGGCATGTTCCTGCCTCTGACAGCGGAGGGGCTGGTCACCCGCTTCCGGGTGGGGAGGATTCCTGAGGGCTGAGCGAGTGGGTAAAGCCCGGCTCCCCACGTGGTGGGCAGCCTTGCGGGGGGGGGGGGGGGGGGGGTGGCCTTCGTGGGGGCTGTGCGGCTGGGCTGCTGCTGTTCCTGGAGACCCAGGCGCCAGCGGGACACTCATGATCCCTGGTGGGTCTACCTCCCTGCCCACCTCAGAGCGCAGAGGGTGGCAGGTTCTGCACTGTTCACTGGCTCCTGGAGGCCACACCCAGGCTCCCGCCACCCCCCAGGGCCTGCGGACGCCCTCGCAGGACAGAAATACCCAGTTCCCAGAAAACCCTGCGCACCCGGAGCAACAAAATACCCTGGGTCCTTCCGGCCGGATGCTCAGGGCTGCTGTGTGGGCAGTGCCTCCCTCGGTCCAGGGGCCGGTGCCCGCTCCCCGAGACCTGGTGCCAGGTCAGAGCCTAGAGAGGCTGGATCCAGGCCAGCGGGGCCCAGCCGACCCCGGAAGGGAGCCCTGGTGTCCCCTTCCTACACCCTTCCCCAGTCTCCCCAGCCGGGCCCTTAGCTCTCAGCACCCCTTGCCAACATCCCCGCAGACAAGACAGCGCTGCACAGAGGCGCTTCTGAAGGCCATGGGCCTGCGGGTCAGACTTTCTTGAGGGTAAACTGAGGCTCACAGAGGCCAGGCCAGCCCACAGCACGGCTGGGCCGGATCCCTGCCGTGCCGAGCAGCACGAGGTCCCCCCTGCCTGCACCAGCACCCCAGGACCAGCCTCTGGCCAGGAGGGGCAGTGGCTGAGATCCAAGCCCTAGTGGGTGGCACAGGGGCGCACACTCCTGGGTCAGCAGGAGGCCAGGCCCTGTTCCACGGCGAGACCCGTACCCTGATGGGTGGGGTCCCGTCCTAAAGGAACGCGTGTCCCCCAACTGCACACAGTGCTGGGGTCGGGGCCTCCTCGGGGTCCAGGGGGAGCCTGAAGGACTAGCCCACAGGCTCTGGTGCCAGGGGCTACGGAACGCGCCCCTCCTCCAGAAGCAGAGCCCTGAGGACGGGTGTGGTTTTATAAAGTGATGCTGAGGCCTGTCGGAGGACAGAGTGTGAGCAGGATGTGTGCGCTGCTAACAGGACCCCAGAGCCCCGGGAAAGGCTTCCCGGCCATACATCACCCCTCGCGGGCCTCAGCCCGGCAGCACCTCCACGGTCCTAGAGAGCAAGTAGCATGTCTGCTGGGGTCCCGGTCCGGAGGAGGGAGGCCGCCCCCCAAGGAAGAGAAGCAGGTGGAGGCCTGGGATGGGGACATGGGCGGTAGGCCCAGCAGAGTGGCCTGGCTCTTGTCTGAGGGCCCTGGGGAGCCAGGGAGGTGCAGGGGCAACCCACAGACCCTCAGCACCCCCGTCCCCTGCATCTGCACTGGTCAAGGGAGGGGCATGAGTGTGGCAGGCAGTGGGCACTCTGCTGGCACAGGGGGCCAGGGGCCGGCAGGCCGCAGGCTATGACGCCAAGAGGAGGGAGGGCAGGGACTCCAAGACCTGTCGTGGGAGGGCCCTGGGGAGGTGTGCGTAGACTTGCATACGTTAACTCTCTCCGAGAAGAGGTCCCGCCCCACTGGGCTCGGGCTTCTGGGAGGGCACAGGGGGTGCACCCCTTGGGTCTCAGTGCCACTGGTGCCTGGCTGCCCAGCCTGTAGACACTGTGCAGTGGGGGGCTGAGGGTGTGGGGTCCAGGGGAGCCAGGAGCCCAGGAAGGCCTGGCGGCCCTGTGGCAGCTCCCACGAACACCAGCCCAGGCAGCCCGGCAGCGGGATCCCGAGGCCCTAAGAGCCCCCGCTGGCAAGTGACCTCAGGGAGCTAAAAATGGCGATGACTTCACCGGGGCAGGCGGGCAGGGAGGCGGCAGCCTGAGTCAGCCAGGGAGCATGGGGAGGCCTGGCCCCTGTACACACGCCTGGGCACACGCATGCAGACAGGGACCTGGACACACATGTGCACTCACACACGCGTGCGAGAGCACCCAGCCCGGTTCCCGGGCTCTCCCAACAGCACCTATCACCCACACCCCCATGATACCACCCCCCGCCTTCTACCTGTGCCTCCAGGCTCCCTCAGCACCCCTGGCGTCCACCACAGGGACGGTAGGAGCCCGTAGGTGGGGGAGCTAAGGCCTGGGGGCCGCGGGGGCCCGAGGTCAAACCATGGCTGGTGCCTCCAAAACAGCTTTGGGATGAGGACGTGGGGTCACTGACTGACCTCCAGGACATGGTTGGCACTCACCAGAGGTTGCGGACCACCCTGCTTGCACCCCCGTCTGGCTCCAGGCCCTGCTCCAGGGCCCCGTGTCCTGTGTCCACCTACCCAGGCCAGCTGAGCCTCAGGGACCACCAGCCCTGAAGCCCCAGACCGCCCTCATACCCTAGACACGGAGCCCCCCAACCCCCATCCCGACAGTCCCGTCCACCGCCTCTCCACCCCATCCTTGGCCCGGGCCCCACCCTTGCCTCTCACGCTGGGATAACCATCCAGCCTTCCGTCACCTCTCCCCTGAGCCCACGTCAGTTCCGTGGTCCTCCCGTCCATGGTGGCTGGGTCCACAGCCCCTGGGCCCGGCCCAGCAAGGGGCTGTGTCCAGGCCTGGGGTTTCCCATGAGCTCCTGGAGCTTGTGCACAGGGCCTGGTCCAGGGTGCCAAGCCAGGGGCCGGAGTGACCAGCACCCCACTGCTCTCAAGAGGGTCCCTAGGGCCCAGAGCTAGAGGGCCCTGGGCCGGCTACACACCTGGGCTCAGCTTCCTCACACGGAAACAGGAGGAAGCCAGGTGTCCAGGCTGTGGGACAGGGGGTAGCACCAGTCCTGCCTTTGTGACCAGATCTAGGGTGTGCAGGGCATAGAAAAGTGACCCGGGGGACAAGGCAAAAGCCCAGAGCAGCCTCTAGGGGCGCGTGCGGCGATGGCAGGAAGGCACAGGAGACAAGCACAGGCACAGCTGGGGGCCAGGACGGGGTCCCCGAGGCGCGGATCCACCCCCACTGCCTGCCTTCCCCGGAGGGGCACTCAGTGTCTGTCATGAAGACCAGGATGTGGGGTGCCCACGACCCCACTGGCACACACGGGATGGGTTACGGCCAATGTCCAGGCCCTGGAGTGCGAGATGGCTGCTGGATGAATGAACGGAAGGGGAGGATCGCCAGTCCCCTACCCTGCATGGCCATCCTGGTAGGGTCTAGGCCAGGCAGCGCAAGCCTCTGTCCCCAGGGAGCAAGTTCTTGGCCACTACAGAAGCCCTCTCCCGTCCTGCCCAGAGCGGCGGGCCCAGCCTGGCTGACTGGAAGCTCACCCCTCCACAGCAGCACTCCACCTGCGAGTGCACAGCCCCAGGCCAAGTAACCAGAGGACACAGGGTGGTGGGTGCCCTGCAGACTAGGGGAGCGAGCCTGTGGGCAACAGCAGGGTGGGCTTTCCCCTAACCCAGCTTCCCCGAGCCCAGCCCGCAACCATCAGCCACATGGTGGCCCCAGATGCCCTCGGCTCCCCTGAATTGGTCCCTCGGTCTCTGGAGCCAGCAGGCACCTAGCTGTCCAGCTGGGCAGGTGTCCAGACCCACCTTTTGCCTTTCCCCTCTGCCTCAGTTTCCGTGCCTGTAAGTGCACCACCCCACACACACTCTGAGCAAGCGTGCAGGCTATCCACCAGCCTTCCCCGGTGCTGGTGGTGCTCGGAGGTCACCCCCTCGCCTCTGCACGTGGGCAGGGCAGGCCCCCAGCCCTCACTCCACGTGCGCTGCCGCGGCAGACCAGCTTCCATTAGAATCCTGAAGCTCCTGCGCGGCCCCCCCAAGCCGGGGCCCTGGGAACATGGGGGAGGCGTAGCCGCGCCGCCCTCTCCAGACGCGGCCTCCCTCCTGCAGCAGAGGCGCCACTCCGGGAGGCCCTCCCACCACCCTGTCCCAGGCACCTGTCCGGGGCGCTGGCCGGGGTGCGCCCGCGGCCCCCCGCCTCCATGGCCCCAACCCCGGCCCGCTCTCCGCACCCCCGGCGGCGCGTCCACTCAGCCCCCACGCCCGGCCCCGGCCCCGGGGGCGCAGACAATAGCTGCCTCAGGCCGGCGGCTCCACAAACAAAAGCGGGTCCTCCCGGAGGGCCAGCGCCCCGCCCTCCGCCACCGGTCCCCGAGACGGAGCCCCCGCCCGGGACCAAGTTCCTTCCAACCTGTCTGAGTTCGGCCGGCATCGGGCCGGGCGCGGGGGACGCGGGCCGGCGGCGGCGGCGGCTGGACCGGGATCGGCTCCGGTGCCTCGGCCGCTCGGGTCGGGCTCGGCGGACTCGCTCCCGGCGGTCGGACCTGGCTGAGCGGCGGCTAGCGGCCGACGGGCGGGGCGGGGCGAGGCGACGAGGCGAGCGGCCAATCGGGCGGAGCCAAACTGGGGCGGGGCGGCGAACAGCCAATGGGGCGGGGCCAAGGTGGGTGGGGCGGAGCGAAACTGGGGCGGGGCGGAGAGCAGCCAATCGGATGGGGCGGCGCCCAGCGGGCGGGGTGGGCCGCAGCCAATCGGTAGGGGCGGCGCCCGGCGGGGGACGGGGCGGGGCGGGGCGGGGCAGGGCCGGGGTCGCCCTCCGCCCCCGCGGCCGGTCAGGGCTCCCGGTCCCCACGCCCCGGCCGCGGGGCTGGCATTTTCCCGCTGAGCCCTTCCTCGACCTCGGTTTGCTCCCAGTGAAAGCGCTCCCCACCCCTGCAGGTGGCCCAGAGGCCTCTGAGACTTGAGGTCCCCCGCTCTGGGTCCCCCAGCCGCTGAGCGGTGTCAGAGCAGACAGATCACAGAGAGGGGAGGGAGCATCACTGTTGGGTGGCTGGGTGAAGGCTGGCGGGCCTAGCTGGCCTCAGACCCTCTCCTCCCGCCTTTGATGTACTAAGCGGTGGCTGGGGTGGGGGCGGTTATCAGGGCTTCTGACCCGTCTGGGGGCTAACTCTCCGCCTGCAGCAGGCCACTCCCGGGAGTCTGGCTCCCCCTAAGGGAACACAGACCTGGGGGAGGTTCGGGGGGCTGGGCACGAGAGGGGGCCCTGGCCTGGGCTCTCTGCTTTCCACCCACTTCTCCCCAGACCCCCTGTCCCTTCCAAGTCACACCAGCACACGGGCCATGCAGCCAGCATGCTCAAGCTCTCTGGGTGTCCACTGCATGTCCTTCTAAGCCTCAGTTTTCCTTAAGTTGCTCCTAATCACTGGTCCCTGTAACTCGGAGCCACACGAGGCAGGAGCAGCAGACGGGACCACTGCCCTGAGAGAACCTGGACGCTTCGTGTGAGTAGATCCTTCTCCCAAATTTCACACTCGGCTGGTGCCACGGCCACACCCCCATCTCGGCCTGGCCTGCTGCTGGCCAGGTCCCTACAGGTGACTCCTGCCACACACACATTGGGTGAGGGCCAGCCCTGCTCCAGCCAGCCTGCTCTAGGTGTCCAGAGGAGGCCACTCTTTCTGCTGGACGATGAAAGGCCTGCAGTCAGGCCTACAGCACAGCCTTGGGGTCATGGCAGCCCCCACCCCTTGGCTCACCAGCCCCAGCCGCCTGCCTGGCCACCAGCCTCCAAGCTTCATAGACCTGGGCTCTGACCCCAAGGGCCAGGTCCAGGCAGCTGAGGGTCACAGGTGGCTCACCAGGCACCTCCTGCTGAGACGGGGCTGGGAAGCAGGTGCAGTGTGGAGGCCGCCAGGCCCAGCGGGCTACATGTGGCCTGGCCTCCCCAGTGTCCCCATCAGTCCTGCTAGTCTGATCTCAGCCTGAGAAACCATCTCCTGCCTAGAGACAGAATACCAGGGGCAGGGCTGGAGGGCCCCCGGTGGGAGGGGCAGTGGCCGGGGAGGGTGGTGGCCTTTCAGGCCAGGGCAGCTCCAGGCTATGGGAACGTCTTCCCACCGGGTCATCGACCCTCAGCGCACCCTCTGGGCTGGACGCCAGAGCCCTTTCTGGACTGGGAGGGCTGGAGCCTGGAAAGAGCACCCAAGAGTAACCTTGGGGTCATGGGCTGCCACTGTCCCCATGAGGCCCAGCCGGCTGTGTTGCTCCCCAAGTTTGGGGGTGCAGGCCTCACTGTCTGGAGTGGCCGGGGTCCAGGGGGCCACGGGGCGGCCCTCGTACCTAGACCCACTTGGCTTCAGCTCCAGCCTCTGTGAACCAGCTGTGCGGCCTCGTCAGCGCCAGCCAGCATGGAAAGAGTTGCCCAACGTGTCCGGTCTGTGGAGAGGTGTCTTTGGCTGTGACCACGGACCTAGCTGGGCTGTGCGTGCAGACTGCCCACCATCAGATGAGGACATCAAGGCTTGGGGAAGTCACTGGCCATGTCCCCCATCTGACCACGGGCCACTGCTTCTGAGTCCCACACACCCAGGCTGGGCAGCCGAGCCTGCTGGGCCAGTCTCGGCCCGGACCCGTACCCTGCTCCCTCTCTCTCTGGCCACAGGGGCCTCGGGTCCCCACTCTGCCAATGTGAGTCTGGCTCCCCTGAACCCTGCCAGCGCCCTGCCCTGCACCTCAGCCTGTCACAGCAACCTCCAGGCAAAGCGTTCCCTCCTCTGCCGACACCCCAGGAGCCAGCCCCCACCTGTGGTTTGGCAGTAGGGCACAGCTCACATGGGGAGGAGCCCAGGAGGCCGCACGGGACTGTCCATCCCCACTTCAGAGTTCTCAGGCCAGGAGCAGACCAGGCTCACTCCTCCTGGGGCGGTGCAGGGCGGTCGCCGTCATGCTCCAGGCAGCAGGCAGAGCCCAGCCTTACCTGAGCCTTCCTGGTGGCTGGCCTGCTGACGGACGCAGCAGCAGCGAAGGCAGGGGGACTCCGTGGAAGCCGAACCCTCTGCGTGCCCAGGCTGAGTGCTGAGCCGCCCAGAGGGGACCCTGCCCAGCCGCCTGGGCCCCGGGGCTCCCTCAGGCGGAAAGCGCCCTTCTGAGAGTATGGCTGTGTCCTGCCCCCTTGTCACATGATGTCCTGCACACCCAGGGGGGCCGGAATCCCACTCCCTTTCCCTCCCGAGGCCCCAGGAGGCCTCAAAATAAGTGGCTGCCTGCGGGCTTGTGGTCCACCGGGGTCCCGTTATTGTCTTCCCGCTGGGCCGAGTCCCAGGGCTAGTACCTGCAGAACCAGCTGTTGCCAGGCCATGGGCAGGGACTGCCCGCCGCCTGCGCCAGGCTGCTGGGCGCGCTCCAGCTGCAGGGCGACATGGCGCCGCTCCTGCTCCAGCGCCCGCGTCAGCAGCTCGAAGCGGGCCTCCTGCTCTCTCACCGAGGCCAGGATGGTGGCGGCCGAGCGCACGCTGCAGTCCTCCATGACCAGGGCGCCAGCTGCGGGCAGAGCAGAGCAAGTCAGGGTGCGGCCAGGGCAGGGGCCCAGGAAGGCGTCGTGGGCCCCCTGCCCACCCCACTCTCAGAGCACGTGACTCACGACCAAACCAGAGCGTGCAGCCCTCTGGAGAGACGCCACATTGATTAAATTCTAAATTAAAAGCCATTAATCCAAGGCTGGCCGGAAGCAGCCGGCTCCCTCCCCAGGGCGTGCGGGGCTCTGACCCAGGCTCCCTGCTTCCTGCCGGGCCTGGCAGAACTGTGGGCCCTGAGCCCACGGGGGAGGACTGGGGAGGGAAGGGAAAGTACGGAAGAGCAGGCGTGACCAGCTCTCAGACCTCCCAGGTCCTCCGCTGACCAGGGCACCCGCCAGCTCACCACAGCCTCGCGGCCCCCGCGCAAGCCCAGCTCAGAGGTGGACGCTGGGGCCTGGAGAGCATGGGAGGCCCCTCTGTGGCCACAGGAATGGCCCGGCGGGCCCAGGGCGCCAGCGCACAGGGAGTGGGAAGCCGCCCCGCGGCCGCTGGGTGCCCCAAAAGGGTCAAATGAGCTGCTCACAGGCCCAGGTTGTGCTGGCCGCGAGGACAGAGCCCAGGGAGGAGAGTCAGCCCTGGGCTCGGCTTGTACCAGCGCGGCTGGGCTGGGGGCATGGGCACACCTCAGAGACACCCCCATGCCCATGACAGATGGGCAGAGCACGGCCCCATGAGGGAAGAGGCCAGCAGGGCCCCAGAGCTGGCCTTTGCCTGCCCAGCGCCTGTTACGCCAACGACACAGCAACCAGCTGAACTACCAGGACAGCGGTTGGCGCGGGCCGCGGGCCACTGCAGGCCATGCGTTTTTAAGCTGGACCGAGAAACTGTGACGATGCCTCCCCGGCAGATTCAGGGGAGAGGTGGGCACCAGGCTCACCTCCCTGCTGGCCCGGGAGGCCTGGGGGCTGGGAGTGTGTGCCCTGTGGGACTGCGGTGACCTTCGCCCTCCTGCCTGGCCAGCACCTTCCCTGCCCCCGTCCACTAGTGAGGGCCTTGCACTGCCCACCGGGCACACCCCCGCCCAGACCCTGACCCCAGCGTCCTGAGTCCTGGGTGCAGGTTGCTCATGGGGATGGGGGATGTCTAGCAGGAAGACAGGGACAGACACACCGTCCAGAGACCACCTCGCCTGTCCTGGGGCGGGTGACCAGGCTGACCACCCCTGGGAGGAGCCCCGGCTGGGTGGAGAGATGGAAGGGCAGGAAGCAGGTGGAAGGGAACGCAGGGGAGCAGTGAGGGGAGCATGGAGGAGCAATGAGGGGAGCACAGAGAGCGATGAGGGGGAGCACTGAGGGGAGCACAAAGAGCGGTGAGGGGAGCACAGAGGGGTGCACCGGGGAGCACTGAGGGGAGCACAGGGGAGCATTGAGGGGAGCACAGAGGAGCACTGAGGGGAGCATGAGGAGCGTTCAGGGGAGCACGGAGGAGCATTGAATGGAGCATGGGGAGGGGTGAGGGGAGCACATTGAGTGATGAGGGGGAACACTGAGGGGAGCACTGGGGAGCAGTGAGGGGACATGTGGATGCTGCAGGGGGGCGGGGGTGTGGGTGGGTTTTGAGGGGGCAGTTCGGGGAGGAAGGGAGGCTGGCCACGGCATGAGGGGGCGGGCAGCCGGGGGCCTGAGTGGGTGGGCAGGGGTGAGGTGGACACCCCCCCTGGGGCTCCCAGCTGGCCGGGACAGCACTGTGGCCAGCCCTTGCTCCCCCAGGAGGGCATGGGTGCCCAGAAGGACTGGCGGGGCACTGACCGTCCCCGAAACCGTGCCTGCACTCGGGCATCTGTCTTTGTGCTGAGCCAGCCGCTCCTCCTCCTCACAGGCCCGGCCAAACCCGGCTCCAGAAATCAAATTATGGGGACGGAGTCCAGTCTGGGCTGAGGAATTAGAGGAATTTCCGATGGGTCAGGCCGGCGGGGAGGCGGGCAGGAGGCCGGGGCTCCAGGGCCCTCCCCTCGCGCGAGGCCTGCTCCCCAGCAGGCCTGCTCCCCGGCGCCCCTGACCTCTGCGAGGGAAGGACAGGGCTCTGCTTCCTCACTGGCCCCTTCCTCCGGGCGCGAGGGGAGTGGGCCGCAGCCCACCGCCTGGGAGGGCGCCGTGTTGCCCTGGCCCCGTGAGGGCCTGCCTTCACCCCGCTGCCCCGTGGGGATCAGAGGGCGCCCTCAGCCCTGGGGAGAGCTGCTGGCCGAAGCCACGAGGACGGTGCGGCGCTACGGCCAGGTGGGGTCCGCACCCGCCCATCATGGCGAGGCCCGCGGGGTCACCCGGAGCTGATGCAGGGCTGGGAGCAGGCCTGGGTGGGAAGAGACTGTCCTCGACCATAAGACCGTGGAAGAAACTGCAGAGGAGAAAGGACTGGCTCGCCTTCGCGAGAAGGAAGGGTTTCTGAACATCCAGAAAAAGCGCCTCTGGATGAGGTTGTCCTTGGTGGAGTGAGTGCTCAGACGGGAGCCGCTGGGCCGCACGCCTACCACCGCGGAAGCCGGGCAGGCTCATGGGACACACGCCATCGCTCTCCACTGTTGGTGTGTTTCCAGTTTTCCACGATAGGCAGTAGGAAGAAAACCACAAGACTGAGATACTGTCGACATGCGGGAACCAAGGGTTCACAATGTCCAGTAGACAAGTGACCCCCGTCATCTACACGGTGCCCGGAGGAGCCTGCAGAAACCAACACCCAGCCCAAGAGCAAAAAGGACGCCTGCCAGGGGTCCTAGGCTTCCCTGGTGGCTCAGCTGGTAAAGAATCCACCTGCAGTGCAGACCCCGGACGACCTCTGGGTTGGGAGGATCCCCCAGACAAGGGAAAGGCTACCCACTCCAGTATTCTGGCCTGGAGAATTCCAAGTCCATGGGGTTGCAAAGAGTTGGACACGACTGAGCAACTCTCACTAGACCCCACTAGACCAGGTGTGTGGCCCAGCGATGCTGTGTGCAGGATGAGTGTGGAAATGGTCACACGCGCGCACATTAGCACATACACACGGGAAGAAGGGCACGTTGGCCGTGGTGGGGCTCTGGGTGGAGGGGTGCATGAACCACTGGCGTAGGCAGGAAGCAGGTAAGAGCTGGGAAGGAGGGTGCCCCTCCCCACAGCAGCCAGTAGGTGAGGGTGGGGCCTGGAAACTCGCCCCAGGGGCCCCGAGGGAAGCAGCCGCGTCTTCAGGGAGCTGGACGTCAGGCTGGACATCAGCTTTGCCCAGCAGAGGAGGTACCCTGCTGTCACCTGGGCCAGACACTGCAGGGGTGGGAGGTGGACACAGATGGCCCTTCGGTGACCTCCTCCTGCCCCCAGGCCGTCCCCATGAACACCCAGGAGCACCCACTGACTGCACAGAGGATGGCCGCTCTGGGCAGGGGCAATTCCTGAGGGCTTCCTGCCCCACACAGAGGGGGTGCCCGGGGCCTGGGCAGCACTGATCAGCCGCAGGGCAGGGGCCTACTGGACGGGCAGTCTGGGAGGACCGGAGGATGTGAGGGGCAGTTGCAGGAGGCCTGGGGGCAGGCTAAGGCAGGAATGCTTTCCGGGGCATGTGGAGCCTGAGGTCCGACATCCAACAGCCTAGGGCTGGGTCCAGGGCCGAGGCCTGGGAGCAGCCAGGGGGCCGCAGGCTGCACACAGCAGGGACAGGCCTGGCCCTGGCCAGAGGGTGGGTGAGCATGCCAGCTGCTGGGATGGGAGGCCTGGGACACAGGGAGCCCCCGTCAGACTCGAGAAGGGTCTTGGTCTGAGATTCCTGCTGGGGCGGGTTACAGACACATGCTCCGAGTCACGGGGCCTTGCCGCTCTGGGGAGACTTGGTGGACGGCTGCCCCCGCCCCTGCCCCAGACTCTGGCTGCGTCACAGCCTGAGGGCAAAGCCCGACAGGCTCTGAGCGGGGGCTGGGCGCTGAGGACCACCCCCTACCACGGTGTCTGCAGCAGCCAGTCCAGGGCCGCCCCAAGGGAGGGCAGGGCAGGGAGGCATGGGGCTGGTGGGCACACTGCTCTCTGCACCAGCGGCCCACCCCCTCCAGCCCGGCCACAAAAGGGGAGCCCACAGTGAGCTACGTTGGGGAGCGGCCTGTTGTCTGCATCGCCTGCCCCAGGGTCCCTCTGGGAGGTGGCTCCCCCACCCCCATTCCACCCTGGGAGAACCCCTCCGCACTGTGCTCTAGGTGGATGCCAGGCCGAGGCATTCCTAAGAGGGGACCAAACCGGGGGGTCCTGCTGGCCCCCAGGCCTGGAAGTCCAGCTCTTGCTTGCCCAGCAGCCAAGAGGTCACTGAGACTTCGATGAGCGCAGGGAGCCACAGCAGGGCAGCTGTCCGTCCAGGCCGAGGGCTGCGGCCCGCGTGCACTGGTGCCCTCTGCCCGGAACACCCCTTCCCCTCCAAGATGTAGGACCCCTTCTTCCCAGGCCCCCTCTGTCACCATGGCAACGCCCAAGCTTCCCCAAGAGGGACAGAGGCTCTTTGTGGCAGCACAAAGTCCCTTTGAGGGGCTTCAGCTCCGGGGAGCCTGTGGCCAGCAAATCTCTGGGGGACACGGTTGGGCCCGTCAGCCCAGCCCCCGCCCTGAGGCTGCAGAGCCAAGGGAGCCGGAGAGTCTGGTGGTTCGGGATACCACCCCCAGCACCGCTTGCTCACACAAGGGACCCTGGGGTGAGCCCCTGTCCCCAGGGGGGTTGCTCCCTGAGGGGGCCTGGGGACTTCCCATGGCCTCCCCACCTTTGACAGGAGACCTACTCTTCTTGGAAAAGGGGAGGGGGTGGAGGCAGCAGGGAAGCCCCCTGCCGGACGGGAAGTCGGGTTCAGGACACAGTGGATGGTGTCCGAGACAGTGCAGGTCTGGGGCCAGGCTGGCCCTGTCCCCCGTCCCACCCCACCTTCACCTGCCTGCCCCGAGGGCGTGCAGCTGGGCCAGCCGGGTTGCCTGGGGCAGGCTTGCCGCAGCCAGGACCTCAGGACAGACTGGGGCAGGAGGGGGCCTTGCCGGGGAGGGGAGATGGGACCCCGGGGGCGGTGTGGGCCCAGTGTGGAGCCCCCCAGCGTGTTGCTTGGTCCCCGCTGCCCCCCATCCCCATGGGCCCCAGCCACCCTGGCCACTGCTGAGCAGACACTTGGCAGTGCCCCGTGTGCCGGGCACCCTGCCCGGCAGCCCTCCCTGGGTGACCTCAGTCTGACCCCTGCAGCTTTGCTAACCCAGCGCCCAGAGCAGGGGCCACAGCCTCGGGGGCAACACAGGGCCGCGCTGGTCCGGTCGGGTCGGTTCTCTGTGGGCAGACCCACACGGGGCAGGGGCACGGGCTGCCAAGGGGCGGCCCTCCCGGTCAGGGGTGGGGGCTCCTCACCCGCCTGGCCGGCTGCCCCGCCTGCATTCCTGGGAGCTGCTGACTCTTCTGGGCGCACGGACCTCTGTCAGCAGTCCCGGGCCCTCCCCCCACCAAGCCCAGCCCAGGGCCTCGCGGTCCTGTGGCTCAGCTTTGAGGAGGTTCCCTGGGAAGCTCGAGAGTAGGAAACGGGTCGCCTATCCCCTTATTGGGGAATAATGGGGGCCCTGAAGACACAGAGCCCACAGCCTGGGGGCGACGGTGTTAGGAAGACCCTCCAGTGGCTGTGGGCAGAGGCAGGGCGGCTGGGTCACCGGGGCCTGAATGAGCGGGCGACCGAGCAAAGCTCGCCCTGGGAAGGGGGCCCCGGGCCCCTCCAGCCTTGCCCCCCAGCCCACAGCACCCAAGGGCCCCGCTGGTCTGCCCTCGTCCAGGGTCCCGTGTGGCCTCCAGCTGGCACCGGCCCCTCCCGGGGGCCCGAGACCCCCACCTCCTCCCAGAAGCTGAGCTATGCCAGTTCCTCTGCTCCAGACTGCCCTTCCCCCCGACCAGACCGGTGCCTGAAGCCCGGGAGTGCCCATGGCAACAGGTCCAGACACTAGCAGTCTCCAGCCAACAGCACAGTCTCATATTTTATATGCAAACGCCCCAGCAGGGGCAAGGGGCTTCACCCCACCCCACCCCGTGCAGACTGCCTCCACACCCTCCCCTGCGCCTCCTCAGTGCCCCTGCCTGGCTCCCTGACGCCCCCATCCTGTGAGACCAAAGGAGGCGTGTGCTCCGGCCTCACCAGCAGGACGCGGATCACTGCGGCAGGCTGACTGGCAGTTTGGGGGCTTCCTCGGACCCGCCCGCAGGCACACACCTCCAGCCACCCACACGGTCATGCGCACACACGCCCATCCACGCTATGCAGCTGTGAGCCCACCAAGCTGCCCCAAGTGGCCTCGCCTGCCCTGGGGAATGGGTGGTGAGTGGTCTCTGACATCCGTGTGCTGGGGGAGGCAAGAGTTTGGCTCCTGGAGGGTCGGGCAGACCCGTGAGGCCTGGCCTGCAGTGCCCAGCCTTGGTCCACACTGGAGGTCCCCACATGGGAGGGGGTGTGTGGCTGGGCCAGGACCCTGGACAGAAGCCCTAGGGCGGCAGAGACCCCAGCGCCCGGGCCGCCCCTGCCGCTCCAGCGCCCCAGAGAGCGGCAGTTAACTGGCACAAGCCTAAGGGAGCTGTTGATACGTGTCCTTGAGAGGTGAAAGACGACCTTGATCTGATGAACTGGGAACAAACTTTAAGAAGGACTGATCGTGGACCCCACAGGGATTTGAAGAAAAATGCAGTGGAGGCTTGGCGGCCAGGACACTGTCGAGGCCATGGACACAGGCCAGAGGCAGGCCTGCCGAACCGTGGGGACAGCCCAGAGCCGGCGGGACGGGGGAGGGAGCGTGAGGCCAGGGCGCCGGGCTACGCCCGCTGGCACGGGGTCCCCGAGAGACCCCAGATCCAGCCGGGAGCCGGCCCACACAGCGGCCTCCAGCAGGGCTGCGGGGTCACGGCGGGCCTGAGCTGTTCACCCAGGAGGAAGCCGGGAAGGCTGTGCTCACGCCAAGCTGGGCTTGCACGGCTCGCTCTCCCCGGGCTCTGTGCCCCGGGAGCTGGGCCACCCCAGGGAGCACCGAGGTGTCCATGGTGCCACCAGGCGGTCTGTGATGTCGGCTCAGCCCCCAGCGGCCCACCCACCCTAGCCACAGACAGACGCTCCTCTATGGCCCCGGCTGACAGCTCTGCAAGCCTGGCGCCTCCCTTATTCCTTTCTCATGACATCCCGACATTCCGAGGGTAAACCCAGCTCTGGACATTCTAAGAAAACATCGGGCAGACTTCCCACTGTCAGGGCCGACTGGCCACCCAGGCCCCTCTACCTGCACACTCAACCCCATCCATGGCTGCGGGGCGCCAGGCTCTCCCTGCAGGGCACGAGCAAGCCGAGCAAGCGGAGGCCCCAGAGGACGGGCTGCCAGCCCGCTCCCAGTCTCGTTATCTTGCAAAATGCAGAGAGCAGCAAAGTACATTCAGACGAATGAATGGCCTAATTAGGATTTCACAGAGAGTGAAAATATTTTGAAAAGAGAAAGTTTAACTAAAGGCATATTTGAAATACCAAAGTCATCAATTGCAAATGTCAACCCGGCAACGTGTGCCGGGAGGGTAGGGGGCGTGGGGGCCTCACCCCACCTGACAACAGGCGGCCCTCCCCAGATCGGAGCACAAGACTGAAGTCAGGGCGGGGCTGATGACTCGGGGTGCCCCGCGGAGGGTCTCGCCTGGCCGGGCCGGGGCACAGGCTCAGGGCCTGGGGAAGGAAGCTGACAGGCTGGCCCAGGCCGAGAGCAGAGCAGAGCACCCAGGGAACAGGCAGATGCTGATGTGGCTGGTGAGGCCCCACCCCGTGCAGAGACGCAAACAGGCAGGTGTGGGTGCAGCTGGTGCTGCGTCCACTGGAGGTCACGAGCGTGCCAAGCCCACACCTAGAGGAGGAGGCCCACACACTCCCTGCAGGCCACCAGAAGCGGGAGAGCCTCGGGGGACCCCCAGGCCCGCCCAGCTGCGGGCAGCCTCATGCTCAGAGGCGGGATGCCACAAAGGGGACCCGCATCACTCTGCGGGCCTCTGAGAGGCTTCCCCACAGCAGGGACCTGTTCTTGGTCACCAAGGGGGCTCAGATGGGCTGGAGACTCAGGGGGACCAGAGCAGGACCCACGTGCACAGGCCAGCACGGCAGGGGCCCCCCGACAGCGTGGACCGGTCCGCACCTGCGGGGCCAGCTCGAGGCCGCCCAGGACTGTCCCACACAGAGGCTGGTTGGCCTGAGTGTCCAACGAGGACCCGGGGGTCCTGTTTCCAGTTTCCACTGACAGGACACGTCGGTCAGGGAACAGTTCAGATACAACTGTGTCAACCAAGCTCAGCCCTCACCTCCCATCTGCATCAACACAGACTCCAGGTGGGTGAAGTCTCGGGCGTGGACGCCGACCTGGAAACTCCAACAGGGTGGACGAATGTGTGCTCGCTCGGCCGTGCTCAGAGGACATGCGTGGGACATGGAACCATCGGAAGAAGACTTCCATAGCTTCCACACAGAACATGCAAAGTTTGAAACTTTCTCAAACAGAAAGTCACCAACCACAGGCAAACATTGAAGGCTGCAAAACGCCCGCAGTGGCCAATGGCAACGACCCTGGCCCCAAGAGGCCCCACAGCCTGGACGCGGCCGAGCCTCCTCATCCCGACCGAGCAGGCCCCTTGCGGCCCTGCAGCCTGGCCACTGAGATGCTGGGCTGGTGTTCTCAGAGCTCGCCACCCTCAGCGAGTCCATCGGCACAGCAAACGGACTGCCCGGCCTCGCCCCTCCGCCTCCGTCCCTGCCCCCTCCCTGGACGCCGCGCCCTGTGCCCTGGAGCTGTCACCGCAGAGGAGCCCACGAGACAGGGCCGGCGCACGCCAGGCACAGCTCCTCCCCCTCTGACCGTGGCCAAGTGTGGCTGTGTGTGCTGGAGGCCCCCGGGCCCCGTTGGGCCCTCACGTGGGCCTGTGGCCCGTCACTGCTGGCGGCTCCAGACTCTCTGGTTTGTCAGGAACGGCCCCGAGCAGGATCAGAGCCGGCAGCCTGTGGAACACATGGGCACTGACCCGCTGGGCACCCACGTCAGGGCAGCACAGACCTGCCCGGCTGACGTCCTAGTGGGCGTCCCGCAAGCCAGTGTCCATGGTCCACGCCCAGCCCGTTGGTGGATTCGAGCAGGGCTGGCAGGAGGCCTCACATCCAGCCCTGTCCAGCCCGGGGCACTGTGCCTACCTGGGCTGAGGCTGACCAGAGGCGCCCACACACACTCAGGCCACAGTCCGTCCTTCTGTTGACCACGAGCCGCCCTGCCCTCCACCTGTGTGAGGACGGAACATCCCTGGGGAGGTCAGCACGTCCAGACACCCATTGGCGGGCTCTTCGTCCAGAGGGCACCCGCTGAGGCCAATCTGTGGGGCTGAGTCCCTCCTGGACAGGGTCAGACCCCGGCTGGTCATCCCTGGTCATCCCAGCCCAGGGGCATCCTACGGCGCGCCGGCAGGGGCCCGCCCCACAGGACCCTGAGCACGTTCTCGTTCCTCCGCAATGGGTCTGTCGCGTCCGCGCTTAGCACTGGCCGCCTGGGTGTTTCTTATGACTATCCTTCAAAACCTGGAGCGTTCAGAGTTGTAAGCGGATAACCTCTCCGGCTTCCCGAGGCTGGGCGCGCTCTGCTGTGATATGCTCCTACACCAAGGCCAGTGCAGGGGTCCACGCCCCACCTCCCCCAGGTCCCCTGAGGCTGGCCCCATCCGTGTGCCTCGTAGGCAGGCAGCGAGCCTCCCAGGCCCAGACCAAGGACCTTGCAGCTGCCTGTCTCAGCCAGGGTGCTGGGGATGCCTCCCCTCCCTGTGTCCAGGCCTGGGGATGCCTCCCCTCTCTCTGCTTGCAGCCAGGCCTGGCGATACTGCTGAAAAATGAAAAACAGGGTGGTGTGACGGGCGGCAGGCCCCTCCGGGGATCACAGTGACGGGAGCTCCCCCCCGGCTCCGCAGTGTCACCCAAGTGGTCTCAAGCCTCCATCCAACCTTTCCTTGCGGACATGGCTCATTCAGGGGCCTGAGGTGCGGCCTTCTGGCTCCTGGCAGCCCCTTCAACAAGGGGAAGGGCGTCCAGTTGGGGCAGGATTGTGACAGGAGAGCAGGAGGCCAGGGCCAGAGGCAAGAAAGAAGGCGGGGGGCGGGGGGGAGGGCCCAAGCCAGGCGTGTGCGTGCACGTGTGTACATGTGTGTGCGTGAGTGCCTGGGAGGGAGGCATGGTTGGGAGTCTGCCCGCTCGTGGCAGGACCTGCGGCCCCCACCGAGGTCAGGAATCAGCGTTTGCTCCGAATGTGATATGTCTGGGGCGCATCTGCTTCTGGCTTAAGCGTTGACAAAGACCTCGTCCCACGAGAACAACGTGCCTTTATTATCAGTCCTGATAACCACCCAACCACGGGAAGAACAGGGCTCCCACCTCGGGGGCTCCAGTGGGCCAAGAAGCCACCAAAGCAGAGGCAACCCGGGGTCCAGGCTGGTGGAGGGGTGGGGGGCATCTTCAGGGCGAGAAGGACTGAGAACCGGGAGGGTCTGGATGGTGCGTGGTGGGTGTGGACCTGGGCGGGGTCTGCGTGCCCAGGGCACCTCACCTCGGCAGCACTGTACCCTAGGGTGCTGGGGGCAGAGCCTCTTAAGAGCCCTGGGGCTGTGGATGGACAGACAGACGGGCAGGCCTGAGACGTGAAGGCAGCAGCAGCAGCGGGGCTTGTGCTGCGAGGCTGAGGGTGCCTGTCGCAGGGAGCCCTCCTCAGCAACCCTCAGAGCTGGTCAGCGGGCTTGGGGGTCCCTGCCGGACAAGGACCCTGCACCAATAGCCCGGGGTCCGAGAGGGCTGCTCCTGCCCCGGAAAGGCCTGTGGTGCCCCTGGCTGGGCAGGAACCCCCTGCAGAGGCCGGCCAAGAGCCAGGATAGCAAGCACAGACCAGAGACACCTGGCAGTGTGAGGGAGCCCCCACGGCACAGTCCCAGTCTGGAGGGGTGTAGGGCCCGGGCTGGGGCCAGGGATGGGGGGTGGACGGATGGGGCCCAGGCTGGGGGGATGGGGCCCAGGTTGGGTGCTGGGGGGGATGGGGGGATGGGGGATGGGGCTTGGGCTGGGGGGGATGGGCCAGCAGCTCTGGGCCATGAAGGGTGGCGAGGAGCCCAAGCTTGCCCTGTCTGGAATCCTGCTCCACCATGGAAATCCTGGCCAGCCCCTGCTGGCCACTGGTCACTCTGTGCATCTTGAAAGGACCCCCTTTGGCTGTGCCCTCTATGCCGCCCAGGACACTGAGGCAGAGAGGCACGGCCTGGTGTTGAGTGGCTGGCACTGAGGCCTGGCCTGGACCCAGGGGCCGTGCATGACAGGATGGCCACTGGGAGCCCGGCCCCAGCCTGCTCCCCCTGCTGTGTCCAGTACCCAGGGGCCTTGCCCTCTCCAGCTTCCCACTCTGGGCAGGGGACCCGGACAGAGCAAAGCTCCAGTGAGTGCTTCTGGGCGCCTGGGGAAGAGGTCCTCCCCCCCCCACTCCCCCCACCCTCGCACTGGGGGGCTGGGTGGAGCTGCTCTTGCTGGCTGTGGCGGCCCCGGGCGCCCTCTGGTGGCCGCACTCAGCTTGTGCCTGCTCTGCTGGAGGGCGCCGGTGCTCAGGGTGCGCCAGGGCCTCGGAGAGGGCTGTGCCTCACACCCACCGCCTCCCACCACCCGGGGCGGGGGGGCCCCGCGAGTGATGAGGATGCCCCCCAGCTCCGGGCAGGTCGGCTGTGCAGCCCTCCCGGGAGAAGCCCCAGGAAGGGGCTCCTGACCCTGACTCCCCCTGCTTATTCTTGGACCCCGAGTCCCGCTGGTTACTCTCTGACCCTGAGTTGCCTCAGTTCCTCTCTGACCCTGAGTCCCCCCAGTAACTCTCCGACCCCTAGTTCCCACTTACGCTCTGACTCTGGGGTTCCTGCGGAGTGGCTGACACCTCATTTGAGTTTTGATGGATGAGGCAGCAAAGGAGCAGGTACCCAACTGAGCCTCTGCTGGGGAAAGCCCCGGGAACCCTGGCCACCTCCCTGGCACCCCAGAGCACTTACCCCCAGGACCCCCGCCCCGGCTGTCCCCTCCCTCCCTCCCGCTGGTTCAGGTGGGCTGGTGTCTCCATTCGCCCCTTGGCTCCTCTTGGAGGTGGAGGATCTCACTGGTGGCCCAGGGGTGGAGGAGAGGGAACCCGCCTGAATCCTGGGCAGCACGGATGGGGCTGGTGGTGCAGCCCCCAGGGAAACTGGGAGATGCAGAGGGACCCCTGGGTCTGAGAAGCGACCTGAGGGGCCACCCTGGGGGGAGGCATGTGGCCCAGGCTGGGTGGGGGGGGTGCAGCTCTAGCCTGGCAGGACTGAGGGCGGGCCCCGCTCCCCCAGGAGGCATGTGGTTAGCAGGCATCATGCCCATGTGGAGAGCGGGGTAGGGGCTAGCCGGGCTGTGCTTGTGGGACCTCCTCCCCAGGCCAGGGCCAGACCAGAGTCCTGAGTGCAGTGCGTGCTCTATGCCCGGCCCTGGGCTGGGTGCCGGTGGACCTCAGACTTGGGGGTGTGGGCGATGGGGGAGAGACAGGGCGCTGTGGAAGGGACGGGCGAGGCTGCGGGAAAACACAAGTGCCAGATTCACGGCTCCACACGCTGTGGCCGAACCCCAGACCCAGACCACCTGCTCGGGAACTGCTGCGCGTCCAGATACACTGAGACAGGGCAGGTGGGACCTGCTTGGGCCAGGAGGACCTGCGGGAGCCTGGACCCCAAGGCTCCCAGTGTGGGGCTGGGCATGCCCTCATCGGAAGGACGCCCCTGGGCTCACAGACCCTCACCTGGCGCATGCCCTGCATGGCGACTCGGGTGACCTGTGAAAGGGGTGCGGGGGAGAGGGGGTTACACACGGAATGAGACCCTCGGAGCAGCTTTTCTCCTTGTTCCTAAAACCTTTGGGTTAAAGGGAAAGGGGCACGGGAGTCTCCAACTCCTGTTTTCACTGTGACACGTTATGCAGAGGTTAGAAATGGTGACATGTTGTAATAACCCAATATTTAATTATTTAAGATCAAAAGAGGCAGGCTGGGGATCTCCGGCTGCGTGCTCAGGATAACAGCCAATCTGGTCCGAGTCCCATTCCGGGTCGGGGGGAACGCGCCTCACACCAGCGGTTGGGGACCCACCAGCGGGGCGCAGGGGAGGCGAGGATGGGGAGCCAGGTTGGGGCTCCGGGCAGGGACCCCGGGCAGCGTTCCCTCCCTTGTCCTCTGGGCGGCGGGCGCGGCGCCGGCGCCCGGGCATTCCCCGTCCCCGCCGTGCGGGTGCTTCCCTGCAGCTAGCAGCCCCGGGAAAGTTCCCCAGCCCCTGATCGGTTCGGCCGATGGAAAGTTTCCGTGGCTGCGTGGCGCCGGCCCAAGGCGCCCGGTCGAGTAGGGGGGACACGGCTCAGGCTGCACCGCGACCGGAGGGGTGCGCGGAGCGAGGCGCACGGCCGGCCGGGCAGGACCCCAGGCCGCGCACAAAGGGACCCGCCCCCGCCGGTCCGGGATCTCGCGCACCGCCGCGCGGTGCGGGTGGAGCGGGGCTGGCCTGGACTCCCGGCACTGACCCCTGCCCAGACCTCGATTCCAGCCCTTGCCCGGCCCGCAGCCCGGATGCCGGCCCCGACCCCGACCCGGGTTCCCGGCCGGAGCCTACCTGGAGCGCGGTTGTGGGCGGTGCCGCAGCACGGCCCCAGCCCCAGACGGGCGTCCGCCGGTCCCTCGGCGCGCGGCGTCCCCGGGAGGGCGCGGATGACCGTCCGGGGGCCTCCGATCGCGCCGGTGCGGGGCGCACCCTCAGCGCCCAGCGCAACCCTGGCCAGCCCTCCGCCCCTTGCGCTGCCCGTGCGCAAAGCCGGCCTGCCGGCGCCGAGACCCTCGCCCCTCCCCGCCGCCGCCACTGTTCTCATTGGTCGGGAGGCCCGGCAACCGGCGCCGATTGGACGAGCGCGAAGGGACGCCGGCTTGCCATTGGGCGCTGGGGGTGTCCGTCTCTGCCGATCACGGCCCCTCGTGGAGCGGCGGAGGCCGGGGCACCTGCCGGGACCTATGCGGCTGTGGCCCGGGCTGCTGGCCGTCCTCTCCCGGCCGCCTTCGAGGACGTGCCCAGGCCATGCGGCCCGCGTGGGGAGCCGGGCAGGCCTGGCGCCCCATCCCAGGACTTGGGCCGGTCGGCTCTATCATCACCCCCAGTTCCTGGGTATCCTCCTCCAGCGCCTGCTGTTGGCTGCACGCCGTGCCCGCCCATCGGCACCAGTTGTGTTCCCCACAGTTCGCGAGGGAGCGTTCTGCTGCTCTCCCGTTTTACAGACGGGAAGCCCACCGAGGCCCGAGGCGTAGAGAGGTTCTCGCCAGCTGTAGGTCACTGGGAGGAGGCGGTGGGGCCCCAACCCAGTCCATCTGGGCGGTCTCCCACCCTCATCGCTCCACCGTTCCCACTGTGGAGATCCGAATGGGTGGGACCCCTCGGGGAACGGTGGCTTTTCTCCTCCTTCAGGGGTGAATTTACAACACCGTGGGCTCCGCCCACCCAGCAGGGCCCGCGGGACTGGCTTCCTTCCCTGACCCAGGCTGCAGATGGGGGCTGGAAGGAGTCAGAGTTCAGGGAAGGGGGCCTCCGCCCCTGGCCCATCACCACAGGGCCCAGGAGCCCCGTCTCCCCCTCTCACCCACCCTCTACCTGGCTTCTGGCCAGTTTTGTAGGGCCATCCCTCGGGCATGTGTGAAATGCTGCAGGGAGGGCCAGGTTTCAGCTGGATGTTAGAGGTTCCCACCAGCTGCAGATGCTTGAAGTCAAAAGGGTGACCACACGAGGTCATGATCTCCCATCTAAGGATGTATGTGTTCAGAGGTAGGGTGACAGGGAACCCGTGGTGGCCCTGAGACCCCCACTCTGACCCATCTCATTGGCTGACAGCGGAGTGGGATTTCCACCTCCCCAACCCAAGCATGGCTGCATCCCCTTTGCAGATAATGGGAAGGTGCTGGTCAGGAGGGCTTGGCCACTAGGGGTCCCGCACCTCTGGGCCCAGTGGTTTGGGGCAGATCACTCTGCGGCTGCTGCCTGTTGTCCTCCTGGGCATTGCCACTCACCTCCAAACCCCAGATTCTGCTTATCCAACACTACCACCTCTCAGCTGGACTGCAGAATCCAGCTGCCTGGAGGGGAATCACTGGCACCACCCAGCTTGACTCTCTTGCCAGGTGGTGGGAGGAGGACTGAATGTCTCTCGCTGGGTCTGCCACCTGCTGGTCAGGAGTCCTCGGACAACGGGGAGCCCAAGGACAGGGGGAGCCTTGAGACATGGGGAGCCCTGGGACAGGAGGAGACCTTGGACACGGGAGCTCTGGGACACGGGGAGCCCAAGGTCAGGCAGAGCCCTGGACACGGGGGGCCTGGGGAGTCCCGGGACAGGAAGAGCCCTTGGACCCGGGGAACCCCGGAACAGGGAGAGCCCCGGGACACAGGGAGTCGTTGCTTTCCTTGCCTGCAAAGAGTTTCTGTGGACTTCCAGGAGTAGCACAGATGAGGCAGCACAACAGTGGAGTGGAATGGGCTTTTAGGGGTGTCATGCAGGTTTGAGTTGGACTCTTGCCTGGGGTTAATACCAGTCAGGCCCTTGCCCTCTCTGAGTCCCAGTTTTCACAGGGCTTCAGCTCTCCAAGAAAGGATCAGGCATCTACATCCTCACTGCAGGGTTGTGGAATTAATCCAGCCACTGCCACTGGCCACTTAATTCTGACTTCAAGCAAGTGACACATAATTGCTCTAAGCCTCAATGTTTGCATCTGTAAAATGGAAAAATGAGAGCTGGGTCCTGGAATGCTGGGTTAGAGCATTTAGCACACTGAAGTGAAGAGCCAACTCATTGGAAAAGACCCTGATGCTGGGAGAGATTGAGGGCAGGAAGAGAAGGGGGCAACAGAGGATGAGATGGTTGGATGGCATCACCAACTCAAAGGACATGAATTTGAGCAAACTCTGGAAGATAGTGAGGGACAGGGAAGCCTGGTGTGCTGCAGTCCATGGGGTCTCAGAGTCGGACACAACTTAATCACTGAGCAACAAGGCACGTTGTTGTGTGTGTGTGTGCTCAGTCCTATCTGACTCTTTCTGACCCCAAGGACTATATAGAGCCTGCCAGGCTCCTCTGTTCATGGGATTTCCCAGGCCAGAATACAGGAGCAGAGTGAGTTGTCATTTCCTCCTCCAAGGGATCTTCCGGATTCGGGGACTGAACCAGCATCTCTTGCATCTCCTGCATTGGCAGGCGGATTCTTTACCACTATGCCACCTGGGAAGCACCATTATTAGCAACCTTGATACAATTGTCATCCTCGTCATAGTTTGCTGAGGGCCCATTTGGAGCAAGCCCTGGGCCTCTGAATCTCCACTCAGACCCCAGACACAGCCCAGAGGCCACTGTGGGCAGGGAGCCGCAGCGAACGCCTCTGTCCTCCGGTAAGGGACCTAGTCAGTGACTTTTGCTCTGTTGCGGATGGTGCGGAGATCAGGCAGGCAGCTCTGCATCCTGGGGTCGGCCCTGCCGAACAGCTTCGAGGCGGGTTAACGGCTGAGGTGACCGGTCCGACGTCTGTCCTGACCGCAGCAGGTATGTCCGCGGTCAGAGCTGCAGTGGGGAAAGATGGCCAGTCCAAAAGCATGGACTGGGGAGGCGGGGAGGCAGCCCCCAAGTGCGCACCCTGCGGAGCCTCCTGTAGGGCCCTGTGCGGCGCTGGCCAGGGACGTGTCCACGAGGGTAGTAGGGCTGCGGGCCGGCACCTTCCAGCCCGCGGGGGTCACGAGGCGCCCCCAGGCGCTTGGCGCAGCCCCGGGGGCGGGGCGCCGGGAGGTGCAGCCCGGAGCGACGGCGTGGGCAGCCAATGGTGCCCGGGCTCGCGCCTCGATGCCCCGCCCCCTGGCCTGGCTGCCCAATGGCGAGCACGCGGACAGCGGGGGTGGGGCCCGGGCCGTGGCGGCTGCGGCGCGCGGGCGCGGCACCCGGAAGTCGGCGGCCGCGGCGGAGGCGGTGAGTGTCAGCCGGGATGCGGGAGGCGGGCGGCACTCCCCGCGGGGCGCGGGGCTCGGACTCAGCAGTGGCCACCGCGCCCGCCCCGATTTCCCCTTCTCGAAGCGGTGATTGCCCGTCCAGCGCCTGGTCCAGTCGGAGACCGAGCCGACCCCAGCCGGAGAGTCCCTCGCATTCCTGAAACCACGTTTCCAGTGTCCCCGCCTGGACGGGGCGCGGGCCTCGCAGGCCCGGCCGGTGTCCCTTCCAGGGTGGGTGGGCTACGCGGCGGTGGGCCGGGGAGCCCTGAGTCACGCTGCTCCCTCCCTGCGCCCTGCTGCAGGGGATAGCTGATGCCTGTCCGGGGAGGCAGCCGGGGCCATGTCATAAGCGCTCCTGGACAGGCTTTCCTGGGCTGGCTCGGTCGTCAGGCCCTCCCCATGGGAGTTCAGGGCAAGGGGCTGGACAGGGCTGCACCCTGGGTAAGGCCCTGTAGCCACTGGTTTTGAAGACACTCCTGCTCCAGCAGCCCCGGGCGCCTCTGGGCTACAGATCTGGCATGGGCCTTCTGCCCTTGGACAGCTCCTGAGGCCCAGCCGGCCTCTGCTGGGGCAGTCTCATGGTCAGCCAGGCCTGCCCTGCTCTCCTGCTGCGGGCCTGCCCACCCGTGTGTTGCTTTTTTGGTCTCGGTGGACAAGGGATGGAGCTGTGAGGGGTGCCTGCAGCCGGGAGCTCGTGGGAACGGCTTTCTGCTGCTTGCTCCTTGTCCTCTGGGCAGCCTTTCAGGGCAAGTGTCAGATGACAGCATTCACAATGAAGAAAACTCAGGCTGAGGGCCAGTGTTGTCCCCAAGGTCACTCAGAGCCAGGCTGGCCTGTCCTCCCGAGCCCCTCTCCCAGAAGCCTTCCTGCCTTGGGTGACCTGTTGGGTGGGGTGGGATGAGAGGGTGGGCGTGTTGGCAGGTGGACAGAGCAGAGCCTCCGCTCCTCCTCCCTGGGGCCCAGGGCTCCCGGTGGGCGGAGCGTGCTGTCCTGGCGCCCCCACCTGTTGGGACCCCTGACCGCTGGCTGCAGAGGCACGCGTGCCCCAGTACTGTGGCTTCGCGTCACCGGTGTGTCGGCAGGACGCGGGCCGCTCGGACCAGGCCTCCGGCCGTCTGCTCTGCCGCACTGCCCCGTCCCTGAGCTGTTAGGACGGCCTCGCTCGTCCTCTGTGTGTTCATTTCTGGGCTGTCACTTAGGTTGTGCTTCACCGCGGTACAGTCACGTGTGGCGTCCTGGGGACTTAATCCTGTGCTGGCTGCGGCTCTAGAAGGCCCCTGCTGGCAGCTTGGTGCCCTGCGTGCTGCTTCTGAGGGTCTGTCTGTGGCCCCAGGCAGGGAGGCCACTGCAAGTGGGGCCACACTCGTCACTGACACCCTGGGTGTGTGAGTAAGGCTGTGTCAGCCAGTGTGTGAGGACAATTGGTTGGTCTGGACCTTGGGGTTTGGTGATGGCTCTGAGATAACAAGGTCGCCCCCGGGCCACTGACTTCCCTTTTCCGGGTATTGGTGCAGCTGTGTTCCCTCCTTCTTGACTTTCTTTCTGGGTTGCAGAGTGATGGATACACGCTTCACAGTGAAGAGGCCCAGGCCCCACCCCCTGGTGTGTCTGCCGGGTCCTCAAGACCATGCGCAGTAGAAGTACTTGGTTCCACACTCCTTTCAGGGGCTGGTGGGAGTGCCCCCTTCCTCCCCTGTTGACCCCTCGAGCCGCAGGGCTAGCCCCTGGCTTGTGGGGAAGCCTGTTCCTGGGGGGGATGGGGACCAAAGTGCAGAGTGAGCAGCGTGCACCGTGACTCCCTGTGTCCCTTGTTGGTGTTGCTCTTTTGAACCCTGAAGGGACAATGACACTCGCTGTGAGGCTGCATGAGTGCCAGTTCTAAGATCTCAGGAAACATTGTCGCCGTAGAAAATGCATCCTCGTGAAATGCTACTTATCAGCCAGAGCTGCAGAGCTGGGTTGTGGAGTCCTGGGCGGGGAGGGGGCGCGGTGGGTGGTGGCGGGGTGGGCAGCTGACTGCTCTGAATGATTAGTTTAGGCTGGCAGGGCGTGTGTCCCCGTGTGTTTATGTCGTGTGCTGGCAGCCGCCACGGAGTCACGCGTCACATGTCACTTGTGAGCAGCTCCTGCCTGGAGCTCCGAGCTCCGCCCCGCCTGAGGGTGGGATGCCCGGCGCCTGGGCTCCAGGCCAGATGGGCTGGCTGGCTGGTCTTTGATCGCCTTCCGCCAAGAGTGTGCAGTGCCGAACAGAAGGAGTGCCGACCCCAGGGCTCGGTCACCCCTGCCCAGAGCCCTGGGGAGCAGCTGGAAGAGGCTGACTGCCAGGCCCTGGATCCCTCCCCCGCGCACACCCCCCCAGCCCCCGCCGCTTGCATACCTGAGTCCCCCACTCCTGGCTCCTCTGGCCAGTGCGCCCCCTTGTGTCCAGGTGTTTCCCCTTGTGTCCGGGCGTGCCCCCTTGTCCGGGTGTGTCCCCTTGTCCCCAGGTCCACCCCCTTGTCCCTGGGTGTGCCCCTTTGTCCCCGGGCGTGCCCCCTTGTATCCGAGTGTTTCCCCTTGTCTGGGTGTGCCCCCTTGTGTCCGGGTGTTTCCCCTTGTCCAGGCGTGCACCCTTGTGTCTGGGCGTGCCCCCTTGTGTCCGGGTGTGCCCCGCTTGTCCAGGTGTTTCCCCTTGTATCCGAGTGTTTCCCCTTGCATCCGGGCGTGCCCCCTTGTGTCTGGGTGTTTCCCCTTGTGTCCGGGTGTTTCCCCTTGTCCGGGCGTGCACCCTTGTGTCTGGGCGTGCCCCTTTGTGTCCGGGTGTGCCCCGCTTGTCCAGGTGTTTCCCCTTGTCCGGGTGTGCCCCCTTGTGTCCAGGTGTTTCCCCTTGTCCGGGTGTGCCCTCTTGTGTCTGGGTGTTTCCCCTTGTCTGGGCGTGCCCCCTTGTGTCCGGGTGTGCCCTCTTGTGTCTGGGTGTTTCCCCTTGTCCGGGTGTGCCCCCTTGTGTCCAGGCATGCGCCCTTGCATCTGGGCGTGCCCCCTTGTGTCCAGGTGTGCCCCGCTTGTCCAGGTGTTTCCCCTTGTCCGGGTGTGCCCCCTTGTATCCGAGTGTTTCCCCTTGTCCGGTGTGCCCCCTTGACCTGGTGCCTCTTTGCCTTTTCAGCTGAGGGTGCAGGCCCCCACCCCAGCCAGCAGCCACCTGAGCACGTGGGTCCTTGTGCAAACTCTTGGCTGCTGGCCACTCCGAGCCGGGGCTGGATCTGGCCTCCCCGGTCTGCTGAGAACCCCTCTTCCTGCCTGCCCCTGGAACAGCTCAGAGCCTATGGGGAAGACAGCGGGGTCTGTCGTGGTCTTCTTGTGGGCAGCTTTCCGGGAGGGTGCTCCGGCTCCCCCAGGAAGGGCACCCGTTCCAAGTGGCCAGCATGTGGGATGGCGTGGAGTGAGCCCCGTGGCCGCCACCCAGATCAGGGTGTGGACCCGCCACCAGCATGAGACTGGGAACCCCTGTGGGTCCCGGACAGGCAGGCTGGCCTCCAGCTCCGCCAGTGGACTTCCTCGCCCATGTGACTTCACGAACATGGGCGCCTGGCGTGCCCGATCTGTCAGTGTCAGCGGCTTCTGTGAAAGGCTGAGCAGGAGACCCCTGCCCGAGACAGCTCAGCGTGTGCTGAAGCTCAGGGCCCAAAGGGTCGCATGGTGGGCGTCCAGGGAGGCCCGGTGGTGCAGATGGGACACTGTCCACTGGGGAGCACGGGGGTCCCTGGCTCACACCTCCCACCCGGGCAGACATGTCCAAGAATGGAGCCCAAAGGCAGCCGTGCCTGGAGCTCAGGAGAAAGGGGTGTTGCTCAGGGACGAGGGGGCACGTCCCGTGCAGCTTGGATGGAGAGACACGCTCTGGGAGGACAGGCAGGTTTGCACGGGGGCAGCTCGGGCAGCGGGCAGGGCCACCCCCCAGCCACCGCACTGCGGGACAGCAGCCAGCAGACGCATGGAGCACCTCTTGCCACAGGGGATGCAGACTGACGGCCAGTGGGCAGGAAGACGGGGTGGCGGGGTCCTGTGTGAGTGATGACCCCGGCGTGCACCCGTACTTTGCCAAGAAAGGTCTGGAAGCACACAGCCAACGGGAAACTCCTAGGTGACCGGGGATGCCGCCCCCTACCCACCGGGTGTTCAGCCATCTCTCAGTCTCCAAGCTGTGGTCCTGGGCGGCCTCCCCTCTTCAGCCCAGGCCGCCATCTGGGGGCTTCCTTCCCTGGGGAACGCTCTGGGGCCTAGCTGCAGCCCCAGCGGGACGCATGTGGGCTCAGCAACGACACTGCTGAGCACTTGGTGTGGGAGGAGCCCGCCTGGGAACACACTGCTGCTGTCCTTGCCCCGCCTGCGGCCTTGGGGCCCACGCTGCTTCCAGGTTCGCGTGTCCTGAGCCCAGAGAGCTGAGTTCCGTGGCAGCCGCCCCATCAGTGGGGACCCTACCCCCCGGCCTGGGTCCCCCTGGCCACCCTGCTTGCCGTGGGCTGAGCCCCCTCGCCTGCAGAGGGTGGGCGGCTGGTGTCCAACTGTGGCTGGCACCCCTGGCAGGGGGCTGTCAGCACCGTGGCCCCCCTGCCCACCGGGCTGGATGGCTTCCTCCAGCGCCTGGTACCCCCAGCTTCGCCCATCTCCATGTGTCCACTCCGGCCTGGGACCTTCCTGCCCGCCCGGCCCTCGGGGCTGTGCCAGGACTGCAGAGTTCCAACTTCTCAGGCTGCCCTGGGCCTGTGGGCACCCTGGGCTGCAGGTGGAGCTGGGCTAGGCAGGGTGGGGACCCCCCGAGAGGGCCAGGAACGGCGTCCCCCAGTGCCCTCAGCCCAGTGCCCTTCAGGATGACCTTGTCCTGACTCCAGCCTTGGTGTCACTCGGAGAGGAGGAGTCCGGCTCACCTGGAGCACTGCGACCTTGAGCCCTCAGCTTGCCGCCCGCCCCTGACCTCAGAAGTCTCTGGAAGCAAGCGGAGGGGAGCGCCTGGGTGCCCCGCCGCGCGGCTGTGGCGGGACGCCAGTGCAGTGTCCAGGGCTTGCTCTGGGAGCCCTGGACGGCAACGGGGCCGTCAGGGAGGACTCAGATCCGGAGCGGGTGTGAGGAGGGCGTGGGGGCGGGGAGAGGGGCCAGGGCAGCAGGCCTCCTGAGTGGGGGGTGAGGGACTGGAGAGAAAGGCAGTTCCTGATGGTCCCCTCCCCAGGGGCTGGCTTTCCTCCGGCCCCTCCTTCCTGATGACTGCGTCTGCACCAAGGCCACAGCCCTGGGCCCGCGCCCACACCTGCCTGGAGACCCGCTGCGGCCTTCCTGGGACCGGGAGCCCTGCTCACCGCTGCATCCTGGGGGCTCGTCTACCCCCGCCCCAGGTGGCTCGGACGCGGGGGCCCTGTAGCAGAGGGGCTCTGGGTCCGGCCTGTGCTCAGCAGTGGCTGGTGGGCCCCCGAGCCCGGCACGCAGCCTGGGGCAGGCCAGGGGAGGCACATTCGGCGTGGCGTGTTCCTGGTGTGTTCCCTCCGTTCTGGCAGGGCTCCTCCCGCAGTCTGTGCCAGCCTGGCCGCCGCAGATGGCCCTGGCCCACCCGCTCAGGGCATCCGTGTGTCTGGGGGTGAGCAGCCCCCGGGTGGGCAGGGGTCTGTGTCTTGGATGTGCACGCTGGTCACGGGGCAGGTGGGATGCCAGGGTTCTGAGGCATCCGTGGCTGCCCGTCACCCTGCCCTGCCTCCTGGGTGATCCTGCTGACTGTCCCATCTTCCGTGTCTGACCTGCCCGTGCCGCGGGGCTCGCCGACCAGGGATCAAACCCGCGTGCCTGTGTTGGGTGTGCAGGGAGGTCCCTGAGGCTGCTGCTTCTGGAGGATCTTTCCGGTGCTGGGAGGCCCCTGGCATCTTCTCTGCACACGTGTTCCCGAGCCCCTTTCCTGCACTCAGATGGGCGGGTCGTGGGGCGCGCGGGGGGCCCCGCCACTTCTTGCTCGTGGTGCTCCATCTTGTTATGCGGGTTTTTCCACTGCGCTGCTCTCTGTCCAGGAAATCATTCCAGAGACTCTCGGAAGTCTGGGATGAAGACGGAAACTTCAGTGTGCCCAGTGCCCAGGGGCACCGCCAGTGCAGACACCCCTCAGACCAAGTCCCTGGGCGCCCTGGGTGGCCCTGGCTCTGCACATGGAGCTTCTTAGAGACCGCCCCCCCCATTTCTGTGCACCTAACCTGCCTAGCCCCCGTGTGGCCATGCAGACACACTGGGTCCCTGTTCCCTCAACCCCCCAAGGCCGCCAGAGCCCAGGTTGCACCATGGGCGGCCCCTGGGGCAGGAATGGGCACCGTTTGCTGCTCTCTTCTCTGGGTTTTTCTGTTCTCTCAGGTGTCAGCTAAATCCTGCATGACCTTGTCAGCTCTTGGCTTTGAGGATTTTCCATGTTTTTTCAAGTGTTTTGAGTCACTTTTACCAAGGAGGTTGGTCCCAATGGTCTGCCCACAGAATGGGGATTGCCGGGCACTCCCGGGACGATGGGCACCAGTGCCCCTGATGGGCAGGGACCTGGCCCGTCCACACTACCCCCAGGCCCCTCTGTGTGGGCACTTCGTGTGGTGCGGTGCCCTGGGCTCCTGCACATGGCACTGGTCACCACAGCTGCACCTCCCCTGCACGGCCACGGCGCCTTACTGAGGGCAGAGGTTGGTGGGCTGGGCCATCAGCACACCTGTGCCTGGACAAGCACGGGGCTGAGTCCTGGAGGTCCCACCGGGCCCGTGGGCACCGCCGGGGAGAGTTCCGGGTGCACCCAGTGCCTGGCGGCCACCCTGGCCAGACCCGTGAGCAGAGTGAGGGGAGGGGGCACGGAAGGCCACGAGCTGGGCGGCTGCCGCGTGGCTCTGCATCGCGGTCGCGGCCGTGGTGCTGGCCGTGGGCTCCAGCCTTCCTTGGCGACTCCGTGCGGGGCGGCCAGGGCTCCCTCATCGCTTGCCTGCTTTGAAGGCGGGTCGGTGTGCTGGGAACGTCCTCCTGTGACTCCTGAGATGGGAGATCCTTTGTTTCAGGCCCCAGACCAGGGAGTGATCGCCGGCCACCAGGGCCAGCGAGGTCACCGGCCTCGGGGATGTGTCTGGCCGCTGCGCCAGAGCACGTTTACGGAGACGGGCAAGCACCGCAGCGTGCACCATGCAGGCCCCTCGTCCAGTGAGGGTCTGGGCACTGAGGCCGGCTCAGTTTGGGCAAGGGGGCGCTGCCGGTTCAGGAGGTGGGCCTGTCATCTGCCATCCACTCAACACATTTCCTTCTCCTGCAGAGCCCGTGACCTGTGGAGCCAAGCCCCCCTCGGGACTCATGTGCATCATCTTCTTTAAGTTCGATCCTCGCCCTGTTTCCAAAAATGCGTACAGGTAACCCCCCTGGCTGCACCCGCTGTCCCACTCGGCCTCGGGAGCCCGTGTGGGCACCGTGTGCGGGGTTGGGGCACAGGCTAGTGCCTGGGTCCCCCGACAGCAGCTGCTCAGGTGGGCCCCACAGGGGGTTCCTCCCAGGGCGGGGACCCCGCGTCGATGTGCAGAGGTGCTCAGACGCAGCCTCGGGAGATGGCCGCGTGGGCAAGACGGAGGGCGGAGTGGGCGTGCGCACAGCCCCTGCCCCCAGCTGGGGCCCCGGTGGCAGCAGGGCAGAGTGGCCGCGCGGGAGACTGGCCTGGGGCCCGGGGCCCTGGGCCAGCAAGCAGCCTGCGTGTTGAGGGCCGCCTGGGCGGGGGTCAGGGGAGCTGGGGGACCCACCGGAGCAGGCAGGAGGCTGAGGCCAGGGAGGGGACGCCGGCTCTGGGGAGCACCCCTCCGTCCTCCAGCTCCGTGGTGGGGACCCCCCTGACACTGATCCACACGGAGAGGGAGGCTGGGTTGTGACCCCCAACCACAGATGAGTCACCGGTGCGGTTGCTGTGAAGTTGCCATTGTCCCAGGACCTGGGTCATTTCAGGTGCTTCTCAGATGCCTGACATGTGGCTGAGGTCACTCACTCCAGGCCAGGGAGTGAACGGTGCCCAGCGTCTCCTTCCTGCGGGGGAGTGGGCCGCAGGGCCTGGCTAGGGGCTGGGGGCTGGGGGCTGGCCCTCGACAGCCCCCAGCAGAGTGAGCTGGGAGTCAGGGTCCAGCCAGTGGACAGAGCCCCAGGGCTGTGATTAGAGGGGCCGGGGTGCCTGGGGGCAGAGCCCGTCCTCCACCCTGGGCTGAGCCCCAGCTCGGGCTGGCACACTGGGTGGCCAGAGCTTTCTGGGCACTTGCTGGAAGTCTGCTCGATTGCACTGGCCACCGTCTGGGCCATGCCCTGAGCCAGGGAGTGAAAACCTCTCCCCAGCAGCGTCCCTCCGGTGCTCTCTGCTGACAAAACTGGGCCCACAGCCTCTGTGGAGCCCTGGGAAGGGCGGTGGTGGGCGCCGGTGCCGCGCTGCCAAGCTCTCCTAGGACTGGGCCCACAGTGCGAAAGTGCGTGTCCTGTGGGCTGTTCGGCGGAGCGCCCGTGGCGGTGTTGGGGGAGGGAGACAGCGTGGCTGGTGGGGGGCTGAGGTACATGTGGGGTCCTGGGGTATGTGAGTGGCTCAGCTGAGCAGCTCCAGGCCGAAGCCGCCTGGATCCCTCGTCTGCGCCCTGCACTGCACCCCTGGTTGCCGCCCCACAGCCCTGTTTTGGGGTACCCACCCCTCCTCACGTCACCTTCCATTGCCATCACCCCTGGGATGACCCCTCAGGTGCCCTCGGGTTTGGCCTGCCTCCCAGGCTGCGCACTCGGCCTCATGCACTGGTGTCAGACCCTCCTGGGGCTGGCCTTGGCTCAACACGCCCGCCCCACCCCCTGTGCCCTGCCTGGGTATGACCCTCCCGGGAGGTCCCAGCCTCTGTACCCCCCTGCCTGTTGTTGTCCAGCACTTGGAACCTCCATGTTTTGCCAAATGATGGAAGTCTTGAATGAGGTGACCCTGAGTTCACACGGGGGTGGGTGTGTCCTGGGGGGCATCTGACCCCTGCTGCTCTTGGAGGGGCCCATGGCCAGAGCTTGCGGGTGGCCTCCAGGAGGAGAGTGATCCTGGCCCACGACAGGTGAGACCAGGCGGCCCGGTCCTGCGGCTTCAGGGGACTGACCCCTGCAGCAGCGGAGACCCCACGGGCCAGCACCTGCGTCGCCCCCGGGGCCCCAAGCTGAGCACCTGGCTGAGACGGTGGGTGGGTGTTGGGCTGCACACGCCAGTGTTCCCCACAAGCCCAGTGTTCATGGAGTCAGGCGTCCATGTGAATGGTACTCTTGGAGAGTTTTGAGGATCTGACGACCGAATACGGGCTGGACCCCGGCCCAGTGCCAGCCCATGCCATGCTGCTCGGAGGGTCCCTCATCAGAAACAGACACTGGGTCTCGGAGCCTTCACGTTGGCCCCGCCCACCTGATCACCACCTGTGTTTATAGTTGCTTCTGTTGCTGTTTTTGGGGTATTTGGGCCCTGCCAAGCCTCACTCAGGATTTTAGTTCCCTGATTAGGGATCCCACCACACCCCCCACAGCAGAGGCACAGAGTCTTAACCACTGGACTGCCAGGGAAGTCCCTCTAGAGCTTGGGGTAGTTTTGAATGTTCGTTTAGACCTACTGGGGAGGTTGTGTTTGCTGACCCTCGTGGCCATGGACTTCCTAGATCGAAAGCCGAGAAACTGGAGGCAGAGGAACAGCTTGTTGTTTTTAGTCATTAAATCACGTGGGACTCTTTTGCAACTGCGTGGCGTGTACCCCTTAGGCTCCTCTGTCCATAGGGTTTCCCAGACAAGAGTACTGGAGCGGGTTGCCATGCCCTTCTCCAGGGGCTCTTTTCACGCAGTTATTTTAAATGGCAAAACTGACCAGAAACTTCTTTTTCGTACTTCAAAACCAGTGATCTGAAAACATCAACATGTTTTCTAGTTGCCAAAAAAATACTTGTTTGATTCATAATACTAAACAGGAAGAAAACACAGAGAAGTCCTCAGCTGTCCCTTCCAGAGACGCCCCAAAGTGCAGGAGGGAGCAGCCTGGGGACACCCTCAGCGCTGCCGGGGGTTTCACAGCGTGTCCTCAGGGAAGGGGCCCACGGCCCGGAGCAGGCACCTGGTGACCGGGGAGCGGGGCTGGGCCGAGTCCGCTTTCTCCTTCCCGGGGGTTTGCGGCCTGACTACTGAGGCGCCGTCGTCTTGGTAATGAGAGGAAAACCGCGGCTGTTCCGTCGAGACCGCCTGCCCATGCGAGACGCTCCAGTTCCCTCGAGACCCTTCTTCGTGCTCTCTCCTCAGGCTCATCCTGGCCGCCAACAGGGACGAGTTCTACCACCGGCCGGCCAGGGCCGCAGACTTCTGGGGGAGCAACAACGAGGTCCTCAGCGGTGAGTGTCTCCGCCCTCCACGCACCCAGGTGCCCCGGGGAAGCGGCCGGAAGGTGGGGGCTGTACCTGCATCCACCCTCCGCTGGGGCTGGTCTTGCACGAGTCTGTCCTGTCAGCCGCACGTGGTTATGGTGCCCTCGCGCACCCCTGGCCCCAGGGAGGGCCGCCGGAGTTCGGGGGCCAACGGGGGGCCTGTGGAGCAGACGGGCCTCTTGGGAGCAGCGCCCGGCACTGTGGGCGGGCCAGGGCCCTCAGACATCCGTGAAGGCTTCCGTGTGCCGAGTCGGGCAGAGGAGGCTGGGCACGGGAAGAAGGAGCAGGTCCTGCGGGAGGTGGGGAGAGCGCTGGGGGCGCAGTGGGCGGGCTGGCCCCTGCGCCCTGAGCTCTGGGCATGGCGGTCCTGTGTGTGGGGTCTTTGCCCGGGCTGGCCTGGCTTCCCAGAGGCCTGGGAGCCGCTGGAGGAGGACTGAGGGGAGCCCGTGAGCATGGCCAAGGAGCATCCTAGGTTTGGTGTTGTTCAGTCGCAGAGTCGTCACCAACTCTCTGTGACCCCATGGACTGCTGCATGCTATTGCCACCCTGTCCATCACCAACTCCCAGAGCTTGCTCAAACTCATGTCCATTGAATAGGTGATGCCATCCAACTATGTCATTCTCTGTCGTCCCCTTCTCCTGCCTTCAATCTTTCCCAGCATCAGGGTCTTTTTAAATGAGTCAGTTCCTTGCGTCAGGTGGCCAAAGTATTTGAGTTTCAGTTTCAACATCAGTTCTTCCAGTGAATGTTCAGGACTGATTTCCTTTAGGATGGACTGGTGGGATCTCCTTGCAGTCCAACGGGCTCTCAAGAGTCTTCTCCAACACCACAGTTCAAACACATCAATTCTTCGGCGCTCAGCCTTCTTTATGGTCCAACTCTCACATCCATGCATGACTACTGGGAAGACCATAGCGTTGACAATACAGACTTGTGTTGGCAAAGTGACGTCTCTGCTTTTTAATATGCTGTCTAGGTTTGTCATAGGTTTTCTTGCATCTTACCCAAAGGCTTTGCCTTTCGTGAGATTGTAAAGGTACCTTCCTCTGTGTGGTTCTGGAACCCTTCTGGTTTTGGTTATGCTTAGGTCTGTGACTTCTATAAAATGCCAGCCTGCCGGGTCTTCATTTGCTTGTGGTCACTCTTGGTCATTTGCAGAGAACCCTCACCCTTGCTTTTATGGTCGATTTACAGCGCTGCGCTGGCTTCTCCTGTTCGACACGGTGGCTCAGTTTTCCATGTGTACATGTGCATTCTTTTTCATATGTTTTATATGTGGTTTATCACATGACGTTGAGTCTGGTGTTCTGTGCTGTGCGGTAGGATCCCGTTTATTCCCCTGTGTACACGAGTTTGCCTCTGCTCACCCCAAACTCCCCTCCCGCCCTGGCAGCCACAGGTCTGTGCTCTGTGTCTGTGCTCTGTGTCTGTGCGTCTGTTGTCGCACGGGTAGGTTCGTCGGTGTCACATTCTGGCTCTGAGTGTTTACTTGGCTGTGCCGGGTCTCAGTTGTGGGTCGGGAATCTTTAGCTGCCACACGCAGCGTCTAGTTCCCTGACCAGGGATCGAACCTGGTCCCTCTACATTGGGAGCACAGTCTTAGCCACTGGGTCATATTTTAGATTCCACGTATGAGCCGTACCATGTGGTATTGGTCTTTCTTTGTGTGACTTAGTTCACTCAATATGACAATCTCTGGTTCACCCATGTTGCTGCAAATAGCATTATTTTGTGCTTCTCAGGCTGAATAGTGTTCTGTGGTATAAATACGCTGCATCTTCATGCATCTGATGATGGGCGTTGACTTTCTTTTGCACTGTGGCTGCTGTAAATAGCGCTGCAGTGAGCATCGGGCTGCATGGATCTCTCCGTGTTATTTTGTCCAGATATGCACCCCAGGAGTGGGCTTGTCGGATCTTATGGAAGTTCTGTGTTAGTGTTCTGGGGGCCTCTGTCCTGGACTTCATAGCGGCTGCACCAGCGTGCACTCCCCAGCGGTGTCGGACGGCTCCCTTCTGCCCGCGCTCTGGCAGAGCTCCTCTTGACCATGTGCGCGTCTGAGCGCCTAGCAGGGCTCTTCCTTCAGTCAGGTCTGCCTGACGTGCGTCCTCAGCACACACGTCTTTCCTGTAACGTTTTTCTATGTGTTTTGAAAATCATTTGCTGCTGTTGTAAATGATTAATTAAATTTTCATTTTCCAGTTCTTACTAGTATTTACTCATTAGTTATGGAAGGCTTTTTTTTTTTTGTAGATTCTCTTTGGATCTTCTTCACATACAAATAAGGGCAGTTTTATTTCAATACTTGTTCAGATCTTTCCCTCTTTTAGTTCTTCTACTATCGTAATTCCCCTGGGGGAGGATAAGGCAACTCACTCCGGTATTCTTGCCCGGTAAGTTCCATGGACAGAAGAGCCTAGCAGGCTATAGTCCATGGGGTCGCAAAGAGTAGGATGTGACTGAGCGATGTAGCACGTACTATAGCAATTTATTATTGTTGTAATAATAACGTGTTAATGATGTAGTTGTTTTCACCCCAGTCTTCAAGCAAAGTGACCCCGCCGGCCAGGAACTCACTGCTGGTGGCTGTGGCTACCTTGCCAGCCCAGGGCGGGCCCGTGGTTGTGGAGGGTGGCAGCAGGAGGGCTCCTAGTGAAGCCTGGTCCTGCCCAGGGACGACAGCCAGTGTCCCTGCACCTGGCTGGGGCCTGGCGCGGTTTCCGTGGCAGAGCTGGTGCTGTGTGCGCCCTGGCCTGACGCCCACCCAGGTGCCGGCACGTGTGCGCGGGCTGGGGCTCCCGGGGACAGCAGGTGTTGTCCCGGATGAAGGTCCCCCCACAGATCTGTGGGCCTGCAGGCTGCCTCGTCCCGCGGAGTCTGAGCCCCGGCCGGCCCCAGGGCTGCTGGCGACGCTGCCGTGTGTTGCAGGGCTGGACATGGAGGAAGGCAAGGAGGGCGGCACGTGGCTGGGCATCAGCACGCGGGGCAAGCTGGCCGCGCTCACCAACTACTTGCAGCCGCGGCTGAACCGCAATGCCCGGGGCCGAGGTACAGGGCTGGGGGCTCGCAGACGTCTGCAGGGGTGGGAGGCGGGGCGAGGAGAGGGGCCCTGCAGCCCCCTGGCTGGTGAAACCGGGAGCCACCTCGGCCAGGCCACAGCCTGGCTCCCGACCACTGTGTGGTCACCCCCGTCCTGTGCACACACGCTGTCTCCGACGTCCCCTTGCGCTGGACCTCCCCGTGGGGGCTCAGCAGGGGATGTTCAGAGTCAGAAGCCTCCACACCCACCTCCTAGGCTGCCGGTCAGCAAGGGAGGCGCAGGCCCGGGGGGACTGTTGTCTCCCGGGAGACAGGCTCAGTCCTGCCGCCCTTCCATGGGCGTGTGTCCCCTGCCACAGGTGAGCTCGTGGCCCAGTTCCTGACCTCGGACATGGACAGCTTGTCCTACCTAAAGAAGGTCTCGGCCGAGGGCCATCTGTACAACGGCTTCAACCTCATCGCGGCCGACCTGAGGTGGGTCTTCAGGCGGGGACGCCCCACCACCACCTGGGGCTGGGCCGAGGGCAATGAGGCGACCCCAGGTCCTCTGAGGGCTAGGGAGCTGTCTGTCGGCCTGTCTGGAGCTGCCAAGGGGCTGTGATGCCAGCCAAACCAGCCGTGGGCCCTGTGGGTAGAGGACCTGGGGCAAGGGGCATTCCCTGCCTGGGGTGCAGTGGGCAGCGAGGGGCAGGGGTGGGGGCCTGCCCCAAGGCGGTAGGAGCGGTTCACCTAGGGAGGCTGGGGCCCTGGAGCCCTGGGCGGCCGCCCTGGCTGTGAGGTTCAGGAGCTGGGCTGCTGGGCCCTGAGGGGGCCCTGGGGACGCAGTGGTCAGGTTGTGGACAGGCCCGTGTTGATGCGCAGAGAGGTGTCGGGCTGGTCAGGCACAGGTAGTTCATAACAGGGGCGCCTGTGTGGAAGGGTGTGGCCCCCGTGGCCCTGGCTGACCCTCTCTGCCCTTGGCTGCAGCGCAGAGAAGGGAGACGTCATTTGCTACTACGGAAACCGGGGGAAGCGGGAGCCTGTTGTCCTGGCGCCAGGTGAGGCTGCCCCGGCGGGCGGTGCAGGGTGGGCTGCTCCCCTGGGGGCCCCTTGCCGCCTCCCGGGCCCGGGGCTCTGCCGGGGTCTCTCCTCCGCTGTTCGCAGCCGTTTGTGCCCCTGTGGCCCGTGGTGGCTGTGGCCTCACCTGGCCCACAGGCGGGCTGCTTCTGCCCGTGCAGAGCCGCTGGTGCTCCCAGTTCTGTGACCCCTGTGGCAGCGCCGGGACCCCGCCGCTGCCCTCAGCCACGCCCAGAGAGGCTGCTCATCTGCGAATCGCTGCTGGGACAAAATTCTTGTCACCTCTCCACTGCTGTGTCATCCCAGAGCCTCCCCCTGCCCCGATCCCTGTCGCTTTCTGTTTCTTTAAAAAGTTGCATCTTTTTATTTATTCATTTCTGGCTGTGCTGGGTCTCCCTTGCTGCTTGGGCTTTCCCTAGTTGTGGCGAGCGGGGCTGCTCCCCGCGGTGGCTTCCCTTCTTGCGAAGCAGGGGCTCTAGGGCAGGCCCCGTAGTTGTGGCGCAGGGGCAGAGATGCTCCACAACACGTGGGGTCTTCCCAGGTCAGGGATCGAACCCCTGTCTCCTGCATTGGCAGGTGGATTCTTTACCACTGAGCCACCAGGGAAGCCCTCCATGTTACTTTAAAAGAAAAAAAGGAACTGCTTCATCGAGCCATGCGTGCAGCATCCAGCCCACCCATTAGAGCATGGCTTTGGTCGTTTTCACTGTCTCCAAAGTGGTGCAGCCGTCACCAAAATCCAGCTCCAGAAGGGACGCTCCCCACCCCAGGGCTGGCAGTTACCCCCAGCCCTGGACACCACCGTCTGCTTTCTATCGCTGTGGGTTTGCCCATTCTGCACGACTTATGTAGACAGGCGCAGACAGTACCAGCCTTTTGTGTCTGGCCTTTCCCTTTGGGGAACACTTTCAAGGTTCGCCCTTCCGTGGTGTGAGGGTTCCGTTCCTTTTTGTGACTGAATAGTATTCCGTCCTGTGGGTTTTCTGCCTCGTTTATCCCTTGCCCAGTGAAGGACACTTGGTTGTCCCTGTTAATTGGCTGCTGTGAATGTTGGTTCCACATTTTAGCGTGGGTACCTTCATCTCTCTTATGTGGGTAGTTCGAGTGGAGTTGGCAGATTGTAAAGTAACTGAACGTTTGATGAATTGCCAGGCTGCTTCCCAAAGCAGCTGCACCATTTTGCATTGCGAGCAGCAACTTTACGCGTCTCGCCAGGACTTGTCACTGGCCGACTTCTCGTCGCCTCTGTCCCCAGCGCGATGTGGTCGCACTGTGGCCTTGGTGTGCATTTCCCTGGTAGTTAATGACATTGAGCAACTTGCCACCTGCTTGTTGGTCGTTCTTGTGTCTTATTTGGAGAAATGTCTACTCAAGTCCTCTCCCTATTTTTCAGCTGGGTCATCTTTCTGTTACTGAATCGCAAGAATTATCTTATGTGTTCTGAATACAAGTTTCCCATCAGATATTTGACTTTTCTGATGTTCTCTTCCACCCTGTCTTCCTGCTTTCCCGCTGCTGTCTCCTGAAGCAAGGACTCATTTTAAATTGTGATGACGTCCAGTTTACGTGTTGGCACCTGGGGCTTCCTAGGGTCGGGCTCCCTGACCTCGGCTGACCCTGGCGGGCAGCCTCCTGGCCTGAGGCTGTGGGGGTCCCAGCCTGAACCTTCTCAGGTGTACCCCACCTCGGGCTCCCCCGACTTAGGGACAGACCTTATCCTGGTGTTGATTCTGATCACCCGAGCCCTCCCCACAACCAGCCCTGGCAAGTTCCTAGAGACAGAGGCGTGCAGAGAAGGGGTGGGTGGGTGGAGTGTGGGTCACAGTCCCCCACCCCCACGCTGGCAGAACCCCCGGCCTCCTGCAGGGACCTATGGGCTGAGCAACGCGCTGCTGGAGACGCCCTGGAGGAAGCTGTGCTTCGGGAAGCAGCTCTTCCTGGAGGCCGTGGAGCGGGGCCGGGAGCTCCCCAGGGATGCGCTGGTGGCCCAGCTCCTAGCTGTGCTCAGCAATGACGAGGCGTGAGTGCCCCCTGCACACACACGGAGGCTCTGCGAGCCGGTCGCTTCCATCTGTGGGGCCTGCGTGGTCGAGCCCCGGGCAGCCCTGGGGGCCCTGACACAGGGACAGGCTGGCAGTCGCTGTCCCGTGGCCCCCACAGCGGAGCCCCTAGTAGCAGGTTGAGTAGGGGTTCTGGGCCCTGACCTGGGACGTGCAGGGAGCAGCTTGTGTGGTTCCCCCACCCAGTCTGGTGGACTCCCGGGCACTGCAGGGCTGCGAGCTGGCAGCAAGAACGCCGCCTCTGTCCTTCAGGCAGCTGCCAGACCCAGCCATCGAGGCCCAGGGCAGGGAGTACGTGCGACCCATCCTCAGCAAGTACGCGGCTGTGTGCGTGCGCTGCCCGGACTACGGCACCAGGTAGGACGGGCAGGCACAGGTGCTGCCTCCGCCCCGGGGGGCCCACCTCCCCAGCCCCTCCTGCCACCTCCCTGGCTGGGAGCCCTGGGCGTTCAGCCTCGTCAGCCCAGGGCCCACCCGCCGAGTGGTGGCGGGGTGGTCCCGCTGGGCAGAAACCTGTGGGGCCCCCAGCTCAGTGCCCGCCCCCCCCACCCCGGCCCAGAGGCGCTGGGCCTGAGCGCCCTGAGACCGGACCAAGCCAGGGCCCATCGAGGCCCCTCCCACCTTGGATCTGCACCTTTCGGGGCTGAACATGGGCCCTGCACTCTTTCAGGACCAGCACGGTCATCCTTGTGGATGCAGATGGGCACGTGACCTTCACGGAGCGCAGCATGCTGGGCTCGGACCCCACCCGCTGGGAGACCACTACCCATGAGTTCCGGCTGCAGAGCTAGCCCGCAGCCGCTGTGGCTGGGGCTCCCGGGAGGCCCTGTCACAGGTACTGCCCGTGAGCCGGCCAGCGTTCCCCAGGGCAGAGCCCTTTGTGTGAACCGTCTGCATCCTTAGGTCTAGCTCGGGGTCCAGCCTTGGGCCCTGGAGATGACAGCGGCCTGCAGTCAGGGTGCTGGGCCTCCCCTGCCCGTGTGCAGAGCCCCATGTGACACACGTCATGCAGGTGTGCACACACTGCAGGCCATAGGCATGTGTACACATGCTCAGACGCACAAATGCTCCAGGCGTGCCACCCACAAGAGCCGGCCCCACGACGAGTGCCTCTCACCCTTGTGTGCTTCGTCCTGTGAGTCTCGCCACGATCCAGACACGACAGTGGACGTCCGCTTCAGAGCAGCCCCTCCTATCCTGGCCATGGTCCACGCTGACCCCGGCCCTGCTCCTGGAAGGGGACGGGCCCTCTGGAGGGATGAAAGCCTCTCCCTAGGTAGACACAGCCTGGGGCCACCCACAACGGGTGTCCATGCGCACTGCGCTGCCCGGGGCTCCCAGCTCGAGGCAGGCCCGTCTCAGGGAGGGCACACAGAGGCCCCTGCCGTTCTCCTTTTCCCGAAGAACTAAATGGCATAGGACCCTGTACGTGAATGGGGGATGCTGACAATAAAACTGAGGCCAGTGCATTCCACGCCTTGACTGTGAGACAGGGTGCCCGTGTGGGCTGGGGCGCCGCCCTTCTGGTCCACAGACTCCGGTGCAGGTGGGCGCCCTGCACCCCGGGGGCCGTGGGGTCAGGCCTGCGGAGGCCCGCGGGTGCTGGGGGCTGTGCGCCAGCTGAGGGGGCAGTGGCGTCCATCCCCGCGCAGCCCCGGGCCCTGGTTTTGGACAAGCACCCTGGCGCTCCTGTCCCCAGCTGGGGCTGGGCATCTGGAGTCCTGCGTCCAGTGTGGGCACCCAGCTTCCCTCCGCCTTGGCGGCCGACCCCCGACCTGGCTTCCTCAGCGCACTGACAGCTCAGGCGGGTTGGGCACACCCCGGGCCCTCCCTGGCTCCCTGGCCCTCCTCTGTCCCCTCTTCACCCCTCACGGCCCAGCAGGAAGCGGCCCCGTGTGAGGCAGCCTGTGCCGCTCCCCACCCACCGCGTCCTGCGTAGCTGCCATCGGCCAAGCCCCCGGCTCTGGTACGGCCAGTGCCCTCTGCCTGCCTCACAGGCCCCCTGGCCAGCCATGCCGCCCTTGGGGGCACTGCTGCACTGGTGCAGGGCCATCCGGAGAGGCTTTCAGATGTCTGCTGCCCACATTCCCCATGCACCCTTTGCCCTGTGCCCCTGGGTAGCCTGGGCCCAAGGAAGTAGCTCCAGGCTTGGTTCTGTGGATCTAGGCTGACCTGGGTGCCCCCTGGGAGATGGCGCTGGGCTCTGGCCCCTCAGGTGACTTCGTCAGGTGTTTCCAGAGATAATCAGAAGAGAATCGGTAGGAGCGATGTCCTTATGAAAAGGGACACATGGGCACAGGGACAGGCAGGCACGCAGACAGATGCCTGCGAAGGCTGGGGCCAAGCTGCTTCCTGCCAAGGAGCCCCAGAAGCAGGGAGGGGGGCCTGCTGTCCCCTGAAGCCCTCAGAGGAGCAGGGCCTGTGACGGACACCCTGACCTCAGACGGCCAGTCTCGAACCAGGTAAATAAATCTCTGTTGTGTAAGCCCCTCACTGGCATACTTTGTTTTGGCAGCTGAGCAAAATAAAAAATTGTGACCTTGTTTTACACACCAGGAAACAGGCCTGGGGAGATACAGGGACAGCGCCACAGCCCGCAGGCCAGGGTGGAGCAGGGTGCGGCCAGGCAGCCCTCGGGGCCCAGCCGTGCCGGCTCGGGCTTGCCCGAGTGCCCAGGGCTGCTCGTGCCCCAGGGCCTTTGCTCTGCGGCTCCCGCTGCCGGAAGGGCTCCTCCCCCAGATGCCCGCGCTGCACTCCCCCTCCCCTGCCCCGCAGGTCTTGGCTCAAGTCCTGACAGTCACCCTGTCTGAGGCAGCTTCCCCATCTTGGTCTCTGCTGCACAACAGAAAGCCCTTGTCTTGACAGGCAGGCCTTGCACTGACCGAGTGTTGCTTGTGTGTCTCCCAGTCGGAACAAGAGTGTGAAGACCTTTCATCTATTCCACTCCTGTGTCCTGATGCCCTGGCCAGATAGATAGTAGAGCCTAACCCTTTGCACACCCCCTTGGCTCAGGCCAGTGTCTGGAAGCGAGGTCTCTGTTGTTTGGAGGATTCAGGACCCGGGTTAGCTGTCTCCTGGAAGGGCCTTTGACATGCCCAGAAGAGGCCTCTGTGCTTGTCACCAGATGCATCTGATCCGAGTCCCTGCTGGAGTCTCTCATGCCCCTTCCCCGATGAGCTGCTTGTTCTCCAGCCCCAGGACGGCCGAGCGGAGGTGTGCAGGCACAGAGCCACGTCTGTGAGCACACAGCCAGCTAGGGACCTCGGAGACCTCAGGTCTAGTCCTGTCGGGCCTGGGCGCCTGACTCCTGTGAGCACACCATCAGCGAGGGATGCAGGGATCCTCAGGTCTTGTCAGTCTGTCGGGCCTGGGCTCCTGGCTCCTGTCTGCAGAGACAACCCGCCCCCCCCGCCCCCCACGGAGTCTTTTGATCTCCTGTGAGCACACCATCAGTGAGGGATACAGGGATCCTCAGGTCTTGTCAGTCTGTCGGGCCTGGGCTCCTGGCTCCTGTCTGCAGAGACGACCCCCCCCCCTGCCCCCCACGGAGTCTTTTGATCTCCTGTGCTGGCAGAGACCCCCTCAAGTGAGCCAGGCTGAGGTGGAAACTCAGAAGCCCCAAGGGAAAAGGTTTCCTCCCCCAGCTTGTGCTGGAGTTCCAGCTTCCAGGCATTGATCTTTGTGACTCCGATGCTGGAGCCAGCTGAGAACAGCGGGGTGGTCCCGTGGTAAGGTCCTTGTCTGTCACCTGCTTGGTGCCAGGCCAAGTGGGAAGTTGGCTGTAGTGTGCAGGGCTGTCTCAGGTTTGACTGGGGTAGGTGGGGTCCCTACCTCAGGAGGCAATGAAGTGTGGTGAGGCGGCTAGATGGAGGGTGGTGGGCTGGGGGGTTCCCATGGGCTCTAAGTGCACTGGGCAAGGCCAGCAGCTGGCTGAGTCCGAGAGCCAGACCCTCACAGGGCTCGGTGCCCGCTGTGGGGTGCCTGGTGCCAACCCTGTGGCACAGCCTGGCAAGCAGAGGGCAGGCAGGGAGGGAAGACCTAGGTGGGCCTCCAGCTTAGTGACCTGCAGCACCCCTCCCCTGGCTCTTTTTAGGAAATGATTTCAACTTGCTACAAACTTGAAAAATGGAACAAAGAATCCAGTATCCTTCCCAGAGATCCAATCTCAACACCTTACCTAACCACAGTGAACATTTACAACCATGAAATTAGCATTGATACAATATTGTTACCTAATCTGCTGAGCTTTGTCCCACTAATAACCCTTGCCTGACCCCTCATCACACTTAGTTGTTGCTCCTCCAGCTCTAACGGCTCCCCAGTCTCTCTCTGACTTGAGTGATCTTGACATTTTTTGAAAAGCACTGGCCATTTTGGGGGTAGAAGGACCCTCCTGTGAGTTTGCCGGCTCTTTGTGATTACACATGGGTTTTGCCCTTCCGGCTTTAGTATGTCTTTCTCGGGAGGCCCTCCGTATGTCCCTTTACTGGCGTTTTTCCCTCCTTTTTTTTTTTTTTTAATCGAGGCATCTTGAAGACACAAACCGACACGTCTTTATCCGCTCTGATGGTGGACGTGCGCACCTTTGCTGGGGCGCCTGGCGGAGCGGTCTTCCCAATTGTCTCCTGCAAAGTCACCGCCTTGGCCTTGCAGCCAGGGAATGTTGGGGGGTGGCGCGGGGGGGGGGGGGTGGTGCTCTGTAACGCCGTCAAACTGACGGGCCCCGCCCGGCCCTCGCTCTCGGCCCTCGCTCCGCACCGCCGGCTCTGGTTTGCAGGCGTCTCCGTGCCGGGGGAGCTCCCGCCTCGGCAGGGGCAATCCTGGCTCCTCGCGCAGGACCAGCAAGCCGAGAAGGGCCGGACAGCGGCGCCCTCCTGACTTTGGCCCCCTTATCGTTACGCTCACCGCTTTCACACGGAGAGCGTGGAGGTCGGCGTGCCTGCGGTCTCGCTCAGACCCAAGGCGCGTCCTGAGCTCCCGGCGTCCCCCGCGCTCCCTCGCTCCCGGCGTCCCCCGCGCTCCCCCCGTTCCCGGCGTCCCCCGCGCTCCCCCCGTTCCCGGCGCCCTCCGCGCGCCGAGACCCGCCCCGGCGGCGACCGTTAGCGCGGCGGAGGCCTCAGCGCCCGGTCGCGCCCGCGCAGCCGCGCCGTTCATTGGGTCGCGCTCCGCGGCCGCGAGCGCCGCGCGCCGCCCATTGGCGGTCTCCGCAGCCCGCCCGGCGGCTCCCCCAATGCGGGCAGGCCGCGCGCCGGATTGGCTGCGCGCGCCAAGGCCCGCCCTCCGCTCGCCGCGCGCGGCAGGCGGGTCCCGCCGAGCGAAGAGCGCCCGCGCGGCCCCTCTGGAGGGCGGCGGCGGCGGCGGCGGCGGCCGGGCCGCGAGGCTCTGCGCTGCAGGCGGGCCGCGGGCGCCGGAGGTAGGTGCGGGGCGCGAGGGGCGCCCCGCGGCCGGGCGGGTGGGCGGCGCTGTGGCCTGCGTGAGGCGCGCCCTTCCGCTCCCGGGCCGAGGCCGCGGGGCCGGCGGGCGCGGGCGGGCCCGGCCACGCGGAATCCCCGTCCGCCTTTGTGAGGCGCCGAGGGCGCGGGCGCGGGGCCCGCTGGGGTCTGGGCCGGGGCCGGGGGCCGCCGCGCCGCTCGCTTTCCGCGCGGGCCGGCCCCGGGGTGTGAGGAGACCCCTCGTCCGGTGGGCCCGAAGCCATAAGGGGCTTTCGGGCGGGCAAGGTCCCTACCGCGGCGGTGCCGGCCCGGGACCCTGCCGGGCACGAGAGCCTGGGAAACGTGAGGAGCCTTCCGTCTTTTCCACCACACGCTCACGGACCCAGGGTCACGTAGACGATCGGGATGTGGTTTTGTCGTAACAATGACCCTGGGGTAGAAACAAGTGGAAGGTGACCACCTGTTGACAGTGGTCCCCGCCAGGTGTCCTCCGATGGACCTGGGTTGCTCAGGGTAGGAACTTGACTTGTTTGCATGCTCGCATGTGCCTCGGTTACCCGGCGCCCAGCCGTCCGGGCTAGGGCAGGGGACTGCTAGGCCCCAAATGCTAGGCGGGTGTCCTGTGTCCTGGCCGCAGACTGGACTCCAGTCCTGGGCGGCGGGTAGAGCGGGCCAGAAACCCTGCCGCAGGTGGTCACCCACCAGAAGGGGGGGGACGGCCAGTCAGCAGTGGCGCCAGTGAGTGTGGGATGCGAGGCGGAGGGAAGATGAGAAAAGGACGGGGTGAGGTCATTCTGCCGCTGGGTTGGGCGGGAGGCTGCAGCGAGAGGCTTGACGAAAGGCGGCAGCTACAGCACTGGACCTTTCGAGACAGCGCCTCCACGCCCGCCCAGCAAGTGGACCCAAGTGAAGGGCGCTGTCCGAGTGTCTTGGTTTTGCACTGTGCCGGGCCCGGGGGTGCCTGCTGCAAGCCTGCTGCTGGCTCACCGTCCACTTGACGCCCGGGTTTGCATCCGTGTGTGCCGTCAGCTGGAGCAGTAGCGATGGCGGGAGGGCCCGCCTCTGAGCCCGTTGTGGCCCCGGCCACCATGTGGGGCATGTCTCCGGGCTTTTATAATCTGACTGTGATCTCAGGGTAGGGAAGTGAGTCTTGGCTTCTTGTAGGATCTGCGCTCCCTTCCTTGGCGATCTCGTCCAGTCCCTGATTTTAACGCTGTCTCTCCTGAGACCTGCATGTCCGTCTCCAGCCCCGGCCTCCCTTCTGACAGCTGCATGCTTCTGGCTGCCTCTTCCACACCTCCACGTGTTACTTTGGTGCCAAGTAGCCGTGTCTAAACCTAGGCTATGATCTTCACCCGCCCGAACACTCCCCACGCTGCCTTCACCACCTCTGCGCGCGACACCTCTGTCCCTGAGTGTGGAGTCTCCTCGGTCTCCATGCACTCCTCAGGGCGGTTTCTCACCACCTCCAGCTTGACGTGCTGGTCCAGGCTGTCTGGTGAGCCTCTTTATTCGTTTCTTTGCTCTCACCCTTGTGCCTCCTATTATCTACCCACGTAGGGATTTTCAGGACACAGAGCTGTTCTTTTCAACCGTAAGTGTAATCCAAGGCAGTACAGACTGGAGCTACCTTACCTGGGTGGTAAAGCACTCCACCACCTTCTCGCTGTATGACCTTGAGCAAGTTGCTTAACCTCTCTGTCCTTAACCTTTTTCTCACGGTGCTGTGTGAGAACTGGTGAGTGATAGTGTGCAACGTGCTTAGAGCAGGGCCTGCCCGGGGGCTGGTCGTGACTGCTGACCTTGGATCATGTGACCTCACCGCTTGGACCCTCCCGTCCAGGGGCCTGTCTCTCGAGATAAGAGCCGGAGTCCTGGTCTCCTTACCCTCACTGCCCTGGCCTCTTCCCCCGGGCACACTGCTGTCATCCGCCACCCCGTGCTCCCACCCCGGGGCCTTTGTTCTTCTCGATGTTGCCTGGAATATCCCCTCCTCTGCCTTCAGGGGGTGTTGGCTGTGAGGCCTTCGCTGCCCACCTTTCCTCAGCTCCTTGCTTTGCTTTCTCTTGAACGCGTCTCAGTTTTTCTTAGTTGTTACTTGTCCGTCTCTCTGCTAACGTGTAAGCTCTGGGGCCGGGGGTTTCGTCTGTCTCCCGTCCTCAGCATCTGCAGTGTTTTGTGTGCGCCGCATGGAAGGCGTTGACGGGTGCAGATAGCGAACAGGGAAGGTCAGGAACGTGCTCGGGACAGCCTGCAGCGGAGCCCTCAGCCCACTGCTGCCCCGGGGCCCGGCGGCTCCCCAAACTCCAAGGACCACTTGCCGCAGCTCCCAGCCTGCACTCTGGGCACCTCTTCAAGGCCTCCCTTCATCAGGTTTCCTCGTTATCATCTTAGTTCTGTGCTTCTACACTGAGCTTCTCAGCCTCTGAACATGGCCGGAGGTGTCCCCGTCCTCTTCACGTCTTTTCTTTTAGCCTTTTTGGCCCCCAGAATCACGGGTGGGCTCTTGCTGGGGTCTTGGCAGACCTGCCTGGTGCCCAGGGCTTTGGTCCTGGTCGTGTCAGTGTTCTGTAGTGCTGGGCGTGCTGGCCTGCCTGTCTGAAATGAGCTTTCTTGGTGCCAGGAGACTGGCCGTGCCCTGCTCGGCGGTCCTCGTGCGTCCAGCGCCGCCTCCGTGGCCTCCCGGCCCCGTGTCCGTCACCACCTGCGTGCCCTGTTTCCTTGGTCCTTAGCGCTTTTGGCAGACGTGCCTGCGGGGGAGGTATTGTGTTCAGAAACATGAGGACACCTTGGGACCCGGGAAGTAGAAGACAGGTCAGTGGTTGCTGCCCTCTTGTTGATGCTGCTGCCCCCATCAGAGTAGGTGGTCAGTGAATAGTTGTTGGATGAATTGGTTACACCTAAACAAGTCTCTGTCTTTGATGTCCTGTCCCTCCACCGTAACCTCTTAAAACGTGTGGTGTCTGCTGTTTCCTGTCTGTCTGCAACCCGCAAGCCGCCCCGAGTGGTGTGCGCACGCATGTGTGTCTGCATCCATGTGCATGGCATGTTCGTGCGCGTGTCTGCACGGTGTGGGGGTGCGTGTGTGCACGTGCGTGCGTGTGTGCGCCTGCGTGCGTGTCTGCACGTGTTCTGCTCTGCTGGGACCTCCCTGCCGCGGCCCCTTGTTTGGACGCCCCGCCCTGCCTTCTCAGCCTGGTGTCTTCCCTCTGGCGCGAACTCCCCAGGGTTGCGTCCCCAGCCCTTTTCTTGGTCTGCCCTCGCTCTCTGGGTGGCCTCTCCTGTGGAGTGGGTGACCGCCTGGCTGATTCGTCCTGGTGGCCTCGGCCCCGTTGGCCGGGTCTGCCCAAAGGCTCCGAGCACCCTTCTCTGCGGGCCCTGCTTGCGTGTCCCCTGGGGAGAGGCCCTGTGGGTCCTTGGGGCTGCCTCGTCCTGCTCTCCGCCTCCACCCGCTCGGCATGAGTGTCCCCTGGGGAGAGGCCCTGTGGGTCTTCGGGGCTGCCTCGTCCCGCTCTCCGCCTCCACCCTCTCGGCAGTGTGGTCAGTTCTGTGTCCGCTCTTCTCGCGGGTGTGGGCCTCCCTTCTGTGTAGGGACTGAACTGTGGCCTGAGGGTACCTTCACCCTGGGCCTGCCTTCTGCCCCAGCATGGAGCCAGGCTCCAAGAGGCTGCCAGGACCCCCGTGCCTGGGCTCAGCCGGCCCCCGCAGCCTCTCCCTGCCCGCCCGGCCGGGCTCCGTCCCCGTGGCTCCCAGCGCTCCTCCTCCTGGGAGCAGAGCCATGCCCAGCCCGCCGCATCACTGCCCCTGCCCCCGTGCCCTGGGGTCCCGGGTGGCGGAGCCCCGGCCATGCCTCTGAGGCCGTAGTGCCGCAGAGCTGAGCGGAGGGCCGCCCGCTTGCCCTCTGACTGACCGGCCCGAGCAGGTGAGTGGACCCACATCACTGGTGCTGGATGGAAGCCACACACCCCCGTGTGCTGTGGAAGGTCGGCCACGTGAGCCGAGCCAGGGGAGTGCCGCGGTGCAGTGTAGTAGAGGAGTTTTGGTTTTTTTAATCCTTTTTGAACCTAAGTATAATACGGTTTTTGTGTTTCTGAAGCTGGAAATACAGCGGACAATTAGTAAAATACTTGACTTAGGATTTAAGTTATAATTTAGGTTCTGAAGAAGGGAGTCAAGTTTGCCCGTTCTGAAGCATGGAAGGCGCCCTTCTCAGGCAGTGTCACTGGACTCTCGGTGCCGGGAAGCGGAGGCCTCGGTCGCTGTGTGACGGCGCCTTTACGTCTCTTTGCAGGTGGAGGAAGACGGGTGCCCCTTCGGCTCGAGGACAGACTCGCGTAGTCGTCAGTCATTTAAGCTGAGTGCATTGTGATTTCCAATAATTGAGGCAGTGGTTCTAAAAGCTGTCTACATTAATGAAAAGAGCAATGTGGCCAGCTTGACTAAGCCGCCAGCGTGCACAGCGCGGGCAGGACGCACCCGGGTCTCGACGGACTTGTGCATGTTAGCTGTCTAGAGTTATGTCAGGGTTTTAAAAACTCTGGTCTTTTAAAGTAGTCCTAACCACTGTACTATGGAGACATGTGGGAGCCCCTCTCCTCTCCCGCGCGAGCCCGCAGGAGGAGTGGCGATGGAGGACCGAGCTCGCCCCCTCCGTGCGCTGCCCCGTGGACAGTCTCCACCACCTCCCCTGCAAACGTCCAGTGATGCAGAGGTAATGGACGTTGGCTCTGGTGGTGATGGACAGGCCGAACCCCCTGCCGAGGACCCGCTCAACTTCTACGGAGCTTCTCTTCTCTCCAAAGGATCCTCCTCTAAGGCCCGCCTCCTCGTAGACCCGAACTGTAGTGGCCACAGCCCGCGCACAGCGCGGCATGCACCTGCGGTCCGGAAGTTCTCCCCTGACCTTAAGTTGCTTAAGGATGTAAAGATTAGCGTGAGCTTTACGGAGAGCTGCAGGAGTGAGGACAGGAAGGTGCTGTACACGGGAGCGGAGCGCGACGTGCGGGCAGAGTGTGGCCTGGCCCTCAGCCCTGTCATTGGGGACGTGCATGCTGGTCCCTTTGGCGGGAGCGTGGGGAACGGGGTAGGCGCAGGGGGTGAGAGTGCGGGTAAGAGGGATGAGGAACATGAGCTGGATCAGGAAAAGAGAGTGGAGTATGCAGTGCTCGATGAGTTAGAAGATTTTACTGACAATTTGGAGCTAGATGAAGAAGGCGCAGGCGGGTTCACGGCTAAAGCGATCGTGCAGAGAGACAGAGTGGACGAAGAGGCCTTGAATTTCTCCTACGAGGTATGTCGGCGTCCCCTCCTTTGGAGCACTGTTAGCAAAACCCAAAGAGAGGTGTTTGGGAGTTGCAGCATCTGTGGGAAGCCCATGTTGCAATGTTGCAGAGGAAAAAACCCACAGGAGGTGGAAAGGTCCATGCGGAAAGAGAGAGCCGTCAGGAGTCCAGGGGTCCCAGCTCTGCTAACAGATAGTTTGGCTGGCAGGTCTGCCTTGCACCCTTGTCTCCGCCGACTTGGAAGGACCTGCTGGTCACGAGCGTGTGCCTCGGCTGCTGTTTCACCCTGTTTGTTTTTCAGATGCTCGCGCACCACAGAGGCGCACCTAGGCCCCTGAGACCACCTCTTCTCTGTGCTGTCGCTGATGCCTGCCGCGGGCAGGAATGCGGGTGCCAGGGGCCGCGGTTTCTGAACAGCGTGTTTTGCAGGATGATTTTGACAACGATGTTGATGCCCTTCTGGAAGAGGGCCTCTGTGCTCCCAAAAAGAGGCGAATGGAGGAGAAATACGGAGGAGACAGCGACCACCCGTCGGATGGGGAGACAAGCGTGCAGCCAATGATGACCAAGATTAAAACCGTTCTCAAAAGTGAGTAGGGCCGGGAAGTAGCAAGGCTCTCGGGCGCATGTACACTCTGGGAGAGCCCTCAGGCTGCCGGGAGGCGGTCTGGGCGGCTGTGTGCGACTGTGGGCAGGAGGGTCCCGTTGGTGCCAGCAGCTTGGAGCGTGAGGACACAGCACTGCCAGGGCGTGGGGGAGGGGGCTCTGGGGTGTGGAGGCCGCGGATGGAGGCGGTGCTGAGCGTAGGGGCTGCTCATGGCCCCCGTCTGAGTTCTGGGTTCTGTGCCGAGTGCTGGGGAAGCCACTGGAAGCAGGCAGGACTCATTCCATAGTCTGCTCTGAAAGCACGACCCATGGCCGTGTGTGGGCAGAGGTGGAGGGGTCACGGGTACACTGGAAAGAGCGGTTGGGGTGCCCAGAGCTGCCCTGTGCGGCCACCTGCTGACACGGGGACGTCTCGGGCTCCCTGTTTCTGCCTTGGCCTGGGGGTGCCTCTTGGTGTCGGGTGGGCGGTGGGAAGGGGCTGGAGAGACTCGGGCACACAGGCGATGCCTTCTGCTGAGCACCGTGCAGGTGGCCGGCATGACAGGAGGAACTGAGGCGTGGCCGGTGCGCCGTTTCCCGTCGGCAGGGCAGGGCGTGTGTCTGCCGCGTGGGCTCTGGTCTGCTCACGGTCACGAACACGCCTCCTTCTCCTCGGGTACCCGGGGCTGGTTGCAGGCAGCTCCTGGCCCAGCCCTCGGGGCAGGGGTGCCTGAGGGGGCCTGTGCGTGCCCAGCCTTGCCTGCCCTCCCGGGGCTGTCCTGATGCTGGTGCTCGCCTGGCGTCAGCCGCTTGCGGGTGTCAGACCTGGCACGAGGGAGTCGTTCCGTTTCCACAAGAGTCGGTGGGGTGGTTTTCATCTCATCCGTGTGTTTTTTAGATTCCACGTGGCGTTTCACTTTTGTGTCTGAGCTTTTTACTTGGCTCCCGATATTAGTAAGAAGAGCAAGCTGTCCTTAAGGCATCTCCCAGCAGCAGGCCTGTCCTTGGCAGCTCGGGACAGTGCAGGCTTGCCACCTGGTCACAGGGAGCAGTGACCCACAGTCTGTGGTTCCTAGCGGAGCCTACCCAGCCCCTGTGGCTGTACCCGCGGGAGGCGGGCAGAGAGGCAGTGTCAGGGCGGCAGAGCTGCAGCGAGGCCCCGTGTCTTGCGGAGCGCTGCTCAGGGCTCTGCGGTGTGTCCGGGGACTAGAGCAGGTGAGGAGGGTCTGGTGCCCGTGGGTCCCCCAGAGGCTCGGGCCCAGCACGCAGAGGAGCAGGCTTGCAGGCGGGGCTGGGCTCTCCTGGTGGGGGTGGGCCACCCCACCCTGCTCAGAGCTTTTCTGTAAGGCTGGCTCCAGCATGCTGCTGTTTCCCCCCGGGGGCTGACTGTGACTGTCCTGACGGCGCCCATGCGCCTGTGACCACAGCTGTTCTTGCTCCGCGCAGGCCGTGGCCGCCCGCCGACGGAGCCGCTGCCCGATGGCTGGATCATGACGTTCCACAATTCCGGAGTGCCCGTGTACCTGCACCGGGAGTCGCGGGTGGTCACCTGGTCCAGGCCCTACTTCCTGGGCACGGGGAGCATCCGGGTAGGGGCCGTGTCCGTCCTGCATGTGGTCTTGCGAGCTGCAGGAGGAGGGTGGTCGCCAGGCAGGCCGGTGGGGGCATCAGAGGCCCGCACGTCCGGCCTGGTGAGCTGTGCGGTCTCCCCGCCCGCAGAAACACGGCCCTCCCCTGACCAGCATCCCCTGCCTGCACTACCGGAAGATGAAGGACAGTGAGGAGCGGGAGCGGGCCGCGGGGATAGCCCCCCCCGAGCCGGAGCTGCCCCCGGACGAGCCCGACCCGCTGGGCACCGACGCGGGGCCCCCGGACGAGAAGGACCCGCTGGGGGCTGAGGCGGCACCCGGGGCCCTGGGGCAGGTGAAGGCCAAGGTGGAGGTGTGCAAGGACGAGTCGGTCGGTAAGCTTCGGGGCGAACTTGGTCCCCAAGAAGGAGCCCGCCCCCGCGCTCAGGAGACCCGCCCGCCGACCGGGGCCGCTGCCCAGACAGCCTTTGGTCACGACCGTCGGGCCTCTTGGCGCAGGGTGTGTGCGTGTTGGTCCTGGGTCCCACTGCTGGGGTGGGCGCAGCCACTGTCTCAGCCCCGCGGGTGCCCTCAGTCCTGGGTCACCCCTCCCTGGCCCGCGTCTCTTCTGTAGGGGCAGCTCTCTTAACCCCTGTCCAGTCCCTGTTAGAGGGTGGTGCGTGTTTGATCCCAGCTGTCTGTGCTCCTGCCCGTGAGGGGCTGGGGGCTGCTCCCAAGGAGGGGCTGCATCTGGGGCTGGTGGGGAAGCCTCCGGGGGGCACGCTGGTGCTCCATGGGCACGAGGGTATTCTCGAGACACAGCTGGAGGGGCTCCCATCTGCCTGATGGTCTCCCTGTGGCACCATCCTCAGCATGTGCCCACTGGTCTACACTGCTGTGTGGGGAGCTCTGTGGTTTCGCTCCGTCCCTAAGTGTGCAAGCATGTGCGTGGCGTCCAGGCCTCTGGGGGACACAGCGGGGGGGTGCTGACGGGAGGCCTGGGGTCCTGGGGGAGAGGCGGGGGCAGGAGGCCGTGCTGGGCTTGACGCCTCTGCTGTGAGCCATTGGCACCTGGTTCTGGATGGGTAGAAGGTCCTGGAGGCTAATAGTGGTGTTTTTTTTAAGCGTTCCTTTTTCTTTGTTTATTTTTGTTTTTCTGTTCTAAATAAACTAAAAGGGTAGCCTGGAAGTTTCTCCCTGGGGGACCTGGCAGAGCGAAGGAGCTTGATTGCTTGGCTCCTCATCCTTGAGGGGAAGCGGGAGGGGTGTTGTGTGGCTGGACCCGTCCTGCCACCGAGGGGGTGACTTTGGCTGGGAGTCAGTCACTCGGGTGTCTGGTCGATCCGTGCAGACCTTGAGGAGTTCCGGAATTACCTGGAGAAGCGCTTTGACTTTGAGCAAGTGACCGTGAAGAAGTTCAGGACGTGGGCTGAGCGTCGGCAGTTCAACCGAGAAATGAAGCGAAAACAGGCCGAGTCCGAGAGGCCCATCCTGCCCGCCAACCAGAAGCTCATCACGCTGTCTGTGCAGGACGCGCCCACGAAGAAAGGTGAGCCTGGCCTCGTCCGCCCTGCGGCCCAGGGGTCCCTCCCGCAGGCGGGGGTTCAGGCTGTTCTGAGATGACCCCTGTCGTCACGTCACAGAGTTTGTCATCAACCCCAACGGGAAGTCTGAGGTGTGCATCCTGCACGAGTACATGCAGCGCGTGCTCAAGGTCCGCCCCGTGTATAGCTTCTTTGAGTGCGGTGAGTGCCCCTATCCCAGCCTCCCCGTCCCGCCTTCCGTCTCGGCCTCGGGCATCAGTCAGGGGCAGCCCCGCCTGCTGGGATGAGACAGGAAATGGAGGGGGTCATCCTTGCCTGCTGTCCCCTCCTTCCCACAGCCCCCCCCCAGGCCTCGGGCTGGAGGAGCCGCAGGGCTGCCGGCTCCCTCGGTGCTGCCCTCAGCACTCCTGAGTGAAGGCTGGAAGCTCAGGTCCACCGTGGTCTCCCTTTTTCTCGGGCTTACCAAGTCTGGGTTCCTGCCCCTCGCATTCTGTGTGCACCCCACGCCCGTCCATCTTTCTCAGACCTTGGTCTCTGTCGCTGGCGGCTCTGCCTCTGGCCTGTCTCCCTGTGTGGCTGCCCAGTGCCCCGGGGACCCCCGCCCTGCCTTCCTGCAGCAGCCCTGCCCCACACTCTGCGGTGAGCAGAGTGTGTGTGTGCTGGTGTGCTGTGAACATCCTGGCCATGTGTGTTTTAAAGTGGTCATTTTAATTTAAGAGAACCCAAGTGAGCCTTTTGGTGCCTCGGTGACCATTGACGGTGTGACCTATGGATCTGGAACGGCGAGCAGCAAAAAACTGGCCAAGAACAAAGCTGGTAACGTGCCTCCTGGTGTCAGAGGGACCATGTGAACCATCCTGGCTGGAGGTGGGGCGGGCGAGTCTGGTATCTATGGAGTGATCCACTTGGATCTTTTTAAGTCATACACTCACTGGGAAGGATTCACCAAGAAGGCAGAATGTGAGAAGCGAACATAGAAGACCTTCGTCCGCTCGGGGGGGCGGGGTGCCCACGCCTCCTGCCCCGGCCCTCCACACCCCGCCCTCCCCCACCGCCACACACACAGCGCTCTGTGCTGCCTGAGCCTGGGTGCCGTCTGTGTAGACCCCGCACGGCAGGCATGCTCCTTGGGGGTCCTGACATTCGTGAGGACCGCTCCCGAGTGCTTCCGGTGAAACTTGGGGCTGCCAGTCTGGAGCACAGCTGGGCAGGCCCTGGAGGCTCCTCCTGTCAAGCCTGCTGCCTGGCTGTACCCCTGCCAGCGCAGCAGCGTGCTTCTGGGAGCTGTCTAGCCCCTCTCCTGGGGAGGCACTGTGCCAGGCTGCGCCGGGGTCACGTGGTCTCTCCCCCACCGCCCAGGAGGCCCCTCCGCTTTAGAGAGGCTCCAGAGGGTCTTCCGGCTCCACCCATCAGTGGGCTGTTTGCGGGCTCTCAGGGCAGAAAGCTGTGAGGTGCTCAGCATCCCCAGCCCACCCTGGCGAGGCCGGCTCCTGCAGGCGCGCTCCTGTGCCCGGTGCTGTGCCCAGGGCACCCACGCTCGGCCCGCAGAACTCCCCGAGTGCTGCTCCACCCCTGGGGCCTGCATCCTGTCTGAGCTTGGCCCCTCACCTGGTGCTCCTCCCCACAGCCCGCGCCACGCTGGAGATCCTCATCCCCGACTTCGTCAAGCAGACGTCGGAGGAGAAGCCCAGAGACAGCGAGGAGCTGGAGGTGAGCTTGGGCCCGCCGTTCGCATCGGGACCGGGAGCCCGCCTGTCTCTGTGGGCGGGGGCCGTCCCCTGTCGGGTCTGCGTCCCCATCTCGCTGTGGGTGTGAGAGGCTGCATTTGCCATATTGCAATGAAGTCATGCTGCACCGACAGCTGTGTGGTGGACGAGCCTTTGAGGCAGAGGCTGCAAAAGCTGGACTGTTCTTTGTGTTGAGAACCACTTAGAACTGTTTGTGAGCTGTTTTGGGTGGATTGCTTCTGTGGGTTTTTGCAGCGAGGGCTTCTCACACTGAAGGATGCATCCTTTTTTTAAATACCGAGCTGTCTCTGTTTCTTCCGTGCCGGGCTTAGTTGCGTCACGTGGGCTCTAGTTCCCTGGCCAGGGACAGAACCCAGGCCGGCCCCTCGCAGTGGAAGCATGCTGTCAACCAGCAGACCACCAGGGAAGCCCTGCACTCTTTTTCCACAGCACCTTTGTTGAAGTGTAACTTAGATACACCGTAGTTTTTCCCTTTTACGCTACACAGCACAGTGGGTTTTGTGCGCTCAGCTTGTGTTCATCACTCCGGAAGGAAGCCCCGGCCCGCCATCTGAGCCCAGGCTTGTCCCGCCCGCCAGCCCTGCGGCGCTGGCTGCTTTCTGTGCTGGGCCCGCAGCCTCTGACCTCTGCAGTTAGTGGGGCCAGACCCACGTGCTCCTGCTGCTGAGCCGGGGCTTTATCGGCATGAGGACGTTTCCTTCCACTCCTGGTTTGCTGACTGTTTCTGTCTGCAGTGGATGTTGGGTTTTGAATTTTCTGCTTCTATGAGATGATCACATGGTTTTTATCTTTGATTCCACTGGTGTGGGGTTGTGCTTCTTAGCTTTTGAGCATGAAACAGACCTTGCCTTCCTGGGATGAGTGCCCTCAGTTGTGCCGCACAGCTACCTTTGTGTGTGGACGGGCTTGGCTCGCTGCCGTTTTGTTAAGGATTTCTGAAGCTGTGTTTCTAAGGGGTGCTGGTCTGTATTTTTTTTCCTTATGATGTCTTTGGTGTTGGTATCAGGGCAGTACTTGCCTCATAGCATGAGTGGGAAAGTGTTCCTTTCTCTTTCATCGTGTGGAATAGTTTGTGAAGGATTGATGTTAATTTTTTTAACACTTGGTAGAATTCACCAGGGAAACCGTCTGTGCCTGGACTTTTCCTTGTTTTCAAGGTGTTTACTTGTTATGCGTTTTCAGGTTTTCTGCTGCTGCTCGAGCCGGCTGTGGGATTCTGGGTCTGTGCAGGAGTTTTCCCGGTTGGCCGGGCCCTCCTGGGGCCTGGCGTTCGCCGTGCCCTCTGGTGGCATCCTTGCGTTCGTCCCTGAGTGTCAGCAGTTTGAGTCTTGTTTTCTTTCGGCCACTCTCGGTGTCTGTGCGTCGCTGGTCTTCTCACAGCGGCTGCTGCTTGTGTGGCAGTTCTCGTTTATTCTCTGTTTCAGTTCCAGCCTTATTTATTTATTTTTTTTTCTGCCAGGCTTGTGTTTGGTTTGTCCTTTTTTCTAGTTTCTTAAGGTTTAGGGTATTGATTTGAGGTCTTTTTAAATGTGGAGTTTACAGCTGTCAATTTTCTTCTGTGTACTAATTTGCATCCCATAATTTTGCTTTAATATATGTTGTGTTTTTCTTCTTATCTGTGTCACAATATTTTCCTGACTTCTCTTGTGATTTTTTTCTTTGAGCCAGTGGTTATTTTAGGACCGTTTTAGTTCAGTTCAGTCGCTCAGTCATGTCCGACTCTTTGCGACCCCATGAACTGCAGCACGCCAGGCCTCCCTGTCCATCACCAACTCCCCGAGTTCACTCAGACTCACGTCCATCGAGTCGGTGATGCCACCCAGCCATCTCATCCTCTGCCATCCCCTTCTCCTCCTGCCCCCAATCCCTCCCAGCATCAGGGTCTTTTCCAATGAGTCAACTCTTCGCATGAGGTGGCCACAGTATTGGAGTTTCAGCTTCAGCATCAGTCCTTCCAGTGAATATTCAGGGCTGATCTCCTTCAGAATGGACTGGTTGGATCTCCTTGCAGTCCAAGGGACTCTCAAGAGTCTTCTCCAACACCACAGTTCAAAAGCATCAATTCTTCGGTGCTCAGCTTTCTTCACAGTCCAACTCTCACATCAGTACATGACCACTGGAAAAACCATAGCCTTGACTAGATGGACCTTTGTTGGCAAAGTAATGTCTCTGCTTTTCAATATGCTATCTAGGTTGGTCATAACTTTTCTTCCAAGGAGTAAGCGTCTTATAATTTCATGGCTGCAGTTACCATCTGCAGTGATTTTGGAGCCCCCAAAAATAAAGTCTGACACTGTTTCCACTGTTTCCCCATCTATTTCCCATGAAGTGATGGGACCAGATGCCATGATCTTTGTTTTCTGAATGTTGAGCTTTAAGCCAACTTTCTGCCATAAGGGTGGTGTCATCTGCATATCTGAGGTTATTGATATTTCTCCCGGCAATCTTGATTCCAGCTTGTGCTTCTTCCAGCCCAGCATTTCTCATGATGTACTCTGCATATAAGTTAAATAAGCAGGGTGACAATATACAGCCTTGACGTACTCCTTTTCCTATTTGGAACCAGTCTGTTGTTCGATGTCCAGTTCTAACTGGTGCTTCCTGACCCGCGTACAAATTTCTCAAGAGGCAGGTCAGGTGGTCTGGTATTCCCATCTCTTGCAGAATTTTCCACAGTTTATTGTGAGCCACACAGTCAAAGGCTTTGGCATAGTCAATAAAGCAGAAATAGATGTTTTTCTGCAACTCTCTTGCTTTTTCGATGATCCACTGGATGTTGCCAATTTGGTCTGTGGTTCCTCTGCCTTTTCTAAAACCAGCTTGAACATCTGGAAGTTCACGTTTCACGTATTGCTGAAGCCTGGCTTGGAGAATTTTGAGCATTACTTTACTAGCGTGTGAGATGAGTGCAATTGTGCGGTAGTTTGAGCATTCTTTGGCGTTGCGTTTCTTTAGGATTGGAATAAAAACTGACCTTTTCCAGTCCTGAGGCCACTGCTGATAATTTGCTGGCATATTGAGTGCAGCACTTTCACAGCATCATCTTTCAGGATTTGAAATAACTCCACTGGAATTCCATCACCTCCACTAGCTTTGTTCGTAGTGATGCTTCCTAAGGCCCACTTGACTTCACATTCCAGGATGTCTGGCTCTAGGTGAGTGATCACACCATCGTGGTTATCTGGGTCGTGAAGATCTTTTTCTGTACCGTTTAGGACCGTTTACTTTTCATGTATTTGTGCATCTCCCCAGTTTCCTTCAGTTATTCTTTTTTAAAATATTTCTTTATTTGGCTGACTCAAGTCTTAGTTGCAGCATGTAGGATCTAGTTCCCTGACCAGGAACCGAACCCTGCTTCTCAGCATTAGGAGCATGGAGTCTTAGCCACTGGACCACCAGGGAGGTCTCCAGTTACTGATTTCTATCTTAATTCCATTGTGATTCAGAACCACAGCTTGTGTGATTCCAGCTGGTCCCTTTAACGCTTGTCGAGGCTTGTCCAGGGGTGTGCGCCCTCCTGGGGGGGTCTGTCCTGGAGAGAGCGGCGAGTCCCCAGCTACTGCCGAGCTGTCGCTTCACTGCCCTCAGGTTTGCTCCCTATATTTGGGGCTGTTAGGCACATATGTCTTTGTGATAATGTAATAAAGAAACACATAGACGTTTGGTCTCTGTCCTTGGTCCCTGCAAAGAGCTACTGCAGTAGAGAAATTGCCGTTTGGTTTTTGTCCCCAGTTCCTGAAACAGCTCCTTCTGATAAAAGTGAAGGGGACATTTGGGATTTCCCTGGCGGTCCTATGGCTGGGACTCCACACTTCTGATGCAGGGGAATTGGGATCCTGCGTGCCAGGAGGTGCAGCCAGAAAGTAAAAACAATTTAAGTGAAGGGAACCCTTTATTCTAACCCCTTCCCTCCGCCTGAGTTCACGTCAAGGTGGCCCAAGGCAGGGGGCTGGTTGCTGGGGGCGCCGCTGTGCAGTCAGGGGGTAGGACCTGCAGCCCCATCCTCTGCCCCCCGTGCCTGGGGGTGGGTTCTTCCCTCGTGGCCGGCGGTCTGAGCAGCACCCTGACTGCGGGGCTCAGGGTGCCCTGGCTGGCTAACACCCAGAGGTGCTGGGAGGGAGGCACACTCAGACAGGGTGCTTTTCCACTCGCTGGGATCAAGGCCCCCTCCTGACGCTGTGGGGGAGGAAGCCCCCTCGCTCCTGGAGGAGCAGGTTCCTGGAGTTCTGTATGAAGATGGTGGGGCTGGGGGCCCCAGGAGCTGGACAGTCGGGGAAGGGGCCTCCCCGAGAGGCTCTGACAGAGTGTTTGGTTCTGGGTCACGGCCAGCCTGCGAGGTGAACACAGCACTGCCATGGAGGGGCTGTGCTCCTGAGGGTCCCAGCTGGCTCCGGGCTGGCGAGGCCCCTGTTGCCAGTTTCCTTCTCTGTGAACCGGCTGGGCGCCTCCTCTTCGTCACCGTGGCTGAGTTTCTATTCTTTTGTGTCTGGTCACTTTCTCTATTCTAAATTCACTTACAATGGTTTTCAAGGTTTTTTCCAAAGGTTGTGTGTCTTTAGCTTTCTGGCCAAGTCATCCCATCAGACTCTGGTTCAGGATGGGCTCCGCGGCCAGCAGGCAGGCGTGTCTTGGGCGACCTGGCCCGAGGTGTGGTGCAGTGTCGCTGAGAGGCCGTGACAAGGGCTGGGGCGGCTGGACAGGCCCTGGGCATGGCTGGCACTCACCGGCTGCTTCTCTTTGTAGTATTTCAACCACATCAGTATCGAGGACTCGCGGGTCTACGAGCTGACCAGCAAGGCCGGGCTGCTCTCCCCCTACCAGATCCTCCACGAGTGCCTTAAAAGGTGGGGTGTCCCTGCTGGGGGCCTCCCCAGGGGACCGGTGGGGCCTGGGAGAGCCCTTCTGGACTGGGAGCTGCGGTTTGGGGAGGACGGTGGGTGCCGTCTCGGGGCGATGTTGCTTACTGTCTGCTTTATCCCCCAGAAACCACGGGATGGGAGATACCTCCATCAAGTTTGAAGTGGTTCCTGGTAAAAACCAGAAGAGCGAATACGTCATGGCGTGCGGCAAGCACACAGTGCGCGGCTGGTGTAAGCCCCGCCCCTCCCCCCGCACACACGTGGGCCTGCTTTCAGTGGCCGCAGGGTCCGCTGCCCAGGCCCACTGGGGCCTCAGCCCTGTGCCGGCAGCTCCGGGCATGCCTGCCGCTCTGCACATCACCCTGAGACCCAGCCAGCCTGCACGCCGCTGTAGTGGCTAGTGTCCCGGGCTTGAGCTGCTCACCTGGCTGGGCCGTGGCCCCGGCTGCCAGCATGGCCTGCCCAGCGCTGGGTCCGTGGGAGGGGACCGGGCCCGCTGCTCTTCGCCTCGCCCAGGGCTGGAGGTAGCCTCACATAGAGACTGTGGGACTGTCTAAACACAGCCCAGCACCGGGTAAGGGAGAAGGTCATGCTCGAGCAGGCTGCGGGAGATTGTGCAGACTGGGCCGTCCCCCACGGACACCAGTGCTTGCTGAGGCCCAGCGCTGAGCAGGGGGCAGGGTGGGAACAGACCCACCCAGGCCAGAGGCCCCGTGCCCCTCCAGCCTGCTCTGCACCCCGGCCTCTCCTCCCTCCGTCTAGAAACATCCGCCGCACAGCACTCCCCTCCGGCCCCAGCCTGCCCTGCGGGATGCATCATCTATGTGTCTGCAGCTGCAGGCAGGGGGCCTTGACAGCTGCGGCCTGGGGGACGTCCTGCCCCCCTGTGCCTCTGGTGGGCAGGGCTGTGTGGAGTGTGCCGTCTGGACACAGTGCCCTGTGGACATGGGTGTCTTGACTCTGTCCGCGTCTCCGCCCAGGCAAGAACAAGCGCGTTGGGAAGCAGTTGGCGTCTCAGAAGATCCTGCAACTGCTGCACCCGCATGTCAAGAACTGGGGGTCCTTGCTGCGCATGTATGGCCGTGAGAGCAGCAAGATGGTCAAGCAGGTAACGGAGTTGGGGGGCACGGCGGCCGGGCGGGCGCTGTCCCGGGCACCAGCACCATGTGCCTCTCAACAGCCCGCACGTGTCTGTTCTCTGTTTCGGCCGAGATGTTGAGATTTCACAATGCTGTTAAGTTTTTGTGCATTTACGGGAAAGTACAGGAAAGTGACGTCTGGTTTTTGATTATTTTCCCCCGACTTCAGAAACAGTCCCCAGTGAGTGGTGGGTATGGAGGGTGAGGACTGCGGGGGGCACCCCAGCCATTCCCGGAGAGCTCCTGGCTCTGGGCTGGGGGGTGTGGGGGGCCCTGAGGCGCTGGGCCGTGTGTGGCTGAGCCGCTGCCTTCCTGTCTCTGCGTGGAGAGCGTCCTGCTGGTCCGGGAGCCGGGGAGAAGTGTGCCCGGCCCTGCCAGGAGGCCCCAGAGCCATCGGGTGGGGCGCAGCCTGCAGGCACCCTCACACCGCGCTCACCCCATGGATGTGTGGGGAGTGTGGCGTCGGCCCTCTGGCAGCCGCGGGGCTGGGCAAGCCTGGGCCGGCGCGTGCCGTCCCCCTGACCACGTTGGGTCCCGGCCACCCTCGCCGGATGCCTCTGGGCATGGTGCATGCCTGGCTGGCAGGCTGTGGGGGCTGGCACACGCCCCACGCCGGAGGCGGCTGAAGCAGGGGCAGCCAGCAGCTTGGCAGGTGGGTTGTGGGAGGGGAGGCCCCGGCCGGTGCTGCCAGCAGGCTCTGCTCCGCAGGAGACCTCGGACAAGAGCGTGATCGAGCTGCAGCAGTTCGCTCGCAAGAACAAGCCCAACCTGCACATCCTGAGCAAGCTGCAGGAGGAGATGCGGCGGCTGGCGGAGGAGCGGGTATGCGTTGGCTCCGAGCCCCTGGGGGCTGCGACCCTGACCCTCCTCTTGGGGCGTGCATCCCGACTGACGCCCCGGAAGCACCAGTGCGTGGTGCTGTGTGCTGGGCTCGCTCCCTCCCCAGGGCCCCACTGCGCCTGGGCTGTAGTCCCTGCGGCCCCGCCTGACCTCAGTGTCCTTCCAGGAGGAGACGCGCAAGAAGCCCAAGATGTCCATCGTGGCTTCCGCACAGCCCGGCGGCGAGCCCCTGTGCACCGTGGACGTGTGAGGGCGGCCGGCGCAGGGCTGCCAGCGCACTGGGGACCTCCCCACACACCCTGCCACCCAGGCCTCTGGCCCCCGCCCCCGCCGCACGCCCGACGGCAGGCCACGCAGCTCCCCTGGAGGCCACCTACAGTCCGGGCGGCTGTGTCCCGGCCTCCACCCACCTGCCGCACAGGCAGACACGGACAGCTGGGAGATCGCTGTGAGGCTCTGGTCGTGTGGACAGACCCTGAAGGTTTTCATGAATTTTATATGTAACGTGCACTGACCAGAAGTGATAGTTGACGTGAAATGTGAAGGCCATGCACCCCCGGCTCCCACAGGCGTGGAGTGACCCAGCCAGAAGGCGCAGGCTGGTCCCCTCCCCTTCCAGCCTCCTGGGTTTTCCTTCTTTTTTCTGAAAAAGTTAACAGTAGGAAGGACTGTTTAAAATGAACAGGATTTAGTACCACAGCTATTTTTCAGAGATTGCAGGCAAACCACCACCAGAGAGGCATTGCCTGCGGGCGTGGGCGCTGCCCTGCCTGCTTGCTGGCCTGGCGTCCGTTCTTAGTGCTCTGAACACGCCTTCGTAGGTAGAGGCCCCTCACCTTTGCTGGCCTCTGGTAACTTTTTACTAAGTTTTTGCACAGTCCAGTCTGTCAACCCATCAATTTTTAAAGCTTTTATGATATTTTAGCATTTGGAAAGAAGCTTTTACAGTGAGGGTAGAAGATAGGTGTGGAATCACGTAGCAGATGTGACCAGTTAATGCATTTTAGCTCGTGAACTTACTTAAAGAGGAACTGAAGATGCTCATGCTGGTGCAGGTGGCCCTCGAGTTCACCTGTGGCTGTGCGGCGTGACCAGGTGGCCCCGGGGATGGGGGCGGGTCTGTCCCACCCCAGGCCCCGGCGGGGGGCTGCTGTCCCCACCCTTAGCTGCGGAGCCTTCTGAACGCCCCCCACGTGACTGAGGTCAGCCCCTGTGGACCTTTGTTAAGCAATCCACAAATCAAGTCGCTGTAATTATACGCTTGCTTCTGTCCTGTCCCGTCTACGGTGGCGAATAATAACTTGACTGTAACTGTTTTTGCCCTTAAAGCAGCCAGTGCACCACCCTGACCCAATGCGTCATGCAGCAGGTGGTGACCTCACCGTGGTCCTGCCTCCCTCTGTCCCCTTCCCTGGGTGTGGGCATGGCTCTGCTGCAGGGGCAGAGGGCAGGGAGGGCCTGTGGGGGCAGCTGGGCCACGGCCATAGGCATGAGTCTTGACGGGTGGGAAGCGGAGCTGTCCCAAGGGAACGGCCAGCCTGCTAGTCCTGGGGCTGCGGGTCCTCCACAGGCTGTAGCCTCGCAGAGGGTGGGGGTCCCCAGCTCCTCTCAGCTCTTGCCGCCACCAGGAGGGGCAGCCTCTGGGGCAGGGAGAGATGGATGGGGGCTCGGCACCGTGCCCTGTGTGCCCCGTGGGGTGTGGTGGGCCTCCAGGCCCTGCACCTCTGAGCAGCGTAGGCTGTGGGGTGCTGAAAGCGCCACTCCCAGTTCTGAGGCGCCTTTCGGGGCCTGCCCCCCAGGTTCATATCACAAACACTGGCAGTTCCGCACTTGTTTATTCTGGCCCTTGTGGCTCCTTTGTGGGTGAGGGACGGGCTTGGTGGCCTCTGTGGCTGCTGCCTGGCTGTCCCCAGGCGGGCCTTGAGGACCCCAGGCTCCGCCTGTGGCAGTCCAGGCATTGTTCCAGAAGGCTGGTTTCCGCAGCCCCTAAGAAGCGGGGGAGACCCTGGCTTCCGGTGGGGTGTCACCTGGGGGTGCTGGTGGGGTTTGGACCAGAGATTTCTGGGGCTCCAGGGCCCCCGCACCATTAGGGTACTCCACCCTCTCAAACAGAATGAGCATCTCACAATGCAGGGTCTGAGGGAACAGGTCCACAGCCACAGCCTTGACCGGTCGGAAGGGAGTACCCTTAACGCGGTTGGACGGGGCCCTGCAGAGGCTGTACAGGACAGAGCATGGTCAGTGCGTGGGTGTGGCAGGTCCCCTGCAGGGGTGAACCGGGCACCCAGCCACCCACCCGACCCCACACTCACTCCACGAAGTTGCCCATGGCTGCCCGCGGGTTGCAGGAGACGTACAGCAGCCTCCGGACGTTCTCTGCCCGGCGCACGGCCAGGACCGCCTTGGAGTCTGGGGAGACACACAGCCTCACGGGGGGTCCCCAAGGAGCCCCCCGAGGGAAAGGCCCCTGGGCAGCCTTCTGCCTCCCAGCAGCCCCTGGGGAGGCTGCCACTCACGCAGGCCGGCGCGGGGCGGGTCCAGAATGGCCACGAGCTGCTGGGAGGCCAGTCTGCTCACCAGGGCGGGCACCAGCTCCTCAGCCCTGCCACAGTGGAACTCCACGTTGCTCAACTCTGCAAGGGGCAGGGCAGCTGTGTCACGGGGCGCCTCCTACAGGCCCGCCAGGCCACCCTGTGTCCCAGAGCCCAGAGCCCAGGGACCAAGATGCCTCAGGAAAGCCCTTCCCTGCGGGGTGGCCCCTGGAGAAGGCAATGGCACCCCACTCCAGTACTCTTGCTTGGAAAATCCCATGGATGGAGGAGCCTGTTAGGCTGCAATCCATGGGGTCGCTAAGAGTCAGACACGACTGACTTCACTTTCACTTTTATGCATTGGAGAAGGAAATGGCAACCCACTCCAGTGTTCTTGCCTGGAGAATCCCAGGGATGGGGGAGCCTGGTGGACTGCCGTCTATGGGGTCACACAGAGTCGGACACGACTGAAGGGACTTAGCATAGCGGGGTGGCCCCAGGCGTCGTGGTGCACCATAGGTCTGCAGTGGGGCCCACGCCACGCGGGCAGTAACGGCTCATGGCCGCCTGGCTGCCCCCCCACTGCTGGCCCTCACCGTTGTCCAGGGCATTCACCCGCGCGTCCTCCACGGCCTCCTGGGACAGCTCGACCCCCACGACTCTCTTCACCTTCTGGAGCGGAGACAGGAAGGACTGATGAGCACCCAGCCCGGGCGTCCTGGGGCAGTGAAGGAGGGGCTGGTACAGGGTGGGGTCGCACAACAGATAGGAAGGGGGACGACAGGAGCGGTGTTGGGGGTGCGCCCGGCCGGCGCAGTGGGGCTCACCCGGGCCAGAGCCAGGCCGATGGTGCCCGTGCCACAGCACACATCCAGCACCGTGCTGCCTGCGTCCAGCTGGGCCCAGTCCTGGATGAGCGTGTAGAGCACCTCGGCTGCAGCAGTGTTCACCTGTGTGCAGACCGGGCCGTCAGAGTAGCCCTCCGCCTGACTCCCTCACCGCTTCCCTGCCTCCGACTCCCTGGGCACCCCAGGGCCCCTCCCAGTCTCCTGGCTCAAGAACACAGCTCAGTCAGTGCTGCTGCACCCTGCTTCCTCCCAAGCGCAAGCCCTTCGGGCCCCGCAGCAGCAGGCACCGCAGACCCCGCCAGTGGGCCTGGGCTCCCCCCAGATACTCTGCTCCACGGCCACCACCCCATCGCCCTCCTGAGCCCAGACTCCGGCCACCTGAAAGAAGGCGTGGGGGGAGATGCGGAAGGTCAGCCCCAGCACGTCCTCACGGATGCATCGGTCCCCGGCCACATGCTCCAGAGGCAGGCCCTCCTGGCTGGGGGTCTTTCTGTGGGCACGAGACAGCGCTCATTCACAGCCCTCACGTGGACCCCTGCCCCAGCCATCCTGACTACTGACCGCTGTCCCTCCTCCACGAAGTAGAGGCAGGTCACCCCACTGGCCTTGCCCGGCCCCTCCATGAAGTACTGTGCCAAAGATGTCTTCAGCCCCGCCAGCTCCTCCGGGCTCAGGTTCTGAAGCAGGTGGTAGAAAGAAAGGGCTGGTGAGACTGTGTCCAAGTTCACTCTAGCCTGGACGCCCCTCCCACACTCTGCCCGCCCGAGACCTGTGGGTGGAAGTAGGCAATGGCCATGGCTTGGCCGCGGCGGCTGGTACGCACGGTCAGCTGCTTCCAGTGACCTGAGTACGTCTCCGGATCGTATGCCGAGTAGGGAGTGGACCTGAGGGAGCCAGAGGGCCCTGAGTGCCTGTGTCCTCCAGCCCCACCACCAGAGCCCCCTCCCGGGTTGGACCCCATCTTCTGCTCTCAGACCGCCTTGGACATCCCAGGCTGCCAGTGACCTCACCGGATGAACTCCTGGAACGCCCTCACCACCTGCTTGGTGGCCCCAGGGATGTGCACTGTGTCGAACGGGGCTGCCACGGCACATGTCCCACTCTTGTACTTGCTGAGCCGGCAGCCCACTGTGTTGTCTTCCCCGTCCACGCCGACGCCGACAAGGAACTCACATTTGTTCCGATACTCGGTCTGCAGGAAGGGCCAATGGAAACAGATGCTGGTTCTCACTCTGACCGTCCAACACTGGCAGTGCAGAGGTGATGCGAGGCCCAGGCTCCCCGACGGGCCTGGCAGCTGAGGGCACCATGCCGACGGCAACCAACGGGTGCTTGGTGAGAACCAGAAGCAGCTCTAAGAGCGGGTCCCCAAGGCCTAACCTGCTGGGGGGAGGGCCGGACGCCCTCCAGGGGGCAGCAGGCCTTGTTGTGCTTGTGCCTCTGTGAGAGCAGCCAGGGCAGCAGGGCGCGATTCGTGCTCCCGATCTCCCTGTGGGCAGAGGAGGGGCGGTGGTGGGGCTCCAAACACCCCACCCCCCTGGCCCCGGGGGCGCTCAGGACCCCTTTGTCTGAGCCATAACACATGGCTCTTACCGGGCTAGCTCCCTAAGAGCCTGTGTGCGAGGTGTAGGAAGCGGGCTGAGCGAACGCAGCGCCCAGCCCGCGATGCCCGCGCCTACACTCACCTGGCCAGCTTCTGCAGCACTTGCTCACACTCCTGCCGCTTCCGCTCCAGCTGCTCCTCGTAAGGAACGGCCCAGAGAGGGGTAACCACGTCGGCGACGCACGCGGCCGGGCCAGCGGGGAGCTCCCCACGGTCCTCCTGCCGCCTCTTCCTGGCCAAGGGGTCAGCCTTGGGTCTGGCCAGGCGCGCGCTGAGTGGACGGCCCTTCCAAACCGCCCCGTGCAGCACGCACAGAGCCTTGTCGCGCTCGGCGGCGCTGCGGAAAGTCACGAAGGCGCAGGGCGGCTGCCCGAAGAGCTTCGTCTTGTGGGGCTGCAGCCCGAAGCGGCCCAGGAAACGCCGCACGTCGCTGAAGCTGGCGTGGCGCGGCACGTTCTGCAGCTCCAGCTTGAAGACCTCCGAGGTGAACAGGCCGGCCCGGATGTAGCCGTAGGGCCCCGGCCCCGCGGGCCCGGCCGCCGCTGCCGGCTCCTCCTCCCGCCGCGGGCCAGGCGCCTCGGCGCCGTCCCGGCAGGGGTCCCCAACATGCGCCGGGCCCTGCGTGCAGACGGCAGGCGCGGAACTGGCAGCGGCCCGCGCGCCCGGAGCCCCGCCCCGGCCTCCCCAGCCCATCGCCGCCCCGGCCCCCAACCCTGCCGGCTCCCCAGCACCATACTTCGCTGTCTAGCTCGTCCCCCATCGTCCGCAGTGTCCGTCGCCTTGCCTGGGGCCTGGAGCGCACACTGTCCGGCTGCGGCCTGGGAGGGGCCGGGACGCGAACCCGCGGTGCTCGGGGCCGGGCCTCGGCCACGCGCTGCGCCGCCCGCCTGCTCCCCGGGCCCGCCGCCCTCCCGCCAGGCCGCCGGCGTGCTCAGGGCAGGAGGGGCGTCTCTGTCGTCCCCGCTTCCGGCGACGTCATCACCACGCGCAGTTCGACGCCCCCCCCACCGCCCCCGCAGTCCAGTCCTCTAGCTCCAGGGGCGCGCGCGCGCGGCCGCGGGGCGGAAGTGCGCGCGAGGGCCGCCCGGAGTGTGTGCTCCCCAGCCGTCCCCCTCCCAGCCTGCCTGGCTGGCCGGGCATGCGCCGCGGGCGTTTTGGCGGGAAGCGCGGGGCGGGCCGGACAATGCGAGTGTCCGCCGCCCAAGCCCAATAAAGCTGCGCCGGTTTTGAATCGCGGCGCGTTTCCCGCCGCCGGGGTCAGGGGTCGGGGTTCGGGTCGCGGGGCGGAGGGAAGAGCGAGCTAGCGAGCGAGCGGGCGGAGGCGCCGGCGCCAGACGCGGAGGAAGGACCTGTGAGCAGCCGCCGAGAGGCCGCGGAGCCCGCGACGACCGAGCCCGCCGAGCCGCCGCCGCCGCGCCCATGGCGGCCGCCAAGGTGGGCCGGGCCGGGGCGGGCGTCGGGGGGCTCTGGGGCCGCTACCGCCGGCAGCCACGTGGGCGGGCCGCGTCGTCTCCAACCCCCGCCGGCCCGCGGGCCCGGGCGCCGCACCGCGTGACCTTGGGGTGGCCGGGCCTCGCGCCCGCCCCTGGCCGCCGCCGGCCCCCCGCGCGGACGCGGCCGGCCCACTCGGCTCCCCATTCATCCGGTGCCGGTCCGCGAGCCGCTATCCGCCTCCGCGCCCGCGCGGCCTGGCTGGCGGCCCGTGGCCACCTGGGCTGGGGAGAGGGGGGTGGTTGCCGTCCGGCCGAGTGGCCGGCGGAGGCCTGCGTTCCTGGGCCGAGCCGGGGAGCTTAGTTCGGGCGTCTTACCCTCTGGGGCTATGGATCTCCAAGCCACGTGCTCCGTGAGACAACCCAAAACCTGATCCTTTGTGCCCTGTAGTTAGTCCTCCGCACTGGATCAGAACTCTGTGGCTTTTATTTGCGTGAATCCTCTTGATTTTCACGCGTCATTTCACCAACCGAGATAAAGTTGGCAGAACTGAATTCTGCATACATAGTAGCACGCCGCCGCAACTTTTAAGCAAGAGCACAGATTTTTCTCACCCAGTAAAAACTCAAAAAAGGCTTTGTAAGAGAAGTGATCGACTCGAGGCCCTTCCCCCCACCCCCCACCCCGTTGTTGTGCCCTTAATCTGCACGTGGCAGTATCTGCGTTCCCATCTTACAAATGAAGTGCGGGGGCACGGGAGAGTTTGGGGAGTCTGAGGTGGTGTCTTGCATCTGAAAGAAAATATCGGAGTCTAGTGGCTCACTGCAGATTGGAGAAAGGCTTTGAGGGGGATAGGCCCTTCACTAGTGGGAATGCCTCGCTCTGGACACTGGTGGGGTCTGGCGCAGCCAGAAGGGTCACTCACGTCTCCACCCGCCTCTGCAGGACACCCACGAGGACCACGACACCTCCACCGAGAATGCTGATGAGTCCAACCACGACCCCCAGTTTGAGCCAATAGTTTCTCTTCCCGAGCAAGAAATTAAAACGCTGGAAGAAGATGAAGAGGAACTTTTTAAAATGTAAGTTGGCATCTTTTCAGAAGTAGACACATTCACTTTGAGGTCGAAAGTGTTTTTTTTTTACAGGTGTTAAGGTCTTGGCTTGACCTTTAACCACAGAATTTTGTGATGGTTACTCCCATGTTGAGACTGAGCTGCTCTTGAATACACTCTTTCCTGGCCCCTGGGACCCACACTGCCCTGAGGCCTGTCCCACTCTGCCCACAGTTGACATCTTTACAGACCCCTGTCTTTGCCACCTTGCCTTTAAGACTCCCACAGCCCCGTGTCTGGTTGAGCATCGGGTCTTTACCAACACTGTCTTATTTTCTTCGACACTGGCATCCTTTGAAGCTCCTGAATTTCCGATTTAGTATTTTTAATGTATGAAATGATGCTCGGAATTACAGATAAAAGGTGGGTGCTTAGTCATTGAAGTTATATTTTTAAAAAATCATTGTGATCTTGGTGCCTTCAACAAGATGTTATGGTGGCCACGCACCTTGAAGCAGCACTCTCGGAAGCTGTGTGGCCAGGTGATTGTGAGAGAGTGCTGGCACCGCATGACACGGGGCCTTGGGAGACACAGCTGCCAGTTAGTGGGAATCGCTGGGCGGTGGGAGGGACGGAAGGGCCAACTCTCCACCGCTTCAAGTTCCCTTAGAAACACCAGAGTACGGTTTGAGTGCTCTGCTGTGGGTCAGAGGAGGGAAGCATAGGGGATCACCAGCACTGTGACCTCTCCTCTAAGACCGGGAGGCTTGAGACCAGTCCTAAGCTCCTGGGGTGGGAGGGGCGTCTGTGCCTCCCAGCCTCCCCAGGGAGGCCGGGCCAACGGGAGGGGCCTCCTCGTGGGCTCACTGCTTCCCTGCTGGTTTCGTGTGGCGCAGAGAGTAGTCTCTGCAGGAAAGGGACCGGCAGAGCTGGGATCCTTGGCGAGGCAGATGGCCGAGCTGCTGTGGGTGGGAAGGCCAGCTCTTGGCCCAGAACCTGTGCCCCGAGTGGAGGCCTGCAGCCTGTCTTCCCAGCAGAGGAAAGGCTCCTCGTCCCCTGCCCTCATCCGTGGCGCTAGGGAGCCCCCGCACCGTGATGGCCGCCTCGGCCGGCAGTGCAGTGGGCCCTGTGAAACGTCAGGCTTTCCTGTAGGAGTTGGGGCTCGTTGGGCCTCCTCGCTTTTCTGGTGATGTCCTGACCTGCAGTTCTGGAGTAAAAGGCAGAGATGTCTGGCGAGGCCTCGGGTGTAGACCCGGTCTCGTCCCTTCTGTGCCCGCCTAACGCCTCGCCCCACGGCTTTCCTCGCAGGCGGGCCAAGCTGTTCCGGTTTGCTTCAGAGAACGACCTTCCGGAGTGGAAGGAGCGGGGCACGGGGGACGTCAAGCTGTTGAAGCACAAGGAGAAGGGGACCATCCGCCTGCTCATGCGCAGGGACAAGACCCTTAAGATCTGCGCCAACCACTACAGTAGGCGGGGGGAGGGGCGGGGCCTCCGAGGGGGCGGGGACCCGCGAGATCTGTACCAATCACTGCAGTAGGCGGGGCGAGGAGCAGGGCCCCTCACTATCTACACCAATCACTGCAGGGGGCGGGGCGAGGGGCGGGGATCTCGGCGCACAGGTGACCCGGCAGGAACCAGAGGGCCCGGGAGGGTGATGTGGCTGGACAGGCGGGGACGGGCCTCCCAGTACCACGGCCCCATCGACACTCGTGAGCCAGCCCCCATGCCCGCGCTCCGAGGTCCTCCCGCCCTGCCCCGCCCCGCCCCGCCCCGCCCCGCCTGTCGCTTCTGGCTTGGTCTTTGTTCTCCAGCCCAGTTTGAGGTGTTTCCCAGGGGTTTTCCCTGACCCTGCTTCTCTCAGAGCCTGGCTGGTCACCGGGTTTCCGGCCTGGTGTGCCTGTAGGTGTGTGGTGGCAGAGAGGGGCCTTGAGTGCCTGGTAGGCACGTGGGCTCACCGGGAGTCTGGGCTGGGATGAGTGGTCTCGGTGCTGAGCCTGACGTGTTCCTGGGGCTGGTCCTGGGAGACTTCTGCCAGGCACGTGGGGCGAGTATAGCCGTGGGGCACTCGTTTCTTGGGAAGCTGGTCTCCTTGAGTCCCTGCATGGCCTGAGGGATGGGTGGCCACGCAGATTCCTGGATGTGGCTCAATCTCTGTGGTGTACACGCTGGTCATGGGCCTTCGGTGTCCACTTCCAGAGGCCTCTTTCCCTGGGATGTCCTTGGGCAGTGCAAGGCCGAGAGTGGTGGGTCTCCTTCACCCCACTTGTGGCTTATGCATTTCGGCTACAGCCCTGCCTGCTGTGGGCTGGGTCCTGATGTGTGGCCAGGCATGGACTTGGCCACATGGTGGGCACCCTGTTCAGGAAGGCTGGGCCTGCCCAGCTGCGGTCCACATCTGCCCTGGGTCTGCTCAGACAGGGACAGGGCCATGGCAGCTGGTGGTGAACAGGTCTCGTGGCGTCGGAGGCCCTTGTTGAGGTGTCCTCGTGGTCAGGGAATGGCTGCCCTCTTCCCAGATTCAGGACAGTCCTGCTTTTAAGTGGACACGGGGTTTTCAGGGGTTTGGGTAAGATCCAGACCCACAAGCCTTTGTCTGGGCCTGGTTGGCGAAGCCCCAACCAGGCTTTTGCTCTAGTCGGGCCTTTAGGGGTCGGGGTGGGGGCCGGCCTGGCAGCCATGCGGTCCTCATGGGGCTTCTCCCTCCAGTCACGCCGATGATGGAGCTGAAGCCGAACGCAGGCAGCGACCGTGCCTGGGTCTGGAATACCCATGCCGACTTTGCCGATGAGTGCCCCAAGCAGGAGCTCCTGGCCATCCGCTTCCTCAACGCCGAGAGTAAGTGGGCCTGGACGTGTGCGGGGGGCCCTCCGGGGAGGCCCGCGCTCACAGGGCTGTGTCCAGCCTGCCTTCCCCGGGCTGCGGCGTCCTCTCGCTGGTGTTGTCGAGCGTGGCACCCAGTCGCTGGCCGCCTGGTGCTGAGGCGGCCTCGCCTCTGCTCTGTGGGGCCTGCTCCAGCACAGTGCCTGGCAGGATGGGCTGCCCAGATGGGAGCGGGGTGTCCGTGGGACCCTCCAGGACTGTGTCCCCCTTGCTGCTCAGGGATCTTTGGGGGCAACCTCTCTTATCTCTGCAGATGCACAGAAATTTAAGACGAAGTTTGAAGAATGCAGGAAAGAGATTGAAGAGAAAGAAAAAAAAGGTGCCGCGGGCCTGTGGGTGGGGGCTCTGCAGACTCACTCTGCACCCAGCCGCAGCCCCAGGCGGGTGCTTTTTCCGTCTGCCACAGGAACTTGCGGGGGCTGTGACCTCTGCCCTGTTACGGGCAGCACAGCTACCCCGGTACACGGGTGCTTTCTGGGGGTGGGCTGGCTGTGTCTCCCTGGGGCCGTGGGGGCTTGGGGAGGTGCTTGTGCCTGCTTGCTTGGGCTTGTTCTGCCGCCAGAGTCCCGGGCACACGCTCGCCTGGAGACGCTGGGGCACGGCCGGCTGCTGCGCCTCCCACTGACCTCACCCCTGTGTCCCCCAGGGTCCGGCAAGAATGACAGCACCGAGAAGGTGGTGGAGAAGCTCGAGGCGCTATCGGTGCAGGAGGGCGAGCAGCCCCAGGACGCGGCCCCGGCGGCAGTCGAGGAGGAGCAGTGAGGCGCCCCGGGCACCTTGCCCCCGTCTCCCCGTTTCTTTTTTTAATTTTGCCCTGCGCCTTCTTTTCGGTTTGTTTTTATTCTGTTTTGTTTTTACAAGGGACTTTATATAAAGAACTGACTTCCAACATTCAGGTTGTTTTTTTTCCAAGTTTTTGCCCTCATGAAGACAACTTCAGAAAATCCATTCCCTGGTCACGAGAATGTACCGTGCTAACTTTCTTTTCCATAGTGGAAACACTTATTTATAGTCATCAAAATAGCGAATAAACAACACATTTGAAACCTGCACGGAGGCAGGACGTGTGTGCGCCGCCCCCTCGCTCTGCCCCGGCTTTGGGGTGGGGACGCCCACCAGGTGCCCTCGGTGTGCCCCGGGCTTTGACCGGGCATCTTTGGGTGGCCCTCTGCCCTGGCAGAGCCACCCGTCTGACCTGGAGCCGGGCACAGCCCCGTGACCGTCCTCAGAGAAGACTGTCCCCCGCAGCTCTGGGCCCTCTTGTCTGGGTGGAGGTGGGGCATCCTCGGGGGGTGGGTCTCCCCAAGTGCACAGTCGGCGCTGGTCTAGTGCGGCCCTGTGTCCTCCGCAGACACCACCGGCTCCGAAGGAGTCCTGTGGGGGCAGGGGTTTGGGGAACACGGCAGGACCAGGCCGGAGGATGCCTGTGCTTGGCCCTGAGCCAGGCTGTGTGGGGCAGGGCGAGAGGGTGGCGTGGGGAAGGGAAGTGGCTGCCGCGTCTGTATCACAGCCCGGCCTGCAGGTCAGGCCTGCTCCCCGCTGCCCTTGGAAGGGGATCCCTGGGCCACAGCTCCCTGGGACCCTCTGCCCAGAGGGACACACATCCTGCCCACTCCCTGCACTCACCCCCTACAGACCCAGAGACCCTGAGGGGCAGGGCTAGAATCGCAGTGTGTCCTCAGGACCTCGGGCCACCGGAGGCAGAGGCAGCCGGTAGAGCCAGGAGGTGTCCGCTTCCTGCCTGCCTGCGGCCCTGGGCCTCCAGGGGGCTGCTCCTCGCCAGGCAGAGGCTATGGCCAGGAGTGGTGGGAGGACACCCACACCCTCTCTTCTGTCCAGTAGCTGCCTGGGGCCCCAGGGCCAGGTGGGGTCTCCCAGCCTGAGGGGCTCAGGCACAGGGCTGCACAGGGTTCTGGCCACAGAACAGCAGACCCTTCCCCATGGATTCCCACCTGGGGAGGGGCTGAAGGTCTTGGTTTCAGAGCAGCGGACCCAGGCTGGCCCGATCTCACTGTGGTCAGGTCCACCTTAAGTGGCAGCCGCGGGGTCTGGGGGTGGGGTTTCCTGCAAGGGGTGAGCCTACCCAGACAGCCTGTCCTAGGCAGGGGCAGGGCACCCCACTCTGTCCGGTGAGGCCTGCAGCCTGGGACAGGAGAGGGCCAGCCGGCCGCCCTTCTTACCCTGCCGGCTGCCGCCCTCTCGTCCAGCTCAGGGCCTGTGAAGTGGGCAGGGGATAAACCACCAAGGCGCCCTGCCGTGTCACGATCCGCCACCCTTGGACATGTCCTGGGGTGGGAGTGGGGGCGCTCCAGGCAGGTCTGAGCCCGGCCCCGCCCCCAGCGATGGGCGGGGAGGGCGGGCGGGGCGGCGGTCGCGAGGGGCCTCGCCTGGCCCCTGGCCCCGCGCCGGTCCACCTTAAGGGGCGCGCTGACATCAGCACGCCGCCGCGCCGCCGCGCCCGCGGGGTGGGATTTCCTCCCGGGCCGCCGCCGCCGCCGGGTCCTGCCCGTCCTGCCGGCCCCGCCCGCCCGGCCCCGGGGAGGGATGCGGCGGCGCGGCACCCAGGATGCCCCGCAGCCCCGGGACGCGCCTCAAACCCGCCAAGTACATCCCGGTGGCCACGGCGGCCGCGCTGCTGGTCGGCTCCAGCACCCTGTTCTTCGTGTTCACGTGAGTCGGCCGCGGCGGGCGCCGGGGCCAGAAGGGGCAGGGCTGCGCGCAGGGCGCTGCACTCGCCCGGCGGGACTGGACCCCACCGGGGACTGGACAGTGGGCTGGGCCGGGTGGGGGGCACAGGGCTGTGGGCGCCGCGAGCCCCCACTCTGGGCCATGGCTGATGCCAGCCAGGCAGAGCCAGGTGAGTCCTGGGTGTGAGGACCCTGGTATCCTGCAGGCCCCCCCACCCACCCCGCACCCCGGAGTGCCCAGGCAGGCCCCTTTGGGTGCAAGGCGCCCGCCCAGGGCAGCGGAGTGCATGTGGGTCTGCACGGGGTGTGGCTGCAGCCCTGCCCTCCCTGTGGGCCCAGGAGGGGACGCCGGCCACCCAGGGCCACCACCCCCCCTTGCAAGCAGTGGACGGTGGCTCCCAGGTGCCCTCCCGGCCGTCCGGCCCCAGGCCCCAGCCAAGTTGTTCCCGTGTAGGTGTGGCCTGGCCCGGCTGCCACGTGCCTGCCCCACGGCCACTGCCGACGCTGGCCTGGCAGTGCCCTCCTCTTTCCCTTGACGTCCTCAGGAAGGCCCAGTGGTCATGGCCAAAGGACCCAACCAGGCCACACCCAGGGACTCTGGTTCCAGTGGGCACTGGGACCCTTGAGGCAGGGGGCCGGCCGGTCCTGGGCTAGTGCAGACCAGGCGGGTGCTGATGAAAAGGTTCCCTCTGCGTTGTCGTGACCCTGCCCCCTGCCCCCCACCCCAGGCACAGGGAGCAGTTGGGAACCCCGGCTTTAGCCATGCAGGTCTGCGGCCACTTCCTGCCATGGTTTCCAGACTGGGACGTGGCCAGGTGACCGGAATAACTACCGCTCCAGCCTTTCTGGGGACCTGAGGCTTAGGGTGACTGCGGCCAGCCGGGCACCCTTTCCCCTCGGCAGGGACGCGGGCAGCGGCCCAAGGCTGACCAGGCTGCAGTGGGCGCCCGCAGGCGAGTGGGCCCTGCTGGGCTGGGTGGGCGCCACAGGCTGCCAGGAGCGTGTTTAAAAAAGGCTGTGTGGATGGGCTTATTTCTGGCTTTGGCGAGCAGACGTGTTCTCGTCACTGAGATGCTGCTGGCTGTGGGCAGCGGGCGCAGGCTGAGGGGGGACGTGTCCCGCGGGAGCTTCTGGGGGGCGGGCTCCCTGCTCTGGCCTCTGGGCCCCGGTGGGGTTCCCCGGGGGAGCCTCAGCCCTGCTTCCTCGCAGCCTGGCCTCCGCTCGCTGGTCCTGGTTCCTCACCCCCAAGTGCAATTCAGCTTTAGTCCTTCTGACTTTAAAAGGAATTCGTGTTCTTGGTGAGAACTTGTGAGATGTAAGGGAAAAGTTTAACAAGAAGCTGAGCTTAGCATCATCCCCTCTCCTGCTCAGAGCACCCTGACCCCCCAAGGCAGGGTTCTCGTCCTGTGGCTTCCCTTGGTTTCAGAAGGTCCCGATGGCCCCATCCCTGGGGGCGAGCATGCAGGGTCCCTGCCCTGCCTCTGTGCTCAGCGCCCCAGGGCAGCTTGGTGTGGAAGGTGGCGCGGGGGCTCGGGCCGTGTCCAGGTGCAGCGTCCTCTTGCCTGGGACCCTCCCTGCACCCCCGGGCCGTGCTCCTTGGCCGAGTGACCATCAAGGACCCTGGCCTGCTCTCAGCCCAGTCCTGCTGGGCTCCACCGAGGTGGTGCGGTTCTGCACGGGCTCTGCCAGGCCACCTAGGCCCAGTGGTGCCGCCTGCAGTGGGCTGTTCCGGGTGGGCAGGGGACCGGGCAGTGCCTTCCTCGGACAGGCCTCGCGTCCCCCTAGCTCTGGTCCCAGGCCCTGCGCGGAGCCAGACCCCCGCTCCGGGGCTCTCCCCACCCTGCCTTGGGCCCCCATGGGATCGGGACTCTGTGTTCTCTGCTTCTTGGACTTTGCTGGACACTGGGGCCCCTGGCCCCTTTCTGCGCTCAGGAAATATGAGCTGCCTGTTTGAGGTAGGTCGGCGCGGACAGCAGCTCCTGGTGTGGCTCGGAGTGGGAGCCCAGACTGAGGGGACTGGGGACCCCTGCTTTGGGCCAGCTTGCTGAGCATCTTGGCTGGCAGGACATTCAGACCTGCCACCAGGAGAGGCTGGGCATGGCGAGCATGCCCAGAGGTGGGGTCCCCCCGCTGAGGAAGGGCAGCATGCCACAGGGGAGCTGCCCGGCAGCCCTCCTCCTCCAGGAAGCTTCCCTGGGTTCTCAGAACAGTCCTGTCCCCCTGGGCACCAGAAGGCTCAGTGCCAGGCCGGCTTAGGTGCTGGGTCGGGGGTGTCTGAGAGCCCCAGGCCAGGTCCCTGACCCGCCCCTTCCCACTCCTGGAGCCACCCTGCAGGGTGACGGGGACCTTGTGAGCATCAGAGAGCCGGGGCTGTGGGGCTGGGACCCACGTCGGGCCTGTGCTGTCTTGTCTCTCTGGACCCACTGGGTTCCACTCTGGATGTCGCACAGAGGCGTAGGCACGATGGACCTGAGTGGTCCCTATGCCCAGTCGGGCCATGAGGCCTGGCCTAGGACCAAGCCAGCCTGCAGTGGGCCCACATGGATGGGCCCCCTTGCAGGGGCTGCAGGGAGAGGTGAGCCCCCTGCCACGACCTGCCACGTGTGGCCTGAGGAGCCCCGGTGCCCTGAGGCACGTTCCTGCTCTGCTCGGGGGTCCGTGGGGTAGGTGCAGGAAGCCAGAGGCCCTCCTGGCCGGACCAGGGCAGAGTGGCCGCCCACCTCTGGTTCGGGCTGCCCCGTGCCTGAGCTTCATTAGCCAGTGTTAATGAAGAATCCGATTTAAATGAAAACGTCTGAGCTAAAATTTTCCATTCCACATTTGGCCGTGGCTGCTTGCTACTCTGTGGAACCCCCATCCTGCTGGGTGGGGCCTCCTGCAGGCCCAGGTGGGGTCACGGGAGGCTCGGGGGGAGGGGGCTGGCCCGGGCCCGCAGCACATCTTCCGTGGTGGGCGGTGTCCAACCCCAGCTGGCAGGGGGGCCTGGAGCACGCCGTTCCCCGGGGGGTTGAGGGGGTTGTCCCGAGGGCCAAGAGGTCCCCCGGGAGCCTGGCGCAGGCTCAGACGCCTGGGCAGTGCCTGCCAGGCCTTGCCCACCGAGCGCATGCTTCCTCACTCCTCAGGGTCCAGAGAGGGTGGGGGTGAGAGTCCACCGGAGGGGGACGTGTCTGCGTCCGTGTCTGTGGGTATGGATGTGTCACTGTGTGCACGAGTATGCTTGTCCGTACACACATCAGCACACACCCAGCTGTCGTGTTGATCCCGTGTCCTGTGTGCACGAGTGTGCTTTTCTGTACATACGTCAGCACACACCCAGCTGTTGTGTTGATCCCGTGTCCTGTGTGCACGAGTGTGCTTGTCTGTACACACGTCAGCACAAACCCGGCTGTCGTGTTGATCCCATGTCCTGTGTGCACGAGTGTGCTTGTCTGTACACACGTCAGCACACACCCGGCTGTCGTGTTGATCCCATGTCCTGTGTGCACGAGTGTGCTTGTCTGTACACACGTCAGCACACACCCGGCTGTCGTGTTGATCCCATGTCCTGTGTGCACGAGTGTGCTTGTCTGTACACACGTCAGCACAAACCCGGCTGTCGTGTTGATCCCATGTCCTGTGTGCACGAGTGTGCTTGTCTGTACACACGTCAGCACACACCCGGCTGTCGTGTTGATCCCATGTCCTGTGTGCACGAGTGTGCTTGTCTGTACACACGTCAGCACACACCCGGCTGTCGTGTTGATCACGTGTCCTGTGTGCACGAGTGTGCTTGTCTGTACACACGTCAGTGCACACCTGGCTGTCGTGTTGCACTTGTCCTGTGTGTGTGCATGCTTATGCAGTGTCCACACACATGTGCATGTGTGCATGCTCACAGGGACGTGTGCTCTTTTGTTCTCTCCCCTGCTTAGCTGAATTGGGCCCTGGCAGCACTGGTGACTGAGCCGGTCCCTGTGGGGGACCCAGGCCTGAGACCCCTTTCGGCACGCCCGGGGTGGAGGTTGCGAGCGGAAGGACGGGGGCCAGGGTGCAGGGCAGCCCCTGACCCTGTGTTCGAGTTAAGCCTAGGGGGCTAGAGATGGTGAATGGAGGGGGCTCAGGCCCCTGTCAGAAAACCCGTGTCCCCCTAGGCTTGCCCTGCCCTTGCTGAGGCCGCACCGTGCCCTCCCTGGGACGTGCTGCCCATGGGCGCTGGGGGGCGGGTGGTGCCTGTCCGGGGCAGAGGCCATCTGGCAAGGGTGGCTCCGCTGCCTTGCAGCTCTCGCCCTGGTCCTGCTGCTGCTTAGGGCCACAGAGGCTCAGGGAGGACAGGGCGGCATGGGCTGCCGGGGGTGGGGCAACAACCCTGATACCCACACCCAACAGTGAATTGGAGCTGACAGGTGTGCCACCCCGCTGCACCTTGCGTCCACGTGTCTGTCTGTTCCTGTCCTGGCCCTTTCCTTGGGAGCGGGCTGGCTCCTCCACGGCACCAGTGCAGGAGAGCACATTTCCTTCCACATGGAGGCCGCGGCCAGCCGTCTCCAGAAGGCGCGTGGAGAGCCAGTTCTCCGCACCAGGGCGGGTCTGCGGCACCCACCTGTCCCCGGTCCCGGCCGGGCCTGGCTCTGTCTCATCCACCCCTCTCCATTGGCATCTGGGCCGGTAGCCCCTCCCATCCCGTTGGGCAGAGCACGCCTCTGGGGCCCACCGCCGACCCTCCAAATGGCGCTGGACCAGAGCCCACGAACGCGCACCGATTGCCGCCTGTGTGCCGGGCAGCACGCAGGGACGGGAGCGGGGAAGGCGTCTGCTCCTGGCCGTGGACAGGCACGGTGGAGGCGGGCTGCCCGCCTGGCACATAGACGCTGTGTCCTTGGGCCGCGTGTCACCTCCACGGCGGGTCCCGGAGAAGAGGAAGGGGTGACGCGCGGCTCCCAGCCCGCCCAGTGTGCTGCCGTGGGAGCGGAGTCTTTAAATAGCCTCTCGCTTTCCACTAAAAATAGAGAAGTTCTACCCGCACGGAGGTGGTTGCTGGGGTGGCAGGGCTGGCAGCTGGCCAAGGCAGGCTTGGGTGCCAGTGTGACCAGTGTTGGCTGGCCAGGGCCGCCCACACGACTCGTTCACGCGTGGCCACAGGGCCTGTCCTTGAGGCCGGTGTCGGGGATCCCAGGGGCTCCTGGCCTCCATGCAGGGCCTGGGTGTGCACAGCGGACCCACTGGGCACCCGCTGCTCAGCACAGGAGGGACAGGGAGCCTGGAGCCAGAGGCGCTTCAGGGTAGCCTGGTGGGCAAACTCAGGGAACCACCAAGAGTGGAGGCAGGGGCCCCCCGGCCACTGCCTGAGGCCAGGCACATCCTCAGAGAGGGCTGCGGGCAGGTCCTGTGAGGGCTAGGAAGACACTCTGGTGCCAGAGTGTCTACCAGGGACATGTGCAAGACCTCCGCAGCGAGCTAGCAGTCTGGGAAGGCTTACTGGAAGAGGGGACAGCCCTGGAGCCCAGTGTGGAGGGGTGATGAGAGACGGCGAAGGGGTAGGGGCATGTGCCTTCAGAGGCCACAGGGATTCTGTACTGCCCTGTGGAGAGAAAGGCGGCAAGCTAAGAAGGGACTGGGGCTGCTGGGGGTCCAGTGGCTGAGGATCCGCCTGCCCATCCGATGCAGGTTGGATGCCTGCTTGGGGAGCTGAGTCCCACCTGCCGCGGAGCAGCTCAGCCTGTGGGTCGCAGCTACTGATCCTGCACACCTCGACAAGGGAGAAGCCCGCACGCCTGGACTCTGCGTGCCGCAGCTGAGGCCTGACACAGCCACAGACAAATACATAAGATAATGAAACAAGGCTGTCTGGGTGCAGATGCACCTAGGCCCAGGCCCTGAGACCGCACTCCACAGGGGACGGCACGCATCCTCCGCACCGTGCATTTACAGACCAAGGCCGCTTCCCACATCACACCCCAGAACCTCCCTGGAAGCAGGGGCCTGCTGGGCCAGGGACAGGTTTCAGTGAGGCCCAGGGCTGGCCTGAGCTGCCCAGCGGGTCACTGGCCTCTGCCCATCAGACCGCATGCGCAGAGAGGGTCTCTCACCCTCTGTGTCCACCCCTCCCAGGGCAGGGCACCCAGCAAAGATCTCCAGTGGGGATGGGAGGACAAGGCTTGGCTCTGGCCAACCCCTCCTGCCCTTCTCTGAGCCTCAGCTTTCTCAACTGGAAGTTGAGTTCCTGGCAGGCGCTGAGGGGTGGCTGGGTCAGAGCTGGCTCTGGTGGCCACCCTGAGCACTGCATGTGTGTGGCCTAAGGCCGCTGCCCCAACGTCCCCTCCCCACACACCTGCCACACCCCAGACTGAGCTCTCCCTGCTGTCCGACATAGGTGCCCATGGTTGACACGCGCCGTGTCCCCAGCCGTCCCTGTCTACAATGGCATCCTCTTCCTCTTTGTCCTGGCCAACTTCAGCATGGCTACCTTCATGGACCCTGGCGTCTTCCCCCGAGGTAGGGCCCTGTGCGGGGCGGCTCCCCACTCTCTCTCGCTCGAGTGTGAGTGGCTGGACGAGGGCAAGCCGGGCCGGGAGCGGAGTGGCTGGGGAAGGGCTGGCCTCTTCTGCCAGGGCGGTCAATTTCCTGCCGCCCCCGGCCCACAGCGGATGAGGACGAGGACAAGGAGGACGACTTCCGGGCCCCGCTGTACAAGAACGTGGATGTGCGGGGCATCCAGGTCCGTATGAAGTGGTGCGCCACTTGCCACTTCTACCGCCCGCCGCGGTGCTCCCACTGCAGCGTCTGCGACAACTGCGTGGAGGTGACGCCCCGCCCCGCCCCGCGCCGCCCCGCGCCGCCCCGCCCCGCGCCGCCCCGCCCCGCGCCGCCCCGCCCCGCGCCGCCCCGCCCCGCCCCGCCGCCCCGCCCCGCCCCGCCGCCCCGCCCCGCCCCGCCGCCCCGCCCCGCCCCGCCGCCCCGCCCCGCCCCGCCCCGCCCCGCCCCTCCGCTCCGCCCCTCCGCTCCGCCCCTCCCTGACCTCACCTCTGCTCCACCCCTGGCCCCGCCCCTCCTCTGCTGGGTCTGGCCCCCAGTGCTGACGCGCTGTTCCCACCCAGGACTTCGACCACCACTGCCCCTGGGTCAACAACTGCATCGGGCGCCGCAACTACCGCTATTTCTTCCTGTTCCTGTTGTCGCTCAGCGCGCACATGGTGGGCGTCGTCGCCTTCGGGCTGGTCTACGTGCTGAACCACGCGGAGGGGCTGGGCGCCGCCCACACCACCATCACGTATCCTTGGCCTGACCACAAAGGCGGTGTGGCCCGGGGACACATCTCGTGGGGAAGTCGAGGCCCGGAGGGCTGGGGCGGAGCCCGGAAGCCCCCGGGGAGTGGGTCCCCTTCCCTGAGTGGGGTGGTGGGGAGGGCCTGAGCCGTCTAGCCACAGGCAGCTGCTCCGTCCTCGCCCTTGGCCATTGGCCTTAACGGGCCAGCATGGCCGTCATGTGTGTGGCCGGCCTCTTCTTCATCCCCGTCGTCGGCCTCACGGGCTTCCACGTGGTGCTGGTCACTCGGGGCCGCACCACCAACGAGCAGGTGCAGACCTGGGGGGTGCCGCGCATTCTTGACGGGGATGGGTGTGGGCGGGTCCCCAACCGGCTGAGCGAGGAGCCTGGGCCACACGATGCCGTGCAGGAGCATGGTCGGAGCAGGGGCCTGGGGGCCCTTGGCTGACGTGCAGCAGTGCTGGGGAAGGCTCCAGCCCTGGAGCCCCCAGTGGGGTTTGGCACGTAGGGTCTCTCCTGCCCTGTACCCCTCCAGACCCCCATCGGTGGCCACTGTGGCCACCAGTGAATCAACCCAGAAGTCCCACTGCATGCAGGGGCAGGTCCTGGTGACCTAGGTGGGGGACATCCCTGTGCTGACGCTGCCCAACTGACCTCTGAGGAACCCCGCTGTCCCTGTTTGTCTTCCCTCCTTGGCTGACCCTGGGTGGCCAGGCTGGCTGAGGGGTTCCATATCCACAGGTGACGGGGAAGTTCCGTGGGGGCGTGAACCCCTTCACCCGCGGCTGCTACGGGAACGTGGAGCACGTGCTGTGCAGCCCCCTGGCGCCCCGGTGAGGCTCTCAGCCTGTCCAATCTGCTCTCGCCTGGCGGGCCCTCCCCTCGGCACGCATTCAAGCACGGCCGCCCTGGCCACTGACCCTCTGCCCTGGCGCAGGTATGTGGTGGAGCCGCCCCGGCTGCCGCTGGCTGCTCGCCTGAAGCCGCCCTTCCTTCGGCCGGAGCTCCTGGAGCGAGCGCCACCGCTCAAGGTCAAGCTTAGTGACAATGGGCTGAAGGCTGGCCTGGGCCGCAGCAAGGTGGGCGCCCAGGGGTGGGCGGGGGATGGGGAGCGGCGGGAAGCCGCCAGGTTGGCGGGACCACGAAGTAGAAGGAAGAGGACCACCGAGCCGAACAAAGGAAGGGTCAGGGTCCTGGGCGCTAGGATAGAGTTCCCAATAAAGCCCTGCCCCTGGCCGGTACCTGCACACCATTGACCATATCCCCTTCCAGTCCAAGGGCAGCCTGGACCGGCTGGATGAGAAGCCCCTGGACCTGGGGCCGCCACTGCCCCCTAAGGTGGAGGCTGGCACGTTTGGCAGCGACCTGCAGACCCCGCGCCCGGAGAGTGCTGGTGAGGCGGGAGCACCCGAGTGGAGGGAGGGGCGCCGAGCGATCCCAGCCTGACCGCGGCCCGTCTCCTCCAGAGAGTGCCCTGTCGGCGCAGAGGACCAGCCCCCCGACACCCGCCATGTACAAGTTCCGGCCCGCCTTTCCCACGGGTCCCAAGGCGCCATTCTGCGGGCCGGCGGAGCAGGTGAGGAAGCCTGGCCCCGCCCGGGGTCCCGAGGACCTGCCCGGGAGGCCCCTCAGCCAAGAGCTCCTACCCGAGAGGCCCCGCCCCAGGCGTTCCTACCCGAGGAGGCCCCGCCCCCGTGAGGCCCTCGGGAAGACCCCTTCTGGGTCACAGAGGGTTAGCGTGCCATCTGGGGCAGGGTGTCCTGGTCTTTCTGGCCCTTGGCCTGCCTGCCTGCTGGCTCGGCTCTGTTCCCCGGGCCACTGTGGGCGCTGCCCCCGGAAGCACTGTGTGCGGGGCGCCTGGAATTCCACGTTAGTCACTGCCTGAGGCCTTCAGGGCCCCCGCGAAGGCTTCAGAGGAATTTGAGATTGTTTGAGGAAGCACATTTATTCTCTGCGTTCACGTGGGGCGGTGGGCGGCCTGAGCAGAGGACAAGAGCCCTGAGGTCCCCGGGCTGCATGCTTCCTTCATGGCCACTGGAGGGCAGGCCTGTTATGGGCCAGCACACCCGGATCCCCAGGGAGCTCCCCCAGGACTGATGGCCTGCCTGGCCAGGGTCCCGTGGCCCTTAGAATGGTCGCCTCCTTCCTGGGGTTGTCCTGGACCCCACAGAGGGTCTGGCTGGTTGTCCATGTGCCCTGAGGCCACCCACACTGCCGTGCCCACCCTGGGTCTCTTCCCTCCGGGGGCAAGGGGACTGTGGGCTTCTGGGGGCAGCTCGTCGCTGCACTTGTCGCCACTTGATGGCAGCTTCCCAGAGGGCACAGGGCATCTGGCAGGGCCTGGGGTGAGCAGACGTGGACAGGCCTTCTCTCCCTGCAGGTCACGGGCACCGACTCCCTGACGCTGGGGGAGGACAGCATCCACAGCCTGGACTTTGCGTCCGAGCCCAGCCTGGACCTGCCTGACTACCCGCCCCTCAGCGCGGCCGACACCTTCTCAGGCGCCCTGCGCTCCCTGAGCCTCAAGGCGGCCAGTCGGCGGGGCGGGGACCACGTGGCCCTGCAGCCCCTGCGCTCCGAGGGTGGGCCCCCCACGCCCCACCGCAGCCTCTTTGCCCCCCACGCGCTGCCCAACCGCAATGGCAGCCTGTCCTACGATAGCCTGCTGAACCCCGGCTCCCCTGGGGGCCACGCCTGCCCGGCCCACCCTGCAGCTGGCGCCCCCGGCTACCGTTCGCCCTACCTGCACGCGGGGGCTCCAGGCGACCCGCCACGGCCGCCGCCCCGCAGCTTCAGCCCGGTGCTGGGCCCCCGGCCGCGGGAGCCCTCGCCGGTGCGCTACGACAACCTATCCCGGACCATCATGGCCTCCATCCAGGAGCGCAAGGACAGGGAGGAGCGGGAGCGGCTGCTGCGCTCTCAGGCCGACTCACTCTTTGGCGACTCGGGAGTCTATGACACGCCCAGCTCCTACAGCCTGCAGCAGGCCGGCGTGCTGTCCGAGGGCCCACGCGGCCTCGGGCTGCGCTGCGGCTCCCGGGATGACCTGGTGGCCGGGCCTGGCTTCGGGGGCGCCCGCAACCCCGCTCTGCAGACCTCATTGTCCTCGCTGTCCAGCGCGGTGAGCCGGGCACCACGGACCTCCTCCTCCTCCCTGCAGACAGACCTGGCCAGTAGCGGCGGCCCAGGGGTCCGTCCCACCAGCGGCCCACACAGGTCGCCGGTGCACCAGGTGCCCCCGTCCCCACCTGGCACCCCCTGCTCACCCTCCTATGCCGGCCCCAAGGCCGTCGCCTTCATCCATGCGGACCTCCCGGAACCGCCGCCCTCGCTGGCTGTGCAGAGGTGGGTGCTGGAGTGTGGCTGGCCACCGGGCACGGGGCAGGGGTCTGCGGGGCTCTTGGCTGGGAGGCTGCCCAGGAGGCCTGAGGCTACCCTGGGGGGTGGGCCTCATCCGGCCTGGAGGCTCCTGCTGGCCAGCGTGAGGGTCACCGGCTCCAAGGACGCCCTGGACACCCTGGGGTGGGGGCAGGTGATTTTGCACCTTGAGCCAACAGCCCGCACCCTTCCCGGGCTGACAGACCCAGCACGTGGGGCATCCTGGGTCTTTCTAGAGATGGTCAACTGCCCGAGTTCAGAAGGCCAAGTCAGGGTGATGTCATCCTGCAGCGGGATATGCACTCTGGGCACCATGGTCCTGGCCGTCCAGGGCCTTCCCTGCTCAGAGACGGGCAAAGGGAGGCTCAGGCAGGGGGCGGAGGCAGGCTGGGTGACAGGCCCAGTGGGCGGCAAGGTCCATGCTATTGGTCAGCGCCCAGTGGCTGCAGGGCTGAAGGGCAGCCCCTCTCTTTCCTCAGAGGGAGCAAGGAGGAGGTCAGAGGGTGACTGTGGGCTCCCCAGCTCAGGGCGCCAGGACACGGATGCACTGGCCAGGGTCCACCTGGCCTCCCTGTGCTCTTGGTCTGTGCTGAGCAGCCTGGGAAAGAAGGGATGGTGGCTGTTCTGACAGATGTCTGTCCTCCACCCCCCATCCCCCATCTCCACGTGGGACTGTCCAGCTCAGAGGCAGGGGCTGCCCAGGGTTCCGTCTGTCTGTGTCCTCTGTCCGTTGCCTCCGCTGGCCGTGTTCTGCCGTGTACCCGTGTTCACAGTGTGCGTGTGTCTGCTTGTTTCGATGCAGGGACCACCCTCAGCTGAAGACCCCCCCAAGTAAGCTTAATGGGCAGTCCCCGGGTCTGACCCGCTTGGGGCCGGCCCCTGGCCCCCCGGGACCCTCCGCCAGCCCCGCCCGGCACACGCTGGTTAAGAAGGTGTCCGGCGTGGGTGGGACCACATACGAGATCTCGGTGTGAGGACCGACTGCCCCCCGTCGCCGAGCGCCATGGGAACCACGACCCCCCGCGGCCACCCTTCCCAGCTTCTCTGCCCCTGGCGCGGACGCCTCGGCGAGGAAAGCCATGCCTCCACGGCCCGTCCCTGGTCCTCGGCCGCCCGTCCGCACCTGCTCACCAGGTGTTGCGGGGCTGTGGGCCATGGGGCTGCAGGGCCTGTGTGTTGGTGGTTCTGCTCCCGTGAGCTGGGGCCGCGAGAGGCACGGAGCGCACCTGTGCCCCTGAGGTTGTCACCCGGCCGGCCCCACCCGCTTCCCTTCTGCGTGGGTTCCCGTGGCCCAGAGATGGAGAGAGAGGCCTGAGCCCCTGGCCGAGGGCCCCGCTGCCCGGCTGCCCCTACCCCTTGCCTTTCAGGGACCTGCTGCAAGCTTGTAGCTTGGCACGGCCAGCTCTCCCACAGGGAGCATGGGCCCAGCCCACAGGCACCCAGCTATTCTGACAGACAGGTGGACAGACGGACAGACAGCCAGCTGTGGGTGGGGTCCTGGCTCCATGTGTCTCGTCTCACCCCCGCTGGTGGGCGCATCCCCACGTCTGTGCTCTGAGCTGCCATGCTGCCTCCCACGTGTCAACGCTCAGGCCCCTGCCGTCCCCCTCCCCTGCCCCGCCTGGAAACGCGCTTTAATTGAAGCCTTAACCTCTGCTTTACGCTCTTGTGGGAGGTGACGGGGGCTGGGGGAGCAGACAGGAGGCCCAATGCCGCCCCTGGGGGCCCAGGCCACCCCGAGCCCCTCCCTGCAAACTGGAGACCCCCACCCAAGGCACGCAAAGCCCAGGCCCCTCTGGAGCCTGGGGCCCACGTGGGAAGCACATCGGGAGGGCTTGGAGTTTCATCTGGTGCCAGGGACCCGAGAGTAAGCACACGGCAGCGTCCGCTTGCATTGTGTCTGTTCTATGTTTTTATATCTACATCAATATATCTATAATTTTATTAAAAAAAGAAAAAGAGTCACTTGGGTCCTTTCCTTGAGCAAGACCAGGGCTCCTGGCGGGGCAGAGGGGTCAGGCCGCGGGAGAGGGGATGGCAGCCTGTCCGGGCCTGGCTGCTCCTTGTGGGCGCTCTTGAACTGGTGCCAGGCTGGAGGCCGGGCAGGGGTGTGTGGCCTCCCGTGTCTGTGTCACCTGGAAGTAACAGGGTGTTGGGGGAGCTGGGCTGAGCCACCCCGGGGCCCCTGAGCAGGGGGTGCCTGTGGCTGGGATGTTGGGCAGCTGGACCGGTCCCTGCGCCCCTCCTCAGACGCGCGGTGGGCAGGGTGGGGGGAATCCACAGCCTTCCGGGGACTGGAGGCCCGGGGGTAGGGCCTGGTCCGCTGACCTCCGCCTTTCTGCTTCTCTCTCACTGGACGCTGCGACCCGCAGGGGCTGGATCGGCACCTGCAGCCGTGGATGGGGGCGGCGCGGCCAGCCCTGGGCGCCCCCTGGCCTGCACCTGTGCCACTTCGGCCGCCCAGAGGACCGCCCGCCGCTGCGGGCCCCCTGGAGCCCAGCCCCAGGGGCGCCTCCCCGGGGGGCTGTGTGCCGGCTGCACTTGGCTGCCTCCAGCCTCTTCCCCAGCCTCTCGGGGCCCGAGCGGGGCACCAAGTAGGCCACTCTGGGGCCCCGGAGGGCTGGGCTGCTGTGGACCCTAGGGGCCCCGGGGCCTCCGTTCCACCAGCCACAGCTTGACTTGATCCCCAGCCTGCCAGGGCCCGTGACCCTGCGCCCTCCCGGCTCAGGAGGCCCCCGCCCGCCACAGAGGGTCAGACCCCCCAGGCGGGGGCCTCCGAGCTGCAGGGGCCACCACAGCCTTCTGGGCTGTCGCTGCCCCCACACCCGGCCCCCTGCCTGACCAAGCACTTTACGCCAACTCCCTTCCTTCCCAGGGAGCCCGGCCTCTGTGGGCTGGGCCGGGCCGGGTGGGGGTCTCAGGCAGCCCCTGCAGGTCTCTGCACTGCCCCCTCCCCCTGCACCCTGCACATGAACTGATGCCTTAAGCTCCTGCAGCAGCCAGCCAGAGGAGACCCCAGCCCGCCAGCCCTGCCCCGACGGTCTTCCTTCCTTCTCTGCACACCTGGGGTACTCAGAGGGCCCCGCCATCCCCAGCCCTGCAGCCCCCAGCCAGCTGGGCCCCCCGACGCCCCCAGGGGCGGGGCGGGGCCCTGGCCAGCCCCCGTCTCTTGCCAGCAGAGCTGTTTCTCCCACATGGGGACGAGCAGCCACAAATCTGGTCTCTTGTTCTAAAAGGTATTCCCTCGCCCCAGTTTAATGCAGTAAATAAAATCTTTGGTGTTTTACCTCCATGGTTCTGTCCACCACCGTGGTGCCCCTGTCCTTCAAGCCTGGACTGGACAGACCCCCTGGGTTGGGGAGGTAAACAGGAATGGGGGGGAGGGCGCTGGGTGGTGGTTGGGCAGGTGTGGGAGGTGGGTGGTAGGCCAGACAGGGATGCGGGTTGTTTGGGTTCAGCAGCACCTCTGGGACAGAACCTGCTCCCCAAGGTCCGCCCACCTGGGGATGAGGCCTGGGGAGCTCACTTTCACTGGGGCTCCCTCCCCCCTCCTGGTGACAAGGGGGCTGCGGAGAGGCTACCCCCGCAGCAGGTGGGCGAGGGGTGCCAGAGAGGGGCGCCACCCCGGGGACCCTCGCTGCAAGATCAGCCCGGGAAGGCGTCACAGGCTCCAGCAGCGCCAGCCCCGGTATCCATGGAAACAAGCACACAGGCCCAGAGTCACGACTATATGTCCGGCCGCAGGCCCGGCCCTCAGGACAGCCCCCGCCCCCTCCCTTCTCCAAGCCTCCGGGCGGGGACGGTGCGCTGCAGTGCCGTGGACGGGGCCGGTGCGGCCGCTGGGCGCTGGGGACCGCGCCGGCCTGCTGGCTTCCTCCTCGCTGGGGCCGCTGGGCCTCCGGCCTAGAAGGGCAGGAAGCCGTCCACCTCGAGGCGCAGGAACGGGCCCAGCAGGGCCCGCAGCTTCCAGACAGCGGCGCGGCTCAGCAGGGGCGGCACCATCCCCTCGAAGGGTGCGGGGTCGACCACGTACACGTAGGCGGCGGTGCAGGCCAACAGAGCGCCCAGCAGCAGCCTCAGGGCCAGCAGCCTGCGGGCGTTGGTGGTCAGGGGGCGGGGCGCCCGGGGACCGGCCCTGGGCACTGGGCTCGGTCCCTGCGCAGGCTGGGCCACCTACCAGAGCTGGCCTCTGAGGCCCTCGGAGCATCCCAGCTGCAGCCGCGCTTTCTGCGGAGAAGGGGCCGAGCCGGTGAGGTCAGGGCAGGCCTGCTCACCCGCCTCCTTCCCCGCTGCCCGAGCGCGGCTTCCGGGAGGGTGGGGGTGGGGGCTTACCCCTCTACATGCCATCTTCTGGTCCTTCCTGGCCTGGGTGCGACACTGGGCCCGTTCCCTGGGGAGGCGGGGGTGCTGCAGTCAGCACCATAGGTATACCCCCTCCTCAGCCCTCACCACTGCCCTGGCGCTGGGGAACTGCGGACCCGTCAGGGACGGGTGCACCGCACCCTGACCCAGACACCATCGCAGCTCAGCCAGCCCTCGCCCCCGGGCCTCCAGCCCCCACATCACCCCAGGATCTCCAGCTGGATGTCCTCCATCTGGTCCAGCACGCCCCTGATGTCCTTCTTGAGGTTCTGGGGGCCAGAGAGGGTAAAGTGGGGGTTCTGCTCGCCGGCCCCTTCCCCGCCTGCTCATCCTCTGGGCTTCGCGCCTCTGGGGACCTACCAGAAGCCCGGTGGCCTGGTTGTTGAGGGCCATGTGTACTTCAGCCACGCCGTCCCACACCTGGTGGGAGGGGCGAGGCTGGGTCACGCCCTCAGGATGGAGCAGGACCCGTGCTGGACGCCTCTCTCCACAGGTGGAGCCCCCGCCCGGCGCCCCCACCCACCCCTGCAGGTGGCACCTCGGTGATAGCCATTTTCTTCCTCTCAAAGGACAGTCGGATCTGCTGCAGCTCGTTCTGGGGAGGGGGCGCAGTGTGGGCCGAGGTAGGGCTGGAGAGTGGTCGGCTCCCGCTCCACCGCGCCCCGCTCCACCCCCCGGGCCCACCAGGGACTGCGGCACGGACTCCTCCCCCTCCCCGGCCCCGGTCCCCGCCCCCCCCCGCCCCGCCCCGCCCCGGCCCCGCCCCGGCCCGACCACGCCGCTCCTGGACACGCCCCCTGGACCGCCTGGGACTGCTGCAGGAAAGAGTGCCTGGCCCCGCCCAATCCCGCCCCCGCCCCATGCGGGCCACGCCCCCGCCCTTCCCCCTGGGCCCACGGCCCACCAGGGACTGCAGCACGAACTCCTCCTCACCTCCCCGGCCTGGCCCCGCCCCCGGCTCCGCTCCCCGGATCACCTGGGACTGATGCAGGAACGACTCCCTGGCTCCTCCCCATCCCGACCCCGCCCTCCAAGGCCCCGCCCCCGGGCCCACCTGGGGCTGCAGCACGGACTCCTCGCTCCCCCCACCGCCCCGTCCCCTCCCCTCCCAGCCCTGGCCCCGCCTTATCCCGTCCCCTCCCCTCCCCCGCCCCCCGGCCCACCTGGGACTGCTGCACGAAGGACTCCTCGCCCCTGCACAGCTCCTGCCGCAGCAGTTGCAGAGGGGCCCTGTCTTCCAGGGGCTGGGCGCAGGCCTGCTCAGGGGGCTGTGGAGGAGCCCCCGGCTCAGCCCCAAGGCCATCGGCAGCGTCCGTGGTCATGGACTGCTTGGGAGTGGGGTGGGGGGAACGCATGGAGCCACAAGGCGCTCCACAGTGCCACCCGCAGTCCTGCCGGGCCGTGCCCCGTCCCGCACTCACCCAGGCCAGGGCCGTGCAGCTCGAGTGCTCGGGGCACAAGGGCAGGAACTGCTGCCCCGGCCCCAGGAGGGCCCCCAGCTGCTCCCGCAGATCCTGGTTCTGCCTCTTCTGGGGTGGGGCACAGAGATGGGGAGATGGGGACAGCCGTGTCTGGGGTGGGGCTGGAGAGAGGGCATGGGCCTGGCGGGGCTGGGGCGCGGGGTCTGGTGGGGCCCAGGTGTGGGGCATGGGGTCTGGCAGGGCTGGGGCGTGGGGTCCGGGGCGTGGGGTCTGGCAGGTCCTCAGTGTGCTGGGGTCTGATGGGGCCGGGGCGCAGGGTCTGGTGGGGCCCGGTTGTGGGGCGTTGGGGTCTGGCAGGGCTGGGGCCCAGTGCTCACCAGACTCTGGTTCTCCTGCTCCAGCTGGAGGAAGGACGGCTCTGCGGGCCCCAGGGGAATACCCTGGAGCTGGGGAGGGTCTGCCCTGGGTGAGGCCGAGGCCCCTGTGCCCGGGATCAGGGGTGGGCACGGGCAGGGCCGGGGCCCCGAGCTGGGCCCTGCCACCTGCCGGGAAGCCCTTTGCTCTTGCTCGTGGCTGGAGTGCAGGGCCCAGCCCCACCCCAGCCTGGTGTCCATCTGTCCTTGTCTCATTCTTGCCGGGTCTCGCGGCCTCTGTCGCTGCAGCTCGCCGTCCTCGCTTGTGATGAAGTTCCCGGGTACCTCGCCCCCGACCCTGGGCCCCCCACCCCCTGTCCCCAGGGCTGAGAAAGGCCTGGCAGTCTCCATCGAGTGGGTGGGGCTGAGAGGCGCCATGCAGGGCCACCTGGCGAACCCCGGGCAGGGTGGGTCCAGGCACCCCCCGCGGCTGCCCGGAGCTGGGGGCTGGGGGCACTGGGGGTGGGTGTGGCCACAGGGTCCCAGGGTTTTCGGCCCCTCCATTCCTCCCTGTGACCCCTTCCTGACCCCAGGTCCAGGCTTTGGCCTGGCCTGTCCTACCACCCTCTTACTAAGGGAGCTCTGGGTGTCATGGCTCATAGGCACCTCAGGGACGACTGTCACAAAGGCCTGGGCAGGACCAGGGAGGTCATAATGGGCTGGGGCGGTGGCTGGAGCAGGGCCGACCGGGCCCCTCCCACCACGTCCCATCAGCTACTTTCTTAAACTACAGCAGGTCCTGCAGCCGTGAGCTAAAAGCAAAGTCAAACAGCAGCAGGAGTCCAATGTGGCCCTGTCCCACCCGAGAGCCCCAAGGCTGAGGCCTTCCTAGAGGCAGTGGCCATGCCTCTCTCCACCCAGAAGAGACCATCCCACAGCCTGACCTTTTCACCTGTGAATCTCCAAGGTTTTTGTTGTTGTTGTTTTTTTAAGTCATTTATTGAACATTCAGTGGTCCCACAAGGACTGTTATCCAAGGTTGAGTCACCCACTCATGGCCATGGCCTGTTCAGTGGCTGGACACTGGTCCAGCTTTTCGCCGCTTCAGGGGTCTTTTCAGGGACTGAGCGACAGCCGGCTCCGGCACCCCACCCTCCCCTCCCCTCCTACCAGCGTCACGCGGTGTCCCGCTCTCTGTCCCACTGCACCCCCGCCCTCCACGGTGCCCCGACTCCTGGAGCCCCCAGCTCACAGTCCGCTCTTTGAGTTTCCTCCCTTGCTTCACAGAAGCGCATCCGCAAGCAGCTTCCTCAGAAAGGAGGGTTGGCGGAAGCCTGAGTGCCCGTGTGGGGGACACAGCTGCAGACCCCGGCCGTCCCTGCATCCTTGACCCTCGGCAACGTGACCCTGGGCTCTGGGCTAGCTTGAGCCCAGGGGGCCTGCTTGGGCCTGTGGGCTCTTACCAGGAGGTCTGAACAACGCTTGTGTGTCGGGCGGTGACTTTCTCGCTGCTCTCTGGATCCTCTGTGACCTTGCTCTCGGATTCCAGGTCACGGGGAAGGGGGGGGCTCTGGTCATCCGGCGGGTCCCCAGCTCCCGGAGGGGATTGACAAGCCCAGCGAGACCACAGAGACCCACCCGGTAGGGCCAGCCAAGTGGTCCAGGCCTGGCTGACGGGTGTTTGCTTTAGCCTCTGGTGTGGGGAGCTAGATCGGGAGAGCCCTGGGGATCAGCCGGCAGCTCACTCTGACCTCAGGCTGCTTGCCTGTGAGGCTGGGCGGGTCAGACAGTGTTTCCCGGTAGCTCAGGCCCTTCCCCGTGGGAGACCCTGCTATAACGTTCCAGGACGTCTCCATTGTTCTCTGCCTCTCCCTAGTCTTTTCTTAGAGCTTCCTGTTCTCCTTTAGGGACAAAGTGAATTTGGGGGGGAGGGGAGCTTTCACTTCCTGCTGCTTCTGCTTCAGGATCTTCTGTTTGGAAGGCCTTCCTGCCAGGAATGGTTAAGGGCTCTGCTACTCCCCATTAGCAGCCGGGGAGTTCTCTGGGCAGACGTCTGGAGGGGGCCAGCCTGGGGAGTTGCCTGTGGGTCCCCTGCCACCTGCTGACTCTCGCACGTGCTGGGTGGCCCCCTGAGCCGCCCCCTAGCCAGCTCGGGTCAGCAGCCCTGCCTCGTCCACACCCAGGTGCGGTCACCCCCCGCTTCCTGTCTGAAGAAGTCCGTCAATACCCCTCGTCTGCTGGCGGTCTGGCGCCCCCGCTGAGTGCGGAACACCCACAGAGGACAGGCTGTGCCCAGCTGGATGCATGTGGCCTGGCCCCAGCAGGCTGCTCTGTGTTTCTGGGGGTGCATCTGGGCACTAGCAACAGGCTCTGCTGGGAGGGGCCGGGAAAGACGGGGCCAGGAGCCCAACTCAGGCCCCCAAGGCCTCCTGAGGCCACTCCCCGCTGGAGAAGATGGCACCCCCGGGGTGAGGTGGGGGCACCGTCCCATCAGGAGCCAGCAGGTGCTGGGGAATGTTCAATGTGGGGGAGAGGAGCTCCTCGTGGAGACGGGGCCCCTGTACTGACAGCAAAGACACCCCGGGAACTGTTGGCAGCAGCCTCGCGTCTCACCTGGGCCCCCAGGGTGGTCTGCAGGAGGGGGTGCCTGGGACGCCGAATGACACCGGAGCCTCCCCCAGCCGCCTGGAACCCGCTCCTGGACTCAGCCTGTGCCTCGCTGTGCCCTGCCTGGGAAGCTTGGTGGTGGCTTGGAACCCTGAAGATCCCACACCCTGGACCCTTCCTCGCCCCATCCCTGTGGCCCTTGCGGTGCGGCCCTGAGTTTGGGCGTGGCCCAGCGGGTGGCGGGCTCTCAGAGGGAACCCCAGCTATGAAGGCATTTCCACAGACAGGCCTTGGGGTCGCAGAGTTGGACATGACCGAGCACACGTGTGCGAACACACACATGCCCACGGCAGAGCGCCCTGCAAATCTCACTAGCGTGGGGGTGCCCCCACACACCCAAATCGAGTCCAGGCCCCAGGAGGCTCAGTAGGGGTTGGGGGTGAGTCCCTGTGGCCGAGTTCCGTGCCGCAGCGGGAAGCTGGGCCAGATCCAGCGTCACGGGGAGCCGCGGCCCTTGTTACCAGGCAGCGTGCCTCCCTGGACGCCAGTTGCCATGGCGGCCGCTCCCTGCCCAAGGTGCTGTGACGCCTGGGGGCCTCGGGGAGCCTGGTGCTGCGAACACGGCTGGGCCGCGAGGGAGAGGCCTGGAGGCCACACGCCTCCTGCCCGGCCTGGCCTCCTTGTGGCCCCAGTGTCCAGGGCCCCAGGCATGCTTCCCAAGTGGGCCAACAGGCCCGGGGCACGTGGGACTCGGGGCCCCTGGGCCAGCCGCAGCCTTCAGGGAAACCCCTCTTCGCACCCCCAAGGCAGGCCCCTGACACGGACCCACCCCCTCCTCAGACCCTAGGGCCTGCAGGCTTCTTGGGGCAGCCCCAGGCTGGGGACCCCCCCTCTCTGGGCCTTCAAGCCACTCCCAGGGCCTGGGGGTCCGAGTCTGTGACGGACACCGCTGGCCCAAGGCTGGGCCTTGTGGGCTCCGAGGCTGGTCTGGTGCCCTCCTGGGGCGCAAGGGAGTGGCCAGACCCGTAGGCAGGAGGATGGATCCACCAGGAGTGGCGAGTGAGGGGCAGCCTGTGGACTGACCGCCCCAACTAGGGCCAGCGCACTGCAGGGGAGTGGACACCGGCCACTGCCTGCTGGGGGCCCCCGCCCCGCCCTGGCCTGAGGGACAGGGAGCAGGCCGGGCCAGGCCCTGGGAGTGGGGCGCAGCTGAAGGGCGAGCAGGTGCCTGTGGGGTCCTCCCACGGCGGGTCCGTCTCAGAGGCTGCAGCTGGGGGTCAGGCATGCCTGCTCACAGTGGGTGACCGGGTGGCTCGCCGGGTGTGCGCTGGGCAGCCCACCCCTCTTCCCTCCCTCGGAGCCCCTCTGGACAGCTGCTGTGCATTTTTTATTTTAGAATCAGAAGAGAGAATACAAGTGTCAAGGAAAATCCTCGCCGCGGGGCACCGTCAGCAGGGGCTGAGGGCTGCAGGCTGGGGGGTGGCCATGCTGAGGCCCCACCCAAGACGGGTGGACAGAACCTGCCCAGAGACCCCCAAGGGGGTCCCTGCCAGCTGGGCTCACACCTGCCCACGGTGAGCTAGCCCACAGTGAGCCCGGGAAGCCAGCCCAGCCAGCCGAAACTGGGGTCACCTCCTGAGACCCTTCCTGGGGCCAGAGTCCAGGACGCATGGGCACCATGCTGTCCACCCTGCCCCTGGCCCGCACTCGCTGGGAGCGGGGGGTGGGGAGCACATGGGCCCATCCCTGCCCCTGGGGAGTGGACGTGGAGGGGTGAGTGAGACCCGGAGTCAGGTGGAGGGCAGAGACCGCGTGGCCGCGGCTCCTTGGCTCTGAAGGACAGTCCATCCTCTCTAGGCCAGCCAGGCGTAGGTCCCAGAATCCACCACCAGATGGCCACACAAGCCCACAGAAGGGCTGCAGGCGCGAGGACCCTGAGGTCCGGCGGGTGATCCCTGCTCGCGTCTGCCAGTGCGGGGGAGAAAGCCTTCCGCAGCTGGACCTGTGCTCCCGTGGGGGTCTGACCACATCCTGCCAGCGCCTCCCCGGGGTTCACCCTGGGGCTCATCCCGCCTCCTTTAGCCCCTCGCCTGCTCCCTGCCTGGGGTGCGGGTGCCTGGGGTGGGGCTCCCCACCCCACTCCGCTGGGGTGTGGACCCTCCAGCAGCCCTGGGCTGGCCCCAGGCTGCCCGGTTGTCAGTGGGCACACAGCTGGCGGGGGGTCCCAGTTCCAGCCTCTGAGGCCCAGGCGCTGGGAGGCGAGAGCCTGTCTCGGGGCGGGGTAGGCCGGTGTCCAGGACTCCCCATGGGCCAGGATGGGCCGGAGGCGGTTGCCTGCAGGGTCTCCAAGGTGCCTGGGAGGCTAGGCAGGCAGCCAGGAGCCCCTGAGGCGGCGGTGGGGTGCATGGGGGGCGATCTGTGCCAAGTGCCCACCGCCCTGGGCCTGGGGTGGGGCCGTCCGGGCCGTGGGCAGAGCTGCTGCTTTTGGCTGACCTCGCGGTGCTGCCATGGAAACAAGCCTGGACCCACCTGTAGCCCACAACGCCCGGCCTCATCCTTCTCAGAGCCGGTCAGACAGACACACCCGGTGTTGGTGTATGTGCTGGGCACGGAGCCTGGGGCTGCTCAGGGCAGGCTCTCTGGATGTGGGACTGGGCCCCAAGGCCCGCACCTCTCAGCCCTGGGGCCCAGCCCTTGCTCCGTGGAGCCAGGCTGTGTCCTGGTGAGGTGGGGTTTTGGGGCGCAGCACCAATCGCTGGTCGGGGGTGAAGTGGACCATTGTGGCTCTGGGGTGGGCCTCAGAAGTCAGGGAAGTGGGCAGGGCCTGGGCGTGGCGGGGCTCCCAGGGTGGCAGCTGCAGGCTGGGAACAGCTAAGGCTCCCGCGCTGATCTTGGGGTGTGCCCCTCCCCAGGGAGCAGGGACCAACACTCACCCACCCACCCAGCCAGCCACCCACCCAGCCAGCCACCCACCCAGTCACCCACCCACCCAGCCAGCCACCCACTCAGTCACCCACCCACCCAGCCAGCCACCCACCCAGTCACCCACCCGGCCAGCCACCCACCCACCCAGCCACCCACCCAGCCAGCCACCCACCCAGTCACCCACCCAGCCACCCACCCACCCACCCAGCCACCCACTCAGTCACCCACCCACCCAGCCAGCCACCCAGCCACCCACCCAGCCAGCCACCCAGCCAGCCACCCAGCCAGCAACCACGCAGCCACAAGAGGCACTTACCTTACACACCAGCCTACCAGCCCCACCAGCCCACCAGCTTATGACCATTCCAACACTGGTCACCTCTCCAACCTCCCTGCTGGCATTGACCTGAGATGCCCCAGGATCCTTGGGTGCCCAACCTGGCCTGCTGGGCAGTTGGCTCCTGGGGGCAGGTGGTCAGCAGGAGGGGGCAGGTAGGGAGCCCCCATTCCCCCTGGCCAGGCCTGCTCTCTGCAGCCCTCCCTGACCCACCCTGACCCTACTCCCTCCAACCACCGATGGCTTTCCAGCAGGGGAGACCTCCGCCCCCCCGCCCCACCGGGAAATAGCACGGGGCCCACATCAGTGACAGGGGGCAGGCTCACCCCTGGCGGAGGCTCCTTGGGGCCCCTGCTGTGTGCAGGGAGCTGTTCATTTACCCCAGGAACTGGGCACAAGTTATAAAAATGGTAATTTCTTGGAGATTCAATTACATGTTTTCATTGTTACCCTTGGTAATCAAGGAAACGACTTTTAAAGAGAGTCTGGGATGATGGAAGTCTGGGGGGGCGGGGGGGACGGAGCTGCACCCACCGTGGGCCCATGCGGGGCCCCGCCAGCCTGGTGGCGGCTGGGGAGACCCAGAGCAGCTGAGGACACCCCTGGCCTGCCCAGCACCCGGGCGGCCATGTCTGGCTCCCAGGGCCCCTGTGGAAACCGAAGGGGCTCCTTGCGGGGCTCGGGTCTGATTCTTCCCGAGTGACGTCTCAGCTTTAAATAACATCCCCAGGATTAACGGCGCTGGCAGCCCATGGCTCCAGGTGATTGGAAAAGGGTTTTATGGCCCCTCGGGTGAAATTGAACCTGCTCTGGCCGTGTGTTTCCAAGATGAGGTTTTCCTCCCTGGCGAAGGCGTCACGTTTCACGCTAATTACTGCGGGCCGGGGCTCTCTGCTGCTCATCAGCTATGCCGCCCGGGGTCGGGGCTAGGGTCTCTGCCAGCCCCCAAATCTTGGCACTCCCTGCTGCTAGTTTTGGGGAGGTGACCTCACTCAGCCAGGGGCAGGAGGGGTGGAGGGAGGCCCCAGATCGCGAGCGGAGGCCTGGCCCCCTCCCGCCAGGCCTGTGAGGTGAGGTGGCCCCACCGGCCCACAGGGCCCCTGACAGCTGGGACAGGTGCCCAGTGTCCTGCAGTGGACTTCTCCCTGAGTGATCACCTTCCTTTCACTTGCAGTAAACACTAGGCTGTATTTTCCCTTTCAAAAATAATTGAACTTATTTATTTTTAACTAAGATTAAACGCTGTCTGTCAGCTCAGGATAGCCCACTGTCCTGTCAGGACTTGTCAAGGCTCTCTCTCCTGCCGCCTCCGAGGGCAGCTCCCAGGTGGGCACCCTGCCAGCGGCTGGGGTGAGGGCAGCGGCAAAACCGCGTTTGTCTGGGAAACTTGCGTCCAGGAGAACCCGCTTTCATCATCACTGCTGTCACCATGGGCACAACTATCATTGCCACTGCCTTCACCACCTCATCCCCCATTGTCCCCTCCTCCATCACCTCCCCTACCATCACCACCAGCACCACCTCCTCCTCCATCACCAGCTCCACCATCACCATCACCTCCACCATCACCATCACCACCATCACCTCCACCATCACCATCACCACCTCCACAACCTCCATGATCACCATCACCAGCTCCACCATCACCACCACCACCTCCTCCACCATCACCATCACCACCATCACCACCATCACCATCACCTCCTCCACCATCACCATCACCTCCACCATCACCACCATCACCATCACCTCCTCCACCATCAGCATCACCTCCTCCACCATCACCACCACCTCCTCCACCACCACCACCTCCACCATCACCATCACCACCATCACCTCCATCACCACCACCTCCTCCACCATCACCATCACCACCATCACCTCCACCATCACCATCACCACCATCACCTCCATCACCATCACCTCCTCCACCATCAGCATCACCTCCACCATCACCACCATCACCATCACCTCCTCCACCATCAGCATCACCTCCTCCACCATCACCACCACCTCCTCCACCACCACCACCTCCACCATCACCATCACCACCATCACCTCCATCACCACCACCTCCTCCACCATCACCATCACCACCATCACCTCCACCATCACCATCACCACCATCACCTCCATCACCATCACCTCCTCCACCATCAGCATCACCTCCTCCACCATCACCATCACCACCACCTCCACCATCACCACCATCACCATCACCTCCTCCACCATCACCATCACCTCCACCATCACCACCATCACCATCACCTCCTCCACCATCAGCATCACCTCCTCCACCATCACCACCACCTCCTCCACCACCACCACCTCCACCATCACCATCACCACCATCACCTCCATCACCACCACCTCCTCCACCATCACCATCACCACCATCACCTCCACCATCACCATCACCACCATCACCTCCATCACCATCACCTCCTCCACCATCAGCATCACCTCCTCCACCATCACCATCACCACCACCTCCATCATCACCACCATCACCATCACCATCACTATCTCCTCCACCACCACCACCTCCACCATCACCACCACCACCACCTCAGTCACCATCACCACCACCACCTCCTCCACCACCACCACCTCCACCACCCCCTTTGGCACCCGCACCATCACGGCTCCTCCTGGTCTGCTGGTCACAGGGCTGGAGTTGACCTGGGGAGAGCAGGGCCCTCGCACAGCCACTATCCAGTCGACATTGATGACAGGGCCTCCGAGATGTCAGCAGATGTGGGTGGGTGTGGACCATGGGAGAGGGCCACACTCCTGGCCTGGTGTTCTAGGGCCCTAAGTGGGACTGGGGAGGGTTGGGTCATGCCCAGGGCCCAGAACACACATGTAGTGGGGGGCCCTCCCTGCCTCATCCAGGCGGTGGTGGTGGGGGGAACATATTGAGGGGTATTAAACCTCGCTTGTGTTTGGGAAACACTATTAACAATTAAAGATCTTAAATCTTCGTGACACTCTTGGTGACCAGAAACTTAATATATGAGCAGATAATAATTACCTAATGATGAATAGCTGCACTTAATAGTTTCTGAAGTGATTGTGGTAAAGAAAATGTTAAACGAAAGCCCATCAGAACTGCCGGTTCTCTACACACTGCAGGAACCTCAGTGCTGGTGGGGGATGGAGGAGTCATCCTGGAACCACACACGGGTGTGGTTCCCTGGGCCCTCCGCTGCCCACTTCCTGGCCTGCGCCCCGGGCATGGGTGTTACCCACACACATAGGGTGAGGATCCCATGCCCAGTCACTGGGCCAGGTGAGAGGAGCCTGTCTCCCTCCCTTGGCAGCTTATGGAGGGGCTGTTGGCTTGGTTCAGTGAGCCCAGGAATCTCCACCCAGTACCTGTGGGTGTCCCGGGTCTCAGGGCCGGTAGACAGGGACATTCTCTGCCCCCGTGGGAATGGCCTCTGGGCCTCCGCCCACTCCGGGCCCTGTGAGTACCCCTCTGCCATTAGACTAATGCTGAGTCTCCTGGATCAGCCACCAGTTCTCACTAAAGTGTGAGTGGTTGTTCAGTGCTGCCGTAACCCTGTCTCGGAAGCCTTCACCTGAGGGCGAGGAGGAGGGCAGCTCCAGGTGACAGAGGCCTGGCGCTGGTCGCCTGTGTCTCTGGACCCTTCCAGCCCTGGACAGCCAGGAAGCCCACAGCCCTGGGGGGCCTGCTGCCCTTCACACTGGCGGTTTTCCGATCTTGGTTTCTGGCCCCACCTGGTGTGACTCCCAGCTGCCGTGTGGCCCTGTCACCCTGGCTTCAAGGCAGGCTCACCTGAGCCACGCCCCTCCTCCGAGCCCTCAGAGGCACCCCGTCCCCTGTCCGAGCCAGTGGTTCCCGCTTAGCTGGCCCCAAGGCAGTAGTGGGAGAGGGAAGCCCCTGGCCCTGCTCTGGGCAGGTGGATGGCCGCTCAGGCCTGCTCCTGCGGCTCTGCTGAGAGTTCACAGTTTTCAAAGCACAAGCTAAGGGCAGGTGGAGAGACAGAGAGAAGACCGCAGCCTACAGGCAGGGCTGGGTGGGGACCCCTGTCGCTCAGCGCAGACAGCTGGCCTCCGTGGGCGGGGTGGGCAGGTGTGTCCTGGCCTGGCTCCCCCCTGTCTCCCACCGTGTGGGGCTCCACCTCCCTCCACCAATCTAGGGAGAATTTAGCTTAATTAAAGTGGTTGATTTGCATTCAATTGATGTAATCCTTATCAGGAATTAAGTAAATCATACTTGCCTAAGGCTCTGAAGGCTCTGGGTCTATCTAACCTGTTGGTCTATCAGCTTTGTCCCAAGGGCTCCCTGGACAGGCAAACTGAGGCCCCGAGAGGGTTGGGGCTGCCCAAGGCCCCGAAGGCAGGAGCTTGGCCCCTGGCCACTGCCCCACCCATGTCCCGCCTGTGGCCCAAGCTCTCAGGTCCAGACTCTCCTGACCTCTGGCCCAGGGTCACCACTCTGAGCGACCCGTGGCCAGCGCCCCACTGTTAGCCTGTCGCAGTTCTGTCCGGAGGTGTCAGCAACTCTGAGACCTTTTTGTCTCCCCGGCTGGGGGTCAGTCTTGCGGGGGGAACTGCTCCCCGTCTTGGGTCAGGGTCTGGGGCGGGGAGTTGCAGCCCACGGCCAGCTGCACAGGCTCAGCAGGTAGGACCTGTGTCAGCCAGTCGGCGGCACTGGGGTCCCCAGGGCACTGAAGTGGACAGTCCTGGGGCTCTGCCCCAGGGCCCGGACACCCATGGGGTCCTCTGTGCCCAGGACCCACCCCCCTCAGCCTGGCTGACCCTCTCCCTGAGAGCTTTCCCGTTTGTGCTCAGGGACTCAGGGTGAGAGAGCTGATTCACTGGTCTGTCTAACAAGGCCTCCTCATTCATAATTCATTCCTGCTAATGACCTTCCTGCCTCTGAGGCATTGAAACTGTCAGCGGGCTGGTGGCTGGTGGGAGGCAGCTGGGGGCCTGGGGTCCCCGGGGGGTGCCACTGCCCTGAGGGGCTGGTGTGGAGCCCTATACGGGCTCCCTGGCTCCTGGCCTTGACGGGAGACGCTCCGGAGGGTGGACGGGACCCGGCAGGGGACCCAGGTGAGGGGTCTGTGTCCTGCGGTCAGCAACCATGGGGTGTGGTCTGCGGCTGGGCTGGCCCACCCTGCGGACCGTGGCAAACACAGAAGAGGAGGTTTGGGGGAAAGGAGGCTTGGAGCTCATCTTTGGGGTGATCCCACTAGGTTATGTGGAGAAGTAATGGCGTCCCTTCTTGCAGGGTGGGCCTGGAGCAGGGGCGTTATCCTTTCACAGTCGAGGACTCACGCTGGAAGGGGAGGCCCCAGCACCGGCCACGACCCACCTCCAGGCTCTTTCCCAGGCTCATTCTGCAGACCAGGGCAGAGGACACGGCGGGCCCCAGGGAGGCCAGGGCCCACGGATGCCCCTTCCCGGGCAGGCTTCCACCGTCCCCTCTGCAGCCACGGACAGGCGTTCTCTGTCAGGCACAGTCACAAAACTTCTAAGACTTAATTAAAATCAATCTCTGATTACTCAAATGCCATCGACTTGGGGCTCGACCGATAGGGAAAATACGGTCATCATTGTGGGAAACGTCGATACGAGGGCATCCACCATCCATCTCCGTGCAGAGCTGGCTGGGGCCCTCCTGCGCTCCAGCCCGGGTCCACCCGTTGCTGGCTCAGAAGTTCTGTCCAGTTTCTGAGACGGATGCCTCCTGGGGTGGCTCCCCGGAGTCGGCGGCGGCCGTGGGGACCCCTGGCTGCGTCATCTCACGGAGAATCCATGGCTCCCACTCTGTCAGCCCCGTGGCCTTGATGGGAACCCTCTCACTCAAGCAGGTTTGGGGGCCTGGAGCTCACTGGACGGCTGCTGGCCAGTGACCTGCTGGGACACCCAGGGCTCTGTGCCCTTTGGGTCAAACCGCCAGGTTCAGCCTCCCCAGGGAAGTGAGGACGGAGATCAGGGCGCATCCACAGATCCATGAAGTCCAGGAGGGAGGAGGTGACCCTGTGCTGGGTGGGAGAAGCCATCACAGACCCCTGAGCCTGTTCCCCGGGGGCCAAAGACAGCCCTGGCGAGGCCTCAAGGGCAGCCCACGGTGGAGAGGGACCCTGGGAGACAGCCAGGGTTCCGGGGGAGGAAACCACCTGATCTGGTTTCTGTTTGTCCTTAGAGAAAAAAGTATCAGCCCTCAGCTCTCCTGCCCTTAAAATAAAAAGTCGAGTAAAGCACTTCCCATACATGCAGCAAACCCTCTACCCTGCTGAGACTGTCGACCAGGGTGGGGGTGAGGGGGCGGGAGGTGAGGGGCTGGGCAGAGGGCGAGGGGGCCTGGTTGCCTGGGTCCCGTCTCTGTCCGCAGTCCTGGGCCCCCATCCCCGTGCCTGTGCCCCTGTGCCCGCCAGCGGTGGGAGGTGGGAGTGCTGAGCATGGTCTGTGTCCAGGGCAGGGGTCAGGCTCCTTCAAGGTGGGCCCCAAGGCTGCGGGGCCTGGCGTGCAGGACGCGAGGACCCGCTGGCCTTCAGCGCACGTCCCAGGCTGGCTGGCGGCCGAGGGTGGAGGGTGCGGGGCTGAGGGGTCGGGGGCTCGCGCTCCCCGAGCTGAGCCCGCCACCCTGCGCACTGTCTGCAGCCTTCGTGGCTGGCCCAGCCTGTGTTATGCTGACTTTGTTACTTTAATTAATGCCCAGCTTCCTGATGCCTAATTAAACTGGAATTGCTCCACGTCTGTGTCCTGTTAGATGCAAGTTAATGCAACCGTCGCAGTGGCTGTGAAAAGAGGCTGGCGTGTCCCTGGGGACAGGCCCAGACCACACCAGGAGGCCGGATGGATGGGTGGGCAGCCGCGCTCAGGGACAGCGCCCAGCCTGGGTCCAGGAGGTGGCCCTTCACTGGCCCATGTGCTGGGGGGCCCAGCACAAGGGAGCCTGGCACCCTTGGGCCCTGGGGGCACCTGCCAGCTTCCCCTCTCCTGAGGGGAGTTGTTTTCTCCCTGCTGACACTGTCTGTTCTGATTGCCTGAGAAGTGTGTGCCCCTGTAAGAAGAACAGGAAATGCAGACAAATTAGAAGAGAGAATTCACAAAAACAGGTGCCCCTCCGCTGTCTTGGGCTCCCACAGCCATCACTGGGACAAGGTCCTGGAGGTGGGGGTCCTGGGGGTGGGCAGTAGGCACAGAGGCCAATAGTGGGGAGCCCTGTACCCCAGGACCCAGCTGTTCCAAGCAGGACCCCTGGGCAGGGGATGGCAGGGCTGGGAGCCAGCTCGGGGCATTCCTGCCCTGATGGCCCGCTGACCATGGCAGTCCTCACGGGCACTCTGCCAGGGGCCAAGGGGGCCCTGCCTGGTGGGCCTGTCACCCCCGAGTCTTGGTTCCGTTTCAGGAGTAACTGGGTGGTGGAGGAGTGAACCAGTGGGAAGGCCATCACGTGGGTGCAGGCTGCCTTGGGGCTGGGCTCCCACAACGGCCTGGGGCGGGCGGCGGGCAGCCCTGGCTGGAGGGCAGAGGTGGGGTAGGCGCGGGTGGGCCCCACTGTGGGGCCAGAGCTGGTGTCCAGCCGGTGGCCATTGCTGCCCACCCTCCGCCCAGATGCCAGGGCTCTGAGCTTCCCTGGGAGGGCCCCAGCCCTGAGCCCGAGGCCGGAGGAGTGGCCCCCTTCCCTGAGGGAGGCAGCTCAACCCCCTGGTGGGCACAGGAAGAATGGGAGGCGGCCAGCGTGGACCCCAGATGTGGGCTCCGGGGGCCTGGCTGCAGGGAGGGGCAGGGCCAGCCTGGGGCCAAAATGTGGCCCTAGAGCCTGTGGTCTCTGGGCCTGTCTGTCCCTGTGGCAGGTGCCTGGGTACCTGTCTTTCCCCTGCCCTCCCTTCAAGCATGAAGGGAGGTGACCGGTCCGTGGGCTGAGAGATGGTGCCCAGGGGCCTGGCTTCCTGAGAAAGACCCAGCTGGGCTGGGCCGGAGGGCCCAAGAGCAGTGGGGCCTGGGTCTGACTCGGCTCACTTTCTAACCCAGGTCCAGATCCGATCCAGAGCCACTGGCACACAGGATGGTGACAGGGGCTCCTCACACCAGCGAGCTCCTACTGACACCGCCAAGCCTAGCCCACAGGCCCCCGCGACCCCCCAGTGGGCCTTCCTCTGCTACAGCATCGGCACTTTGTGGTTTTGTGTTCAGGAGAAGGCTCGTGCAAGGTTTGCTTGACTCGGTCTGTCTGCCTGGGAGGCCATGAGCTGCTCAGAGCACGTGCCAGGCACACACGGGGCACAAGGACCATAATGCAGAGCCTGTTGGTGAAGGTCCTGGGGCCAGTGCTCAGCAGACCCCTGGAAGGGGCAGGGGCCAGTGGGGCGGGGGGCACCCAACTCCCATCCTCCACCTCCCGCTATTGCAACAGCAGTCAAGGAGCAAACAGGCTGACCTACTCCCCCCTGCGCGTTTTACAGCCCTCGTGTGCCGTGAACACACTCCTGTCGGAGCGGAAGATTCACAGGATGAACGTGACTTTTGATGTTCAATGGTCCCGTTCCCCTGGGGGGCCCGTGAATTGCCTCTTGTACTCCCAGACCCCTGACCCCACCTCAGCCCTCTCCCCACCCTGGGCCCCCCTACCCGGGCCCTGGAGCACTCTGAGCGCTGTACCCCGACTCTGGTCCCCTCCCCAGCTGCTAGCCGGGCAACCTCAGTGGTCGCTGCAGCCAGGGCTGGGGGATCCTGGCCCCGGGTGAGGGGCTGCACGCCCACCAGGACCCGGTCCCCAGGCTCATGCGCCCTGGGGCTCAGCTCCTCCTCCCGGAAAGAGAATGAACGAGTAACTGGGTTGCAGAGAAAATTCTGGCCCAGTGATGTGGGTCTAACCCTAACCTGGGACGGCGCCGGGTAGAGCGGGCGCGGGCTGGGCGAGGGCGGCTCATGAGTTGCGGCCTCACGTCCGTTCCTTACGGTGCTGGCAGAAGATGTTCTCTGATTAGTCCTCTGAATTATGAATTAGGTTCTGGGTCCCTGTGCAGCTGTTCCTGGCTTGTCATCCCCACCACTTTATTTCCCCATCTGCTTATAAAACCAGGAGCTCCGTCCTGCAATAAACACTTCAAACGCTTTTTTTAGGGGCTAATTAATCGTGTTGCATTTCTCCGACACAGCAGCAGGCCGGACCTGCCCTGAATTCCCAATGCAGGCAGCTCCCTGGGGCCTGGCGGCGGGGGGGGGGGGGGGGGGGGGGGGGGGGGGTGGTCGCTGGGGTGTTGTGGGCCCAAGGCTCGCCCCTCCACAGGAAGCCCTCTCCCCTGTTCTGGCTGGGTTCTCCCCCCGCCACCCTCCCTGGGCCACTGGGCGCTCCTCCCCTCAGCTCACTGTGACACATCCAAGGTCAAGCTCATGCTCCTCCACACGCCCCTGTCCCCGCCACTGGCAACATTGACTCTGTGCCTCCCAACCCCCCAGCACCCAACCCTCTTGGTGCCCACACTCACACCTCCTGCCCTCGTCCAAGCGGTCCCCGTGCCCTGAGCACCCCAGCCCTCGTCCACCCAGGCTTCTCCCGCCCCTGAGATCCTGCTCCCATGTCCCCCTTCTTTAGTGGTGCCTCCTCCACTCTGCACCCTGAGGCCCAGCAGAGAGCGTGGAGGAGGAGGTTTAAAACAATGACATTAATAAGAAAACAAAATCACAATTATCGAGTTACAAAACAGGGAGCTCCAGGGCAATTAAGAGACAGCAGCCATTTGGGCTTCCCTGGTGGCTCACAGTAAAGAATCTGCCTGCGATGCGGGAGATCCAGGTTCGATCCCTGGGTTGGGAAGATCCCCTGGAGAAGCAAATGGCTACCTACTCCAGTATTCTTGGCTGGGAAACTCCATGGACAGAGGAGCCTGGTGGGCTACAGGCCATGGACTGCTAAGAATCAGACACGACTGAGCGACTAACACTGGTGCTAACCATTTGACTGTTCCCAATGCAAGGTCTGGGCTTTTGATCCACTGGAGTCTCACCTGGGCTCTGTTTTGCCCCAGTAACAGGTTTGCGTGTTAAGCCCATGGCCAGGTGCCTGGGTCCCCATGCAACCCCCATGGGACCCTGGAGGTGTCTGTCTGCAGGTCAGTAGGGCTCCCATGGGCCCTGTGGTCTTCATCTTCAGACCATGTTGGGGGTGGAGGCTCAGCTGTGTTCCCCAGGAGAAGGTCTTGTCGTTCAAAGCATAAGCTGTGGAGCTGGGCCTCCAGGTCTGGGGCTCATGGGTGCCCCCCACCCCCGCCAACACACACCGGTCAGCTCAAGTCACACCGCGGGCATCGGGCAGGCTTTGCTCCTCGTCCCATCAGCCCGGGGCCTGGGTGCCCTGAAGGGTGGATGATGCTCTGGCCGGGGGGTGGTAGGGTGGGCAGGGTAACTGAGCTTGCTTGGAAGGGGTGGGCACGCGGAAACCTGGGGAGCGTGGCCACAGGGGCGACACCAGGACATGTGAGCCCTTGCAGACGCGGGCCGCACACTAACCCTGTCTCGCTGCAGGTCCTCCGAGCGACCCTGACCCCATGCTGGTGGGGGGCTGGTTTGGGGGGTGAAGCGGGGGAGGGTGGGGCAGGTGTGGGGCCGGCAGACCCCGCACCTTCTGGGAGACCCCCCCCAGGGCACCTGGGGTCCTGCTGACACGACTGAGGCCGGCGAGGACCCCCAGAGGGGAGAGAGTCTCCTGTCCACTGGGCTGGGCTCCACTCTGGACCCTCTGACAGGCTGTTAATCGTGACACCGCCGTTTAACTCCGGTGTCGCCCCCTGTCAGCCAGGCCCCGGGGCTGAGATTTATGGGGCTGGGCTCGGGCTGCACGGAGAAGAGACCGCCTATCAATCAGCCCCGCTGGCGGGTGCGGTGCGCTCCAGAGGGACGGGCGCGTAGTCCTCCAGGAGGTAGCTGGGGCAGCAGTCCTGGAGGAGCCCGCACTCTGCACGTGGACTTTGCGCACGTAGGGGTGTCCTGGGCGGTGCTCACCCCACCCCCAGGAAGGGAGGTTTCCAAAAGGCAGGAGGGTCCGCCCGCTGAGGGCCCGCCTGCGGGACAGAGGCCCTGGAGCTGGCGGGGCCTCAGCTCAGCTCCGCGCCGGCGGCCTGGGGAGTCTCTGGGCCTCGGCGTCCCTCCCTGAGCTCCGGTGTGTTGAGGTGCCCAGGGTGGGGGCCGTGAGACCGGCTGTGCAGACGCCCGGGCCGGTTAGACCTGGGAGCGCAGAGGGCAGGGGGCGGCAAGGAGTCGGGGTGGCGGGGAGACTGGGGGCAGGCGATGGGAGGAGTGAGGGGCCGGGCGAGGGAGAATGAGGGGGCGGGGAGATGGGCGGGGCGAGGGGAGTGAGGGACAGGACGGTTGAGTGAGGGGCGGAGCGATGGGAGAGTGAGGGGCGGGGCGAGGGGAGGACTTAAGGCGAGGGGAGGAGTAGAGGCGGGGCGAGGGGGAGGGCTGCGGGGCGAGGGCAGGGCTTCCCAGTGGCTCTGCGTAAAGAACCTTCCCACACGACATCCGAGCGGCCTGCGCTCCGGAGAGGCCAGGCTCAGCCGGCCTGTGCCCGCGGGCCCCTCTTCCGAGCGGTGGACCGTGAGCCTTGGTCCCCTAGGCTGCTCCCCACGGCCGCGCTGCCCCAGCCCTTTCTCTCTGCTCCGAGCCTCAGCCTCTCGCTCCTCTGGGTGACAAAGTCCTTCCTTCTTGAGCTCGCGTGTCCACCCTAGAGCCGGGTCTGTGTCCGCTCGGCCTCGGGCCGCGTGGGCTCGTCCAGGCGCGTGGACGCTGAACCCGCGTGACCTGCCTGGGCTCGGGCCAGGACACGTCCTGAGCACCCGGCGGTCCCTACCCTGGTCTCCCCGCCTGTCCCATGGCTGTGGATAGCTGCCCTGTCCGAGGCGGTCAGGCAGCCCAGCGAGGTCCGGTGGCGGTGTTCCTCGGATCCAGCCACTCAGAGAGGCGCTGGTCTCCACCCCCTTGTCTGACCCTTCCCTCCCCAGGGCAGACTCGAGGGTCCCCAGGGCAGTGCCTGGCTCCCAGCCCCTGGTGCAGGGCCTCGGGGGTTCAGGCTTGGGCACGGAGACAGGTGGCTGCTCTGAGTCCCTGGCACAGAATCCCGCCTGGGGCGTCTGGTGCGCAGGGGGGATAGATGGGTTTCAGCAGGACCGGCTGCTCCTGGCTGGCATGGAGCACAGCTTCCAGCAAACCCAGAGGGGAGATCCAGATGTGGCAGGGTCCCAGGGAGACTTGGGGCCAGCACTGGGGGCTTGGGGAGCACGGGGAGGGGCATGTGCCCAGGAGTGAATTGCCACACGAGCACGCCCGTTCCTTCCTGTGGTTGGTTCCCGGCAGGTCACAGGTCCCGTGGACCTGGCCGCGCTCACAACCCTGCCAACACTGCCTCTGGGAAGTGAGAGCTTCGCTGCCTCCGTGCTGTCTCCCCTGAGGCGGGGCCCCCACAGGTGCGCCTGGGGCTGTCTGCAGCCTGGCCCTGCCTTCACCTGGAGTGTCCCCTGTGGGGCCCGTCATAGGCGGAAGGACCCAGCAGGGAACCCAGGGGTCTGGGGCTGGACCTGAGGGGTGAGTCCGCGTGGTTGCAGGATGGCACCGCGAAGGCCCGCCTGGCTCCGGGTGTGGCAGCTCCACTGCACCCTGGGTCCACCTCCGACCTCACCAATTCAGGGAACACCTTGGGAACCGAACAAGGCACAGTGATAGGTTGCCAGTGTTTGGGGTGGCACACAGCGGGCGAGGCCAGTGAGCCACTCAGGCAAGGGGCTTCCGTGAGCTCAGGGCTGGAGCGGGGAGGGTTGGTCCTGGTGCTGCCCCCCTAATGATGCCCCTGGCTGTTGACACCAAGGACAGAGCCCGCCACCCAGGAAGTGACTCCATGCAGGAGGAGGATGTCTCCTCTCTCCTCTTCTAGGCTCAGGTAGAGGGGCTTCTGTCAGGGTGCTGCTAAGGCTTGCAGGGAGCGCGTGGCCAATGGCTGGAGCTGGGTGGGGCCACCTCTGGGCGCAGACTCAAGGTGCTGAGAAGTCCTGCAGGGAACCCCAGATTGTGTTTAACCTGGAGTTCCCCCTTCCTTCCTGGTTCTGCCCCAGTCTGTGGCAGGTGCTGCCAGGTGCGGCCTGCTGTCTTCTAGCTCTGTCCTGGGCCTTGTGTGTGGGCTCGGGGTGAGGCTGGAGCCACCCAGGACAGTGCCGGTTACAGGTTTCCAATCCCCAGATGCCTCCTCTGAACTGGGGCCCACTGGACAGTGTTCACAGGAGGTGCCCCATTAATGCCCACTGGGTGAAGGAAGGGCTCTCTGACCTCAGGTGGGGGCCTCCACGCCGGGACCACTGTCCCCCCAGCTCCGTGTGGAGCCGAGATTCCGACCAGGGCTGCAGGCCTGCCGGTCTGGGCCTCGCGGAGCTTCCTGACAGGTTTGTTTACATTCTGTTTGTACGGACACCTTCTCCTTGCCGCCTGCAAGGCTTGTTTTCCATTTCCAGTGGTGCTGTAAGATTTCTTTTCAAAATATAATCATTTAAGTGAAAAAAATCCATTTGAAGAAAACCCTCCAGTAAACAATAGTGAAGCAGGTGGGCGGATGCAGGATGGAGTGGAGTGAGCCTTGGTGGTGGGCAGGGTGCGGCAGCGGGTGATGTGGGGAGATGGATGGGAGGGGCGGGGCGGGGGGGCGGGGAGAGGGTGGGGAGGGGCGGGGCGGGACGGGGAGAGGGCGGGGGAAGGGAGGGGAGGGAAGGGGAGGGGTGGGTAGAGGGTGGGGAGGAGAGGGGAGGGGCGGGGAGGGGAAGGGGCGAGGAGAGGGTGGGGAGGGATGGGGAGAGGGCGAGGAGGGACGAGGATGGAAGGGGTGGGGAGGGTTGGGGAGGGGTGAGGGCGGGGCGGGGCAGGGGAGGGCTGAGGAGGGAACCCCCTGCTGCCCCGTCACGTGAGCCTCCTTGCCCACTGTCGCGAGGTGGAGGCCCGTTGGCTCCTGCACGAGAAAGTGGCCGTGGCCTTGCTTGTCCAGCTCTGGGCTCCCCCGGGCCTCAGGTCTGCTTGTACCCTCAGGTGTGCTCGTTCTGTGCCCGCTAACCTTCAGCACATATATTCATTGGGAGGGCGTCTAGGAAAGGAGTGTTTGGGGTGTCTGGGGCGCCCTGAGCTGGCAGGGGGCTGCTCCCGGAGCCCACGGCCCACACGGGTGGAGGGGCTGGCATGAGGGGCTGCAGTCTATTTGGAGCCGAAGGTCACTTGCATCCCGCCGCACATGTGCCCCTCGGGGGCCACGGCCCGCCTGACCTCTCCCCCGGGGCAGGCGCTCTGCCTGAGGCTACGCTGGGCTCTGGGGGTCTCACTGCCTTGAGACCCTGAGGACCCGGCCCTGAAGCCCAGGACTACCGCCTCCCAGGCCCTGCTCCCGGCCCCACCAAGGAAGAGTCAGAATTCCCGGCTTCCTGGAAGAAGGCCTAGGCACAGCTGCATTTAAATGCGGAAGACTGAGATGCTGGGGCTCAGTGTTAGCGGTGATGGGTCAGCAGGCAGGAGCCGGAGACCCGCCCTAACGACCGCACAGGATGGGGGACTGGCACAGTCCAGAAGGAGGTGGGCGCCACTGAGACAACTCCAGGACACGGTGGATGGTCTGCCAGGCCCTGGCCTTCTCCCAGCTTTCATCCTTCTTTGAAGATTGATCTGTGGGATCCCGGGAGTGGCCAGGAACGGGCCTCCTCCTCCAAGAAGCCTCCCAGAGATGTCGCCACACCTGGGCTTCCGAGATGCAAAACACTAGAGTTTATTCTGAAGACATAGATTGGGGTAAAACAGAAAGAGCTCTCTGGGGAAGAGAGAGGGGCTTGTAAAGGCAAAAGCCTCTTGCGCTAGACATGAGAAAGAGACATGTGTCTTCATGGGTGGCTGTCACGAGTTGTTTTAGGGTAAGTATCCAGTAAAGTGCCTTGAGTTTCTGGCAGGCATTCTGGGCTCAAGACATCAGATTCCACCCACCTGCACTCACCTCCTCCGTGGCTCTTGCGGCAACACCAGCTGTGCCTTGACTTTCCGCCCACACAGCAGCCTGGGGAGGACAGGGAGGGCACCGACCACAGGGGTCTGGCCAGTGCACACTGCCCCGCGCCTCTAGGGCCTCGCACATGTGCGGGCCGAGGCCGAGAGAGGCCTTGGCTCCCCAGGTACTCTTGGAAGCAAGCAGACGGCCCCAGGGACCGGGACCCCGGGGTGTCCGAGGCACAGCGACCCTGCTCCATCCCTGGGTGGGGCGAGCAGGGCCCAAGGCCCGCAGGGCGGGGCAGCCTCCGGTGGGCTGCTTGGCTGTCCATTCATCAGCCCGAAGCTCCCCTACCCCAGCCTTTGAAGCTGCAATAAATATTGATTCGGGCAAATCAATGTGTTTCTGAGGACCAGCTCGATAGCAGAGTTACAAGGATCAGGGCAAAGTCACCCACTCGCTGGACACCCCCACTGAGCCGGGGCTGTGTGCCCACCCAGGGGCCAGTGTGGGAGCTGTGCCCATGTGAGTGGGGGCAGGGGCTTCCCCGGTGGCTCAGACGGTGGAGAATCTGCCTGCAGTGCGGGAGACCCGGGCACCCTGTAGCCCTCTCCTGGCCGAAGCTGAGGGACCTGCCTCAGGCCAGCCGTGTCCAGGTGTCTCCCATGGGTAGTGGGCTTGGCGGCTGAGGGTCTAGGCCACAGTGGAGAAACCCTCCTCAGGGCCATCTCTGCAGCCCGTGCGACAGGGAGCCCCCCCCGAGACAGGGAGCCCCCGAGATAGCGAGCCCCCTGAGACAGGGAGCCCCCCAGGACAGGGAGCCCCCTGAGACAGGGAACCCCCGAGATAGCGAGCCCCCCGAGACAAGGAGCCCCTGAGACGGGGGCCCCCGATATAGTGAGCCCCCCAAGACAGGGATCCCCCAGGGACAGGGAGCCCCCTGAGACAGGGAACCCCCAAGATAGCGAGCCCCCCGAGACAGGGAGCCCCCGGGACAGGGAGCCCCCAGGAGAGGGAGCCCCCCAGACAGGGAGCCCCCAGGATAGGGGGCTCACTGCCCCTCGTGCGGCCGCTTCCATCTCCTCTCCTCCGCACTCACCCAGCCCAGCCCTGGATGTGGCATGGATGTGGCGCCCTCCTGAATGCCCACACCCTCCTGGCAGCCTCTGCCTGCCCTAGCCCCTCCAGCCCAGCCCCTTCCTCCCCGAAGGAGTCTGACCTCCCAGCTGGCCCCAGCTCCCGTGGTGCACACGTCCCCCAGCTGAGAGCTGGGCCTCTGAGTTCACATCTTCCTGGAGCCGGACCTCAGAGGGTGCACTCAGAGTCTATCCTGGAGGGCGGGACACAGGCGGGCAGGACCGCTCCAGGCCACCTGGTGAGGGTACGGCGGCCCTGCCTGTCTCCCACCGTCGTCACCCACCTCCAGGCATCTCGGGGGGCCTCCAGCGCTCTCGGCCTTCCCCCTTCTCCCAGAACTTTGAGGCTAGGTCTGGGGCGCTCTGACGGGTGGCTTTATTTACGACAGTTTGGGAAATGCAGACGTGATGTTTCCAGCCAACAAGCCCAAATCACTCGTGCAGCCCCATTAGCAGGGAAGCCAGCCTGTGCACATCACACTCCCCCTGCCACAGTGGGAGCCGAGGCAGCGGTTTTACGACCCCATAAAACTTTGGGAGTTTATGGCTATTGAACAAACATGTAATCTGATGCTTCAGGTTCAATATATGTAGCCAGAGGCATCCTGAGCTGGTGGGGCTGCAGCCCCCAGCCAGGCCAGGTGGTGGAGTGCTGAGACTGGCAGGGGCTGAGAAGTGCAGGGGCTGGGGAGCTGGGTGGGGACTGACCAGCAGCAGGGCCGGGGCAAGACTCATGGAGGCCGCGCGGGGCTCTGTCCTTCCACACAGCGAACCAGAGGGCGGGCAGCAGTGGGTCGGCCTGTAGCCCCCGGCAAGGGGCCGGGCTAAGGGTGCTGAGGTAGGAAAGGCAAGTAGGAAACTGAAGTCACTCAGTCGTCTCCGACTCTGTGCAACTCCAGGAACTGTAGCCCGCCAGGCTCCTCCATCCATGGAATTCTCCAGGCAAGAATAACTGGAGAGGGTAGCCATCTCCTTCTCCAGGGGATCTTCCTGACCCAGGGATTGAACCCAGGTCTCCTGCATTGCAGGCAGACGCTTTACCGTCTGAGGCACCAAGGATGTGGCCATGGCAAAGGGAGTGTGTGCCTCCCAGAAAGAGGGGGCCCCCCTCTCAGAGCTCCTGGAAGGGCCATGGGACAGGCTGGGGGAGGGGTCAGTGGCTGCACTGACCCCCCATTCATCCACCAGCCGCCCCTCCACATACTGTCTGTCCCTCCATCCTTCCACCCATCCCTCCCATTCAGGCACTGGCCTGGCCACCCCTCCACACAGGAAAGACCCCCTGACCCAGGGTGAAGCCTCAGCCCCTGACCACCTGGGAGGCGGATGTCTGGCCTGCCAAGCCCCAGAGGCTGTGGATGGGCCCCTCTGTGCTACCTAGAGGGCAGGCGGCGGGTGAGGGGGTCTGGGGCTCCCGGGTGGGCAGTGGGTGTTCGCCGGCTGCAGGCCCCGCCCCCCGGGTCTGCTCATGCCCGGCGCGCCTACCGTCAGAGTGTTCCCTTCCCGTCATGTTAGTGTTGAGACTTTGCCGGGCTCATCGCTGGCCTTTCCAGCGCGTGGTTCCAGCTGAGCCCCTGAGTCCAGCTCCCAGCATGCCTGCTTTTGTCCTCAGGAAGTCCTTCCCCTTCGGCCTGCGGGCAGGTTTGCCTGTTGGCTCTGGCTTCTTGTTCGTGGGCCCCCCAGGATTTGGGACCCCCTGTCTCAGAGGAAACTGCCCCCCACGGCCTGAGTTGCGGCTACTGAGGGGACAGCTACAGTTGGAGTGGGTGGGGGGCGCGGAGCGGGCCGGGGACCCCCGCGCACTCTCAGAGCCACAGCCGCCCCTGCCGGGCCTCATCTGGTCTGGTGGCAGAGGGTGGGCGGTGCTCTGTGGAGGCCCACTTTGTCCCTGGGTCGGGCGTCTGGGAACCAGGAGTGGGGAATGTGGCAGCGCTGGGGGAGCCCTCAGAAGTGGACAGGGAGAGACATGCAGAGTGGCCGCGGCCCCTCCAAGGAGGGGACTGGGCCCACGAGGAGGCTCCCAGGGATGGCGTGGGGCATGAGGTGGGGCCGATGCATGGCCTGGACAAGATGGGGCTGAGCGTGGTGGACTGGCTCATCTTTGCCCCAAATCCCGATGATTCAGGGTCAGGAGGAGAAGCAGGCTTGGCCGGTCACGAGGACAGAGGCCAGAATGAGGCCACCGAGTCCACGGGTCCGCAGGGTGGCAGGATGCCGACTTGGATGCCAGCACTGGGCACGCTCCCAGAGGTCAGGCCAGGGCCCAGAGGGAGACAGGGGGCCAGTCTGCTGGGAGCACGCGGCCTGAGGCCCAGGCAGAGGCAGGAACTCGGGGGTGGGCACCCAAAGCTGGACATGTGCCTGAGGGTGGGATGCAGAGAGCTGCCCTGGGTGGTGGCCGGTGGCCGGGGTCATTTCCGGGGAGAGGGCCAGGTTGTCCGATGTCTGACTGTCCGATGACTGGCTGTGACATGTTCCTGGGATGGCTGGCTGGGTCCCCCATCCCCAGGGTAGGGGCCAGTGAGCAGGCTGGGCGGTCGTGGGGGCTCGTCACTCACTGCTGCTAACTGTGGGGATGGGGCGGCCCCCCCGTTCCCTGTCCTGGGGGTGTTGGGGGACCCTGGTGGGGGCTACCCCAGTGCCGGGTGGCCAGGCAGCTCTGCTCGGCAGGCACTGGGCCCGCCGTCCAGGAAGCTCCATGACTTGGAGCTCGGTCTTGCCCTGAGCCCCAGAGGTAGACAACCAACAGGGAGGGGCTCTGAGAGTGGGCCCTGCCGCTCCCCGGCCACCACGTCCTGCACGCACCCGGACTGCCCCCAACCCTGCCCGGGACCGCCCCTGCCCCGCCCAGGGGGCAGTCAGGGAGCGCCATGTTCCACCCCACGCTGGGCCACCCCAAGGGCTATGAGTGATGTTGGGCAGAGCAAGCCTTGGCTCTGCAGGGATGGGGCCGACGGAAGGCCCCCATCAGCATAGTCTGTCTGCTTTCCTGGGACACACGCCTCTCCGGGGCTCTGGGGCTGTGAGTGCCCCACCCCGCCCCGGCCCTGGGCGGTGGTCGTGGCCGTGGCGGCCGTGGTTCTGCCTTCTGAAGGGCATGGGCTGCTCCCGCGCTCAGTCCTGGTGTGGACCAGGCGCCTGCCCTAACCCTGCGCTCGCAGATCCTAGATCCTCGGAGAAGTCACCCTCTCGGGAGGCGGGCGCAGTCCTGACCGCGGGAACCCCCCTCCTCAGCACCCCCTCAGCCCTGGCGCTTCCCGCCCTGAAGGATGGGTCTAACAGCGGAGGGCCCCGCGGGCGGCCAGGGTGCTCCGCGGGCCCTCGGCCTTGCCAGCCTCCCCAGCAGCGGAGGGGAGATTTATCTTTCTGACTTTATGAGGCACCGGCAGAGAGAGGCCGGGAGGCAGGAGCTGAATAATTGACGGCCTGGCTCCGTGGGATCTGAAGGGAGGCCGGCCGGACGGGAGCGAGTGGTCGTGCGCCTGCCATGGAGAGCGGGGAGGCCAGCCAGAGGGCTGGGACCGGGCTCGGGGCCCTGGGGCAGAGTTCAGAGCTCCGGAGCCGGTTGCCCCTTCTGTCTGGCGCCCGTCCACCACCCAACAACCTCGCAGCTCTGGCAGCCTGGTAACCCCCACCCTGACCACTGGGCCTGGACGTGGTCTCTGCCTGCCCTGGGCTCGTCTCTTGGCCGCATGAGCCGTGGGGACAGGTTGTGGGGCCCCCAGCTCTCCTTGGTGGCAGTCTTGGCCTCCGCCTCCCCCGAGGAGACCCCCCTGGGCACCCCTGCCCTCATCCCCATGCTCTCCTGCCCCCTCCCCCACCATCTCCTGCAGCCTGGGGGCCACTCCCCTGCCTAAGGGCGGAGCACCCCCAAGCAGCCAGGGGGTGGGGATGGGGGCCTCTAGGAGCCCAGGCCGCACTGAGGTCCTTGTGTGCCCAGCCCTCCTTCCTGCTGAGCGGGCTGTTGGGGACCACGTGTCTGGAGGGTTTCACGGTGGGCTACTTCCTGTGGCACCTGGGGCAGGGGCCCGGAGGGTGAGGTGAACGGGCCCGCCAGGCGCTGCTGCAGGGTCAGCCTTGCCCACGGGCTGTGCTCCCCCTGCCCCGCCAGTGTCCCCTCTAGGCCCAGGCCTGCGCTCAGGGCCAGGGACCAGGTCTGGTCCGCAGGGCCTCCGCCTCCCCAGATGCTGGAGGGACGTGATAAGAAAGCACGCGTCCCGCCCCCACATGCGGGGTCCTGGGCGCCGTAGGGGACCTCACCCCAGCCACCTCGCCCTCTCCCGGGTGTCCCAGCCCCACACGTGGCCTTGGGCACTGGCAGCCCGGACAGATGGCGTCTGTTCCCCGGGTCCCCAGGGCCAAGCTGAGCCAGGCAGACTGTGCCCTCGACGAAGTTGCCGCTTAGCACCGTTTTCGTGCCGCGTGCTGTCAGGTCCCCTTCACACAGCCTGGCGCCCTCTTGGCTCAGACGTAAGCGGCTTTGCTGCTGTCCAAACACAGCTAATCCCGTTTGGGTTTTGGGGACTGGAGGTAGGCAGCACTGGCCAGCGTACCGCCCGGGAGGAGGCCAGCCTGGGTCTTCCGGAGTCCCTTCCCTGCTGGGAGACCACACACCCCTCGCCTGAAGGGCCAGCAGGACACAGGGTGGACGGGGTGGGCCCCTCAGCCTGACACCCCACCCTGGGTATGCTCCCCTCCCCCAGCCCAGCCCAGCTGCCCTCGTCCGGGTTAGGCTCCAAGTGGGCCCCTCAAGAGCTTCCTCGCTGGGCTATCCGCCTGCAGCAGAAACCGCAAAACCAACCAACACACACAGCCCGCGGGTGACAGATTCAATTCGACTCCGCAAATATTGACTGCTGTCTAATCCCCTGCCCCCGGTGCCAGCTTCCTCTGCGGCGCCGGGTGCGACGGCTGAATCAACACGCTTAATCCAGGCCCCGTCGAGGTCGCAGTGTTGCTGGGTCACGGTGAGGGGCCTGTGGCCGGGCGGGTGGGCTGGAGCTGGGGTCTGACTCTCACCCGAGTTGGAGCCCCACAGCCATGCCTGGCGAGACAGGGGCTCAGGCCGGGCAGGGTGGGCCCGGCTTTTTGTCCAGGACCTGGATGCTCTGTGTGGTGTCCAGGCCTGGGCCGGAGGGGAGGGTGTCAGGGAGGGGCACCCTCCAGCTTCTCAGGCCCCCACCCTCCCAGCTGAGGCTCGGGTGGGCAGCGGGAAGGGTCCGTACTGGAGGGCGGCTGTGAGCCTGGACCCCCGTGTGAGGGGGCGGCTGAGGCCAGCACGGCCCGGCCCCCTGTGTCTGCTGGGCACCAGGAAATTCATCAGCAACGGAACTGATGGATTAAAGTGGAACCGGGAGAATTGATTTTTTCCCTTGGGCACTTAAACGCTGCTCTCCATCAGCTGATCATCTCCTGGGCCGGACGGCCCCAGGGACCGAGAGGCCGGCTCCAGCCCTGCGGCCGTGTGACACCCCCCTCCTCTGGCTGGGCGAGGACACCGGGCCGTCCCAGCCCCGAGCTGTGGCCGTGCTTATGTGACAGGTGCATGTGGTGGGGGACTCTGCGTCCGCTCACTCACTGACTCACGCGTTTGACTGGCCCTGCAGCAGCGGGTGGCGGTCCTCGCGGGCGCACAGCAGCGGCGCTGACAGTCCGGGCCAGGTGTGTGGGGCCCCAGCCTGTGCCCTTGGCTGGCTCAGGACCCACGTCCTCTTCTCCACGGAGCCCATGGCTCCCTCCTGCTGCCCTCTGCGGCAGGGGCCCGGCATGGATCCCCTCAGGCCAGCCCCCCTCCTCGCACCTGTCTCTGGGCCTGAGCATGTGCTGTGGCCCTGTGGGCCCTTTCAGGTGGCCCTGGGTGGCACAGCGCCCAGGCTGGGGCTCAGGACGGCCCCTGAGTGGCCAGGGTGTCGTCACCACTGTGCCCAACCTCACTGACGGGCTTAGGACGGGCGGATGCGCCAGGGCCGGGTGTGACCTCACTGGGCTGAGCTCAGGAGGCCGTGAGGGGCCCAGGAGGCCTGGCAGGGGCCGTCCGGAGGGCAGGTGCTCCAGGGCCCCGTGGCCTGGGGGGCTGCTGGGTGGTGTCAGCAGCATTGACCTTGGGGCCTCTGAGGCCTGAATTCATCACAGACACCCCTCCAGCACTGCCCCCCAAGTAAAGCCCTGCTGCAGTCACTCAGCTGGCTGGGGTGACGCCTGGTGACGGGTGCCCGTGGGGAGTGCCCGGGTGTGGTTCCCCCACGTTTGGCAAGCCGACCAGCAGAGCAAACGTAGGGGAGCGATGAAGCACAGAAGCCCTCTGACCCCCACTTAACATCCAGGCTGCTGACACCCCTGGGTGAGACAACACCAACCCACCTAGTGGTCTCTGGTAGCCCCTCCCTGCTGTCCTCAGGGGGACCCACAGGACCGTGGCCCCCAACGTTCCCCACGGGCCCCATGGGCCACAGGGAGGGCAGTGGGCACCCTGAGGCCAGGCCCTCTGGGATGGGGCACCAGGGGCAACAGCCCACTGCCTACCTGAGCTGGCGTCCAGGACAGACGGACAGATGGACGCATGTGCAGGTGGGCGGCTGTGGGGGCCCCAGGCTCAGATCAGACCCAGTGCAAATCAACAAACCTGTTTGCTTGGCACCGAGGGCTTGGGGGTGAGAGGAGGTCGGAAGCGCAGGCCTGGACAGGGGCTGCCCTCAGGTGACCGGCCGACTGTCTGCGACCAGGGGAGGGTATGGAACGAGCCCCGGCCCGAGCAGACACCGCTGCACGCTTCTGGACGGGCCCCTGAAGTTCAGGTTCCCAAGTGTCCTCTGCGGGCACAGCTGCCCTGAGGGCCCTGCCAGAGACAGCCAAGCCCAGCATGGCCCCCAGCCTCCCTGCTGCCCCCGGCCTGGTGCCCTGCCTGGAGCCTGGAGGGGCTGGAGGCCCCTGCCCGAGGGGAGGCCCGCCAGGTCCATCACTCCGTCACAGTGTCCAGCCCCGAGGGACTCCCAGGTGCCCTCAACCCTCAGGGTTTCATCAGACCAGCTGGAAAGGCACAGAGGCCTTCAGAGCCCCGACGGGGACCCCTGCGCAGGGCCCACCTGGTCCTCAGACTGCTGGTGTGGGGCCTGCTGCCCCACAAAGCAGGGGCTCTGTGGACAGCTCCCGCCCCTCTCTCTGCCCCCAGCACTGGGTCCTGTGGGTAGGTCATGACCTCTGCCCATCTCCTCCCAGCCCCAGTCACCCGCGGATCAGGTGTCTCCAGGCCTTGGGGGTCTCGGGGCCGAGATCTGAGGGGGACGGGCCCTGTCCTGTCTGCGGCCTCCTCCTGACCTCTGAGCCCACGGGATGGGCGGCTGAGCCCCTGGTCTGTCTTGAGGCCGGAATGCCCGACTCCCAGCCCTGGGTGGTGATGTGCCCAGAGGCCAGGGGCCTTCAGACGGGCAGCCCTCACCAGCCTGGAGCTGGGCATGGGCCTCAGGGTGCGGGGGACACAGCCCTCCCCTCCACTGGGTCTCGTGAAAACCGGTGCCTCATGTGGAAAGTGCCTGCCGTGAGCCCCTGCCCACACCCCAGGGCAGGCAGACGGAGGCCCTCCACAGCCGGCCCCCCAGGGACACCGCCCAGGGCCTGCAGCCCATCATCTGCAGAGCAAGCGGGCGCTGGGCTGAGCTGCGGACCTGGAGGGGGTGGGAACAGCCCGCTGAGGGTAGTTTCACACACAAAACACGGCTCCACCAGCCAGCGGGAGCTCACTGGCACCGACTCAGCCGTCAGGGAGCTCAGAGCCGCTAGCCAGGGGCTGAGCTCGAGGGGAGACATGGAGGACCTTGGCCGGGAGAGGGGTGACTCCACCCCAGGGCTGTGCTACCAGGTGGGGGCCCCAGGGCGCCCCGGGCCAGCCTGACCACGGCCGGGGGCGCAGGCCCAGGTCCCGTGTGCTTGGCTTGTGTGGATTTCCTCTGAGTCCCCTGGCTCGTGGACAACCTGGCCAGCTTCCAGCCCACCCTGGGCCCTCGACGCCATGGCTGAGCTCTGTCCCCTCTGGGAAGCAGGACTGGACTGGGGACGCCACGCCTCTGGGGCTGGGGGGGTGGGGAGCACCCCCTGCCGGCTTGGATGCCCCCCGCCCCTCCATGCCAGCACACCCATCTCCATCACAACTATTCCAGCAGCTCCAGGCAGATGTGGCAAGCCCGGCGCTGGCTCCATTGGTGTTTTGGGGAAATGGCCGCTTGAGGCGGGGCTGTCTGGCTGGGGGGGGGCTCAGCCTCACCCCTGCACCAGCCCCCTTCCAGGGGCTCTTGGCTCCCCAGGCTGCCTTCCTGCCTGGCGCACCCCTGGCCACCACCGCCCTTCTCGGTGCGAGATTTCGCAGTGGAGGCTCCTCGCCCGCCAGCTTGTGTCTCACATAGGGAATGTTTCCATTTTTACAGCAGATCCAAGCGCGGCCCCCAGGGGAGCTGCTGCCGCCCGCGTCAGAGGCTGGGGGAGCCACGGGCCGCTCTGCCAGCCTCGGCCCTAATTGCTGTCACTCAGGGAACTGGCTCCAGCCTGGGGGGGCACAGAGTGACTGACGGCAGAGGTGGGCGGATGGGGCGGGGGGACACGGGGCAGGGCTCTGCTTGCAGGACGGGCATCTGGTGGGTGCCTGATGGCTGGGCTGGGAGCTGGGCTGGACCCCTGGCCCCGCATGGGCCTGGCCTGGCCTGGCTCAGGCCGTTGCACCCCGTCCTCGGGTTGCAGCCACCCTGCCATTGCCACTCCCAGACTCTATCTTGTTGCCAGATGTTGCCTGCAGCCTCTGGCCGCATCTCCGGGTGGGGAGACACGGGCCGGCCCTCGTCACCTTCCAACCTTGATTGGGGCTGGTCTCCCAGGACGCAAGAGGGCTGGAAGCAGAGCTCTTCACGATTCCCACGTCAGGTGATGACACGTCTCAGGAAGTGGAGGGCGACTCAGCCTAACCCTCCCCAGAGCTGTGTGCCCTGGGCACGCAGGGTGCTGCTGGGTTCATCAGGCGGCTATCCGGGGCACTGCTGACCCTGCAACCCCAGGGTCCCGCCAGCACCGGCGGGCACAGGTTGGGAGCCCAGCCAAGGCGGCTGTGGGGGAGGCTGGGCCCCGGGACACAGGGCGGATGCTGGGCTGTGCTGCACCCCGCCTGTGGCTGCCATCTGGATGCGTCCCCGGGCTCCAGACAATGAGGACGGGGTAGCTTGAGGCTTGGGGCGGGTGGCCTAGCACGGGGAGGTGTGTCTAGCCTGGACTCTGCGATGCCCACCTTCTTGCAGGCCTTGCAGTGACCCGAGGCACCTGGCTGTCCTGAGTGGCGTGGATCTGAGCCTGGGGGGAGCTGGGCGCCAACCCCACCTCTGATGCAACTGGGCCTTCTGGGGCTCTCAGTTCCCTGGCCTCAGTAGCCCCCTGCCCCCTGCTCATTGGGACCCTGCCGGGGTGATGTGTGCCGTTTCTGGGTTCCCTCATAGCCCCCTTCGTCTCCCTGAGGAGGGAGCCTGCTCTGAGAGCCGGGTCCCCTCTGAGGCTCTACAGCAGGTCCTGGCTCCTCTGTCAAGACCCGCGTCCCTGGAACCTCAGTTTCCCTCCCTGGACGGGGCGGCGTCTCCGTCCTCTGCAGGGTTCCAACCGCTGCCTGTCCTGCGTCTCCATGCCTGGCAGGCCAGACGCCCATCTAAGAATTGGGGACCTGCTTCCCTGGTGGGCAAGGCTGCTGTCCTCCGAGGAGGGACCTCACTCTCACATGCTGGATGTGCCTGTCCTTCCCCAAGTGACCGGTCCGTAGCATGACAGCCTCCAGGGGCCCAGCTGAGTCTGCCCGCTCCCATCGCCTCAAGCCTGGACCTGGCCCAGCCTCTGTCCCCCTGCCCAGCTGGGCCCCACCCCCGGATGCAGGAGTCTCGGAGGCGCCTCAGGCCTGGCGGTGGATCCCGAGCCCGGGAGCGGCCGCATCTGGAATGGACCTGGCCTGGGTCCAGCGAAGCCAGGGCCCTGAGGTCTGAGCACCACTGGACAGACTCAAGGGCCGCCCTGGAGGTGAGAGACCACCAGGCCCGAGGACACACCCAGGCCCCCGAGGTCCAGCCGGCAGCCCGGCCTCCTGGTGGCCTCCCTGAGCTGTGCCCGCTGTGCTGCGGGGGTGCCCCCCCGCCCTCCCCCACTCCTCCCCGCCCTCCCCCACCCCTCCCCCCAGCAGGGACTGACCGCAGAAAGCCCAGCTCCCAGTGGTCCCCGGGCCAGGCAAGGTGCGCGTGCAGGAGGAGCCCGTCCCCGGCATCTCCTCCGTCCTAGGTCTGATCCAACCTGCCCATCCTGGACCCCAGGCCTGGGGGCCACCCACTTCCTAATCTCAGCCCCAGTGCTTTGGGCAGAGCCCCCTGCTGTTCAACACGCTCCCACCCGGCGGACTGAGGTGAGGGGAATGCATCCACCTGATCCAACCCAACCCCCAGTGCCCAGGCCCCATGCCCCTCAGTGCCCAGGCCCCGTGCCCCCCAGTGCCCAGGCCCCATGCCCCCCAGTGCCCAGGGCTGTCCTTACACCCCCAGGGCCCAGGGCCCCGTGTCCACTGTACATGCCATCCTGGGGAGCCAGTGGTCCCTGGGGGGCCCCACCTGAGGGGGAGCTGGCCCAGAGGGATGGGGTCTCTGCACCCTTGCTCACCTGCAGATGACACCCCCTCCACAGCCCTGACACATCTCGGGAGGTTGCCTGTTTTAAATGTAGGTCTTGTTACTAATATTACTCAGGTATTATTACTCACTGACTCAATGGACATGAGTCTGAGCAAACTCCGGAGATGGTGAAGGACAGAGAGGCCTGGCGTGCTGCAGTCCACGGGGGTCAGACATGACCAAGTGACTGAACAACAGCAACGGCAAAGCTGGCCAGTCAGGAGACCACCATCGCCGGGAAGAGGGCTGTTCCTCCCAGATCCCGAGAGGAGGGGGCCGTGCAGGGAAACTGCAGCAGGATCCTGCTGGAAGGACAGGGAGGCTGGGAGAGTGGCCTCGGGGTGCTGGGGTGTCCCTGCTTGTCTGGCCCCTCCCCTAGGTGACCAGGGAGGGGGGACGTGGCTTGCAGTGTGGGAACCCCGGGGTGGGGCTCTGGATTGGCTGGCTGTGGATGAAATGTTGGGAGCTGGCTAGCTTGGGGTTGGGGGGCGGTCGCTCCAGGGTCAGTGAGGAGCGTGACAAAGCATCAGAACACAGAAAATAGAAGGTGTGGGAAGCCCTGGGTCAGGGGCTGCTGACCGCCACCCCCCACCTGCCAGGATCCTGGTACGACCCCTCCCTGACAGGAACGCGTAGGGCCCTTCCCCACAGGGGCACCTGCCTTCCAGCAGCTGCGGGGGAGCCAGCGCCGGCCAACCTGGGCCTCTGTCCTGCGGCCGCGATGACCTGCATGCGGAGACAGAGGTTATGTAACTGGGACATCCTCTCAGCAGATGACCCTGCACCTCAACCTAGAATGGAGGCCCGGACTATTTTTATGAAATTTAAACGCGTTGACGGCACACAGACTTACAAGGTGAGGGGTGGTTTCTGGAGGAAAGACGGCCCTTTTATCTTCAACATGGTAAAGTGTTTTAGTCACTCAGTCATGTCTGACTCTTTGAGACCCTGTGGACTGCAGCCCGCCAGGCTCTCCTGTCCATGGAATTCTCCAGGGGAGAACTTTGGGGTGGATAGTTCTACTCTCCTCCTGGGGATCTTTTCCACCCAGGGATCGAACCTGGGTCTCCTGCACTGCAGGCAGATTCTTTACTGTCTGAGCCACCAGGGGAGCCCCTTAACGTGGTAAGATGTAACAAAGCTTGCCATTTGAACCATTTCCAGGTGCGCGGCTCAGCAGTGCTGATGCTCAGGCCGTCCTGCGGCCATCAACAGTCACCTCCAAACCCTGTGCCCGTTACATATGCTGTCCCACTGCAGCCTGGAAGCCCGCGTCCTGCTTCTGTGACTCTGATGGCCCCAGGGGCCTCTTGTGACTGGAGCCGCGCTGCCTCGCTCCGTCTGCGTCTGGCCTGTGTCTGCTGCATGCCTTTTGCCTCCTGACACCTGGGCTTTCTGTGCCCTGCAGCAACGGGTGGGCGGATGTCCTGCTCTTGATTTCGAGGGCTTGAGTCTCAGTTTTCAAACACGCAACGGCCTCTCTGGTTCTGCAAGGATTGGGCACTTGTGAGGAAGGGGTTCCTGCGACCTCCCGCGGAGCAGGCTGTGGACGGCGCCTGAATGGAGCCTGAGCCCTGGGGGCCCGCAGCCCCGCAGCCCATTCCCGGGGCCAACAAGACTGCCATGCTGAGTCCCGCGGGCCGGGAGCCCAGGCTCTGCTGCGAACCCCCAGGCCTGGGGACGTCTTCCAGAACGGCCGGGCTCCAGGTGGCCCCAGGACTGAGTGCCCGGGCCCCTGGTGCCATGCCCCTTCTTGGTGAACCTTCCTGACCGGCGGGTCCCCATGCCAGACCCCAGGCCACAGTACTGTAGGGCTTGTACCCCCTGACTTGGTGGATCCAACTGTGCTTCAGGGTGAGAAACCCCACGGAAGCGTCCGATGCGGGGGTGTGTTCTGCTCCTCGGCCCAGTCTGTATCCCCACTCCAGCCCGGTGGGGGTCAGGTGGCCCCCTGCACCCTGACACTGTGGAGTGACCAGGCACGCCCCCTCCCCCGCCGCTGACCGCCGTGGGCTCTCTGGGGCCCATGTCTCCTCGGGGCCACAGGCGTTAGTCCTGCTTCTTCGTCTGCCGCCTGCTCACGTGTGCAGGGCCTGCAGGGGTGGCCCCGCCTCCCGTTTGCCCGTCAGGGACCGGACCGGGTGCCTGGACTCTCACTGAGCCCTTGGCCGGCAGCGCGGGGCTGGCCTGCACCTCCTACAGCCAGCTCGGCAAGTGTTCTGTAGATGGCGAGCTTTTGCGAGTGTTTGGGGAGCCCTGGTGTGACTTTAGCGTGTGCTGGTGATGACCGTGGGGCGTGGGAAACGACAGGCTTTACAAATGGGAATCTGCTGAAATGCCCCATTATGGAGATTTATGCCGGTCCTTAAATATTGGAGATTAATTTTTTGAAAACATGTATAAAGTTAAGAGATTTATACCTAAAACAATACTATACACTGTGACAGGGAGGGATTAGAGTCAATTTATTTGTGTATTAGTCAAAAACTCAATTTCATATATTGTGCAGAAAAATTAAATCCTTTCTGCGTTTTATTACAAATTATGTATTCTCCATATATGGAGATAAATAATTGATAGGGTTACAGATACTTAATCTAGAAAATATTTATTAGGAGCAGACGACTCATTTTTCACGTGTTTTCTTGTGGACAATATCGCACGCTCTAAAAAATTAATGACCACGTTTTGCAAGAAGAAAAATGTCTACACCCCAATTCTTTTGTTCAGCATTGCGCTCTAGCCACAGGCGGCGGGATGGAGGTGTGGGGGTCGTGACGTCCACCCCTGACCCCTCTGTGGGCACACGGGGCATCGTGCCCTGGGCCAGTGGAGCCTCAGGTTGGGGGGGCACTTTCGGAGGCCGTTCTATTGATTGCACGCGCCCTGGCTTGTAGTTGAAGAAATCATTGTCTCATAACAGCGTTTGAAGACGGACTCCCAGAGCCCAGAAATCATCGCCCGCTGACTCTCCGCTCACTGAGCTGATGGTCCAGGCCGCCAGCTCTGTCGCGAGCTCAGCGTGTGAGGAGGGCAGCTTCACAGCGGCGGAGGGAGGGGGGGGCGCACATTCTCAAGGCTTGCTGGGCCCACCCTCCACGCACTATTCTGCCAGGGGCACCCTGCTTGCACCTGGAACTCTGCAAGGCCACCTGGCCCTGGGCTCCACCCGCCCATCGCCCCAGCCCAGGCCTGCGGGGGCGACAAGAGAGGACCCGGGGTGGGGGGCGCACTCCGGGAAGAGTGCACCCTTTCCCATGCCCTCTGCACGCCGCCCTACTGTGTGCTCAGGAGGCTGGGCAGCTGGTGGGGGCTGACCGGCTTCTGTCAGGCCACCCCAGGGAGCCTAGGGTGGAATAAGTAACTATTAAATAGTGCTTATGAAAGAATAAATTTGGTATCTAACGGAAGTGTTGTTTCTATACATAGAAGAAAAAAGATTTAAAATAAAAACTGAAACAGTTTCAAAGGCGCCGTGGTATTAATTATTCATTTCTTGCTAATGAAAACATGCGTTTGCAGGAGACATGCCCTCCATGGGGTCTTGGGGCTCCCTGATAAGCTTGGCCCGAGGGCTGGGGCAGGGAGCCTGAGCCTCGGTGTCCCCTTATGTAAAATGGGGGACCAGGTACCCCCTCAAGCCTGCTAGGGGAGCACCTGCTGTGTGCCAGGCAGGCTGCTCGAACGCTCAGGACCCTGCAGGGGATAAGAGGGACGGCCTGGCCTGGAGGAGTGACCAGCGGGTGCTGGTCACCAGGACCCCCACCCCTCCACAGCCTGCCCAGGGGAGTGGGGTGGGGCCTGACCTGGGGCGGGAGGGAAGGGGGATGGAGGCCGGATGACTCAGGCCCCAGGACAGCTGGGTGCACGGCCCACTGCGCCAGCCAGGCCGGACCACGGGGCCTTGGCTCTTGAGGGAGAGGCCGACCTCACTGACGGGCCCAAGGCCCGTCCCTGCCCGGCAAGGCCCAGAGGCTGCAGCTACACGCCCATGCTGCTGGCCGGCCCGTCAGATTCCGCCTTGTGGGCTTCAAGCCTGCAGACTTTCGCTCAGGAGGGGGCGTTATGTCTGCGCCTCCCAGGGCAGCCTCAGACCCTGCTCGTCTCCCATTTCTGTGTCCAGGGCTTGACCCTGTATCAGTCAGGTGGACACCAGCTGCTGGCGTAACAAACAGCCCCAACTGTAAAGCAGCAGCAGAGGGCTCCTGCTCACGTGAACCCGCTGCTACTTGGGGACCCAGGTCAGCATCATCTGCCCACCCAGGCCAATGGGAAGCCGCCAGCGGGACCTCGCTGGACCCTGGCCGAGGGTGAGAGGGAGTCCCTGGCCTGGCGCCCAGCCCCACGTGCCCAGCCACTCTGTCCGCAGGCCACTGGCCAGAACTGCCCACTGCCACTGTGTCAGAAGGGCTGGACTCTTGGGCAGGAAAGGTACTGATGGGAATGCTTGGCTAGCATGATTTTGCCCTGCAGAGGCCGCACCACACATCCTGCCCCCCAGGGCAGTGGGTGGACCCAGGAGGCCCCCGGACACCCTGCAGCGGGCAGCAGGCACCACGGGAGCCCCAAACAGAGCTGAACCCAGAGCCCTCCACGGGGCCCCCAGGCATGGGGCCTGGAGCGCAAGTTCTGGCCACCACCTGGGGCTGGAGGACCCCCAGGAATTTGTCCTTTTATCCTGTTCACTCATTCACTCACTCACTCATGCATTCATTCACTCATTCATTCATTCACTCACTCATGCATTCATTCACTCATGCATTCATTCACTCATGCATTCATTCACTCATGCATTCATTCACTCACTCATGCATTCATTCACTCATGCATTCATTCACTCACTCATTCATTCATTCATTCACTCACTCATTCGTTCGTTCATTCACTCACTCATGCATTCATTCACTCATTCATTCGTTCGTTCATTCACTCAATCATGCATTCATTCACTCACTCATGCATTCATTCACTCACTCGCACATTCATTCATTCACTCGTTCATTCATTCACTCACTCATTCATTCATTCACTCATGCATTCATTCACTCACTCATTCGTTCATTCATTCATTCACTAATGCATTCATTCACTCATTCATTCGTTTGTTCATTCACTCACTCATGCCTTCATTCACTCACTCATTCGTTCATTCATTCATTCACTAATGCATTCATTCACTCATTCATTCGTTTGTTCATTCACTCACTCATGCATTCATTCACTCACTCACACATTCATTCATTCACTCATTCATTCATTCACTCACTCATTCATTCATTCACTCATTCACTCACTCATTCAATTTATTCACAAACACCACTGAGCCCCAACAGTATGCAGCCTGACCTCACACCTGGCAGGTGGGTCCCCTGGGGGGCACAGGATGCCAATCCTGCTGGCCACCCCTCCAGGCCAAAGGGTGCGGGGGCCAGAGAAGCACTTTGAGTGGCACTGACAGCCTCGGGTGGTACAGGTGGTATCCACAGTGACAGCTGGCTCTGGGGATGAGCTGTGCCCTCGGGCAGGCAGCAGTGGGGGACACCCAGCAGTGGCCTTTGAAGCTCTGCCATGCTGGAGTGGGCTGGGGCAGGGCGGGGGAAAGGAGGCTGCCAGACCCCATCCCAGTGCCCCTGTCCTGGAGCGGCATGGCATGGTGCCTGTGACCTGCTTCCACTTGCGAGAGCCTGACCTCAGGATTCCCCAAGGGCCAGTGAAGCCTGGTGGGGTCTGGCCCTGGGACGGCCCAGGTCAGCCTCAGGAGGCATGAAGGTGCGGGCCCAGCCTGTGAGCAGTGAGGGTGGGCAGCCTGGCCTGCCCTCCTTCCGCCTCCCTGTCCCCACAGCAGGTCTGACCTCGCTGGAAGCATCACTCAGCCCAGTATGGATTTCCTGTCTTCACTGAGGCCGCTGCGCTGCGAGCAGGCACTCAGTGCATGGCCGGCCCCACGATGTTTTTCGGTCGCAGAGGGCAGGCGGGTGGGCTGAGTTGCTGTTCTGTCCGTGGCTCTGAGATGGCCTCACCCTGCACAGACCCATCCCCAGCCAGCACCCTCTGCCCAGCCCAGGGCACCACCCCAGGGCCCTTTCCTGAGTGGGGTGACGAGGGCACAAGCCTCCCGTGGGGGACTGTGTGTTGGCGGCCGGCCTGGAGAGGGGTCACTGGCTGGCCGGCATTTCACAGCCGGGCCCTGGAGGAGCGCTCCGAGTGCCTGAAGGCCAGGGTGCTGCGCAGGGTCTGGGGGGAAGGGGAGCTCCGCTCAAGACCGAGGCCGGGTTCCCTCCTAGGCGGGCCAACCCCGTGACCTCACGGGCACACAGGCGTGCCTCTCATGCGGCGTGTTCACTGACACACACACTGAACTGGCTGTGAACCTTGATCGGGGACCGCAGGAGCCACGGGCGGGTGTCAAGGCTGTAGCAGTGATCACTAGCCCCCGGCAGCTGCTCGCCTGCCCAGAGCCCCGGGGCAGTCACGGCCCGGCGCGACCCCAGCCCACAGTGTTCTGGCGCGTGGGCCTCGTGGTGTGGTCCCCACGGCAGGGCCTGCTCAGAGGCCCCAGCACCGCGGTGGTGGGTGGGGTGCAGGTGTGGGGTGCAGGTGGAGGGGAGGAGGGGGCGCTCCCGGCAGTGACCGTGTCCCTACAGCAGGTGGGGAATCGGGCTCCAGGCCGGGCTCGGGCCCTGGAGGGTCTCAGGAAGCAGCCCAGGCCGGACGGGCTCACTCAGAATCCGGGCTGGCTGAGCTGCCTTGCTGTCAGGGGTGGGACCAGGGTGCGAGCTGGAGCAGGGTGTGGAATTCCCAGGGCCCTTAGCCCCAGGCTGCACAGAGAAGAATAACGGCTCTGCTGTTAAAACAATTTATTTTGCTCTCCAAGAAACTAACGGCTGTTTACAGTCAGCGTGTCTGAGCGACTCCCTGGGGTGGCCGTTTTGCGGATCCAGCGTCCCTGCGGCTCCTTGTGTGAGGACGGGCCCTGTGGGGCCCGAGGCTCAGGACAGACGGAGGCTGGGCCCGTGACCCTGAGGCGTCTCAGAGCCCCCGGGTCCACTTTCCCGTAGGCCGAGGCCTCTGGACCCTGTCCTCGGGAGGTGGGGAGGCCCCTGGAGGCCATGGGTTGTGAGCACAGGCCAGATGAGGGGGGAGCTTGTGCCCAGAGGACGTGCAGTGGGGATGCAAGGCCTGGAGCCCACGCGGGCCACACAAAAGCTCTCTCAGCTCCACAGACCTGTACCTGCCTCCCTCAGCTGCATGGACACAGGGCAGGCTCACTGGGTGAGTTTGGAGCGTGGCCGTGGCGGACCATGGGGCACTGAGAACAGGACCCTGCGCACACACTCGGGGTCTCCTGCTGCCCTGGGGCTGCTCCCCCCACACCTGCTCTGGGCCCATCTCCAGAGAAGCCCCAAGACCTCGGGAGGCTCCAGCTGTGGACGCTGGAGGCTGGTGGGCTTTCCAGCCCAGGCCCCACGGTCACTGCAGCACCTGCCCTTGGGGGCAGGGATCTCCCTGGGGTTCCACAGCAGCTTGTAGTGTGTTAACGCCAGGCAAACGGGGGTTAGACTACGAGGGGGCCCCCCGACTGTCACCACGGCCCAGGGCTGAGCACAAGTGAAGGTCCAGAGCCCATGGCATCCAGTGGATTGAGGGGCTGTGCCCAGGGTCGCATGGTCAGGCCCGGGCAGCCCATCTGCCAGGGGCGGCCAAGGGCGGCTGGGCGACAGATGGGGCCTTAGGATGGAAGAGAGGAGCCACCGTGCAAGAAGGTGGAGCGCTGGCGGGCGGGGGGCGGGCGGGTGACGTGCAGGTGCCGTGCACGCTGTGCATGCGGGAGAGTCCACGTGCGCGTCGAGGGGCTCCTCGCACACCGGGCCCGCGTCGTGAGGTCCCTGGAGAGCATCCACGGCTGAGCGGAGGAACCCAGGCCGGGGGCCCTTTGGGGACTCCCCGAGGAGGTCTCCCTATCACCCCGTTTCACAGAAGGGAAAAACGAGGCCTGGTCTGGCGGGGCGGCCCCTGGGTCCGCAGCCTGCCGGCCCCTCCCCACCCCAGCCACCTCCCTGCCGCTGTGCTCAGCACTGGACGGAGCACCGGGCTCTCGTGTCCTGCCGCCTTGCGATGATAACCGTCCACTCCAGCTCAGCCCACCGGCCTGAGCAGGGGAGGTCGGGGCAGCTCCCCCAGCCCCAGGCTGCCCCCCGCCCTGGGGCCCGTGCTCCTCCGGTGCCCAGGGACCAGGACCTATTCAGGCTGCACAGGCCTCTCTGCGGTGCCAGGCTCCAGCGAGCAAAGATCGTGCCGACGTCAACAAAGTGGGCACCGAGGCGCCTGTGTGGACGTGTCAGGGAGAAGGCCCAAATAGAGGGGAGAGTGGGGCAGGGTGGGGGTGCCCTCGGGGCTCCAGACAGCGGGTGGACAGCACACGCGTGGTGACTATGCTGGGGGCCGGGGTGTGGGAGCTTTCCCCCGGGAGCCCACATGCAGCCCTGCCTGCCCAGCCGGAGCGCCGTCTCGGGGCCCAGCCTCCAGCCGGGGTCACAGGGGGTGGGTGCTGGGCACAGTGCCCCCGACCGGGACACAGGAGCACCAGGGCCTTCTGGGCCCAGGGACCCCCGCTGCCCATGTAGTGTCACCGGGAAAGCACTGGTGGGCTCAAGGCTCTCCTGGGTGTGGTGTCCTTGCTCAGCTCCCTCTGGGTGGCGCACTTGACAGCCAGCCACAAACAGCCATCACTGGCGAGTCTCCTGGTTAATGAACAACTGGCCACAGCGTCCCGCCTGGCCCATGCCCTCCCTGGTGCCAGGGGCAGGACCGTGGAGGGCATGGCTGTGCTGTGATGGGGACACTCTGGGGAGGCAGTGGCCTCAGCAGGGTCCTGCCCCGGCCCTTCCTCCCGCCATTGCCATCTGGTGGGAGGGCTCCAGGAGGTTTGTGGGCACAGCTCTGGCAAGGCCTGTCCTCAGCCCGCCCCCAACCGCATGCCTGCAGCCTGTTCCGAGGAGACATCTGACTCCAAAGCCCCCCACGCTGCCCGCAGGCCACCCCATGTGTGCCTAGCTCAGGCTGTGACGAGGTGCCAGCTCTCTGACCACTTGGACCCACCCTGCCAGCTCCCCTCCCCACTCTGCGGGGACCTGAAAGGGGGGACGAGCTGCTGTTCTCAGGACTGAGGGCCCACACGCAGAGCACAGCTGCTGGGTCCTGGCTGGGGTTGGGAGGTCTTGGCTGGGGTGGGGGCTCCTGGATGGGGTCAGGGGGGTCCCGGCTGGGACAGGGGAGTCTGTGAGGCCCCCAGAGTAAGACCCTGACCCAGGCCCCCCACAGGGGCCCAGGGAAGGGCCGGGCCTTCTTTGGGCTCTGGGCCTGCAGCAGGGGGCACTGCCCCTCCCTCCCTGGCTGCCTCCCTGCTCAAGCATTCCGCGGCCTTGGCTCTGAGCGGCAGGGGCTGGGCCGACAGGGTGCCCCCACTTCCTGCGCTCTCAGCCACAGCTGAGGCAGATCTGGCGCCCTGTACTCAGGTCCCCGCACCCCCACTTGAGCCGTCCTCTCATCAGGGCCATTTGGCCGACTTCGCGAGTAGGGTGCTTCATCGCAGTGTCTTTAGCTTGTGGGCCTAGCTCGGGAAAGGGGATGGCTCGGGAAAGACAGCCGCCCGTCGTGGGGCCTGGAGACCCCAGAGGCTGTGGGATGGGCAGACCCTCCAGACGCATCCTTCCAGGGGCGCCCAGTCACCTCCCTCTGCCCAGCACCCCTCACCGGGCTCCCCAGGGAGACCCTGCCCCACCCTCACGGGCTACAGGTGACAGGTGAGCCCGGGCCCAAGCCAGGCTGCAGGAGACAGACCCTCCATGACCAGGAGGGCGGCAGGTCACGTGGCCGGCAGAAGCCGAGGCCCCCCATGTGGCACTGTCCATTCTGGGGGCTCTGTTCCACCTCAGGCTGCCCCGTGGTCCCAGGAAGGCGGTGCTGCTCAGGCATCATGGCTGCTCCCACGCCCCCTCTCCAGACCAAGAAAGGCCTTCTAGGGGAGGCTTGAGGCAGCCCAGGCCACATGCTGGCTCAACCCAGGCAGGAGGCTAGGTTCCCCTCCAGCCATGGAGGGTTGGGTTGAGTCCACACCTAACATGGCTAGGGCTCTGTTTGCAGGCAGATGAAGGCTCAGACTCTGGGGCTGGTGGGTACAGTCAGGGCCAGCTTCCAGGAGGAGGTGGCCTCTGATCCGGGACTTGGAGCATCCGTAGGACTCATGGGGTGGAGACCGCTGGGAGCCAGACGCTGCACTGACTGCCTGGGTGCCCAGCACAGGTGGTGAGGACACAGCAGCTCCCGGAGATGCCGCTGCGGGGACGGCAGGTGCCAGGCGCCCCCTCACTTCCCGTAGTTCTCACCCGGGCGCACGTCCTATTTCTGGAGTGCAGCACTGGGTGCTCTGTGTGGTGGTGTTAATTGGGGTTGGTTTTCAGCCTGCGCCTCATGGGCAGGAGACTTGCAAACATCACTGGACCCAGTTCACCTGCGTGGGGAGAGCGGGTGGGGGCCGTCTTGCCCCTTGGGGGTGTCTGTCCCCAGCAGATCAGGTGGGTCCCCAGCCGGGCCCCCCAAACAGCCTGGACCTAGCAGTGGGCATGCGGGTGGGCAAAGCCACACCCCCGTCCCGGCCTGGGTGGTCACTCTGAGTCAGGCTTGTCCCAGGACGTGGCCTCGGGGCTGGTTTGTGCCCCTGCCGGCCTGGGGGTCCAGGGCTGGAGGGTCCAGGGCTGGAAGGCCATGTGTGTCCTGGTGACAGGAGAACCTTGGGCCCCCTCCCTGGCCCTGGCGGCAGGGCCTGTTTAGGGAAGAGTGGAGGGTGTGTGTGGATGGCGAGCAGGTGGACGGGTGTGTGAAGGGGCCCTCGGCCCTGCCCAGGGTGCCGACAGAGGGGAGACAGGACAGAGGCCCTGGGGTGGGAGGGACAGGAGTCAGGAACGGGGGTGGGTGAGAGCCTGGAGATGGCCAGCTGTGGCTGAAGCTGCTCCTGGGGGGCAGAGGGGCCCCTCAGGGGGCTCAGCCATGAAGTCCCCCTTTGTTTTCAGAGGCCCCGACAGTCCCGAGGCAGACCCCCCCCTGCACCAAGCTCCCGAGGCCTGGAGACTCCCCTGACTCGGCACAGTAACTGCGTCCTGGGAGCCCCTGGCACCCCTGCATCCACCCCACTGTTCGTCTCTGTTCCACCATTTTTCACAAATAATTGTGTGCACCATGTGGCCGCTGGCTCTCATCCTCAGACCCTCCCGGGGGGCTGGCCTTGATTCCCCTGCTCAGCCTTCGTCACCCCATGTGGTTCACATCACTGCTCCTCTGTCCCCGGTGAGCGCCCTTGCAGCCTGGGCCACGTCAGAGGGGAGGGTCCGCCTCCCCGTCCTCTCTGCCCGAGATGGATGCTCCGTTATGGCCCACAAATCTCTGCACAGCCCTTCGTGACGACAGATCAGAGCCTCCTGCCCCCTGAGTTGTTAGTGGCGGCTTTAATTAGTGCTCCCCACAGAGCAGGGGCCAGGGCCCCAGGCCTCTCCTGGGGGTGCCACCAGGCTCACCCTGGGGGGCTTCCACAGGCCAGACCACACAGCTGGCCTCCCCTCACCCGTCCCAGGCAGCCGAGGGGGTGGACGCCTCAAGCCCAGTCGCACCCCTGCTGGCCCCCAGCTCTCAGCCTGGGAAACGCCAGCATGAAGGACCCCAGGCCTCCCACGGGGGCCGCAGGCTGGGCGTCTGTCTGCTTCCTGTTGCCCAGCCCCGGATGCCACTGGGACTCTCGGTGGGTGCTCCGGCTGTGGCCCCAGCAGCCCCACTGTGGCCTGCACAGCCCGGGAATCCAAACGCGAGCTCTGAAGGCACAGAAGACAGGCCTGTGGGGTTGGGGGTGTGTCCGCTGGGGGGACAGCTCACGGATGGTGTGGCCGGAATGGGCTGCCCACCCTGTTGGGGGCTGCAGCTGTCTCAGCGGCCCAGGAGTCCTTCTGGTGCTGGCTCGGCCTGGACCCCCCCTCATAGAGGTTCCATGAGTCTCTATAGAGACCCTACTGTGGGGGTTTACTCATTCCTCGTGACAGGAGGGAAACCGAGGGCCAGCAAGGTGTGCTGACCTGCCCTGGCCCAGGCCCCACGTCCGGACCTCCTGGACCCTTGGGCCTGGGCCCTGTGGGTGCCTTCCAGGACCTCCACGACCACCTGGGGAGGGATCAGCCTGGGGGGGATCCCAGAGGGCTTCTTGGAGGAGAGGTTAATGTCAGAATTGAGTGTTGACGTGAACAGAGGGTGCTGGGAGGAGGACCCCATGGCACTGTTGTCTGGGCACTGGGTGGACAGTAGTTGGGCAACTATACCCCCCAGGGTTCCAGCTTGGCCACGTGGGGAGGGCTGCATCTGGAATGCTGCTGTCCCCGACCCCCATGACAAGCACAGGCTGGACCAGGCATGCAGGGCTCCAGGGTAGCCTCAGGGCGGCGCATGGGGGCAGAGAGGCTCTGTGGGGGCCAAGGCAGGATCAGGTTACCATGCCTGTAGAGGGCAGCTGCCCTGAAGCCCCGGGGCCCAGCTTACCCGCCAATAAACGCTTCCTTCCCATAAACGTGCTCCTGACATGTTTTTGGTCTCTGTGGACGTTGGTCCACCATCAGCTGCTGAACGTTCTGCTGCTTCTATTATTTCAGAACTAATTCAAGGATTATCCTAATGTTTCTTCCAATTTCTGTGCGGAGCCCCGGGCACCAGACAGATGGGGGTGGGTGCTTCGCGTGTGGGGACCTGGGCCAGCCCTGCAGGTTGGTGGCAGCGCGGGGCGGTCGCGGGGCCCCTTGGCCCCCAGAGGCCCACAGGCAGGCCACCCTGTCCTTCCCAGGCTCCGGGCTCATGGCCGGCAGAGAAGTGATCCCCGGGAGCAGCCCAGCCTGAACCCAGCACCCGAGAGGGCTGCTCATCTCCCACCGACCCTGCCAGCCCAGGCCCCGGGAGTTGCCCTGCCCTGACCACTCTGGGTGGGGACGGGAAGTGCTGTGAGCCATGAGGAACCCGTGCGCCGTTGCCCTGTGGCTGGCCTGCCATCCTTGGACGAGGGCCAGGAGCGCCCTGGCAAACCAGCAGCCAGGCTGGGGCGGTGGACACTCGGTGCTCTTCTCGTGGCCTGAATCAGCTCCCTACCTGGCTCCCAGTGTCCAATGGGCCTGACCCCCAGGGACCCAGTGATGGGTGGGGGTCCGGGCTGGGTGGGACACGCAGGAGCTGAGCCTGCTGCCCTGGGCCCAGTGCCAGCTGGTGATGTCATTGCTTCCTGGGCTGTAAATATCACCCAAACTCACAACTCCCAAATTGTCCTCCAGCCCGGGCCCCTCTCCTGAGCTCAGCCTGCACAGCCCACGCGACACCCCCGCCCAGATGTCTCCTAGGCCTTGACAACGGGGGCTGCTCCTCCGGGCACCCCCACCTTGGGCATAGGCTGCTCAGCACCAGGACCGGGAGCCCTGCCCACTGCTGCCTTCTGCTGGGTCCGGCTCAAACATGCCCATCCTCTTGGGCCCCATCTGACCTGGGCCTGGCCAGGCCGGTGTGCCCACCCACGAGTCTCCACTGTGCTCGCAGCGGCCAGATGGGCTTTTTCGGGAAATCAGAACGGGAACAAAGTCCGTGAGACCACACCCCCGCCCCCAGTCCACCTGCTTCACCCTCAGAGGCCTGGCTAGCCCTGTCCCGTATCCCTGCTTGCTGTGGCCTGGGTTTCTCTGTCCTGGGGGCTGGGAGGAACCCCCACCTGAGGGCCAGCTGGTGGGAACAGACACAGTCAGCCTTAGGAATGCCCCAAGGGCAGACAGGTGCCTCTCACTGAGAAGCAGTGTCCACCCCATCCCAGGAGGTGTGCAAGGCGAGGAGCTCAGGTGTGCCTCCAGGCTCTGTGCAAATGGGCGTCTGCAGTTTCCTGGCCACCAGGAAGGTGGTGGGAAGACCCAGCCGTGGAGGGGAAGGGGCCGGACCTGAGAGACAGAGAGACCCCCTCCCCACAGCAGTCCGATTCTGCTCTGGGCCGGGGCAGGGGTGGGGGTCTGAGCCCCCACCAGGGGCGCGGAGGGGCTAGGTTGGGGAGCGGGGGCTGAGCACACCAGGTCCGCTGCCCCTCCCCTGCGCTCTGGAGCCCCAGCCGCGCCCACGGCCAGCCAGCTGGCTCCACGGCAACGCTCGCACCCCCCACCCCCCTACCCCAGCGGAATGTGTGTTCCTCCCTCCTCAGCTCCCCAGGCCCTGCCCCCGGGGGAGGGTGGGGGGCCCACATGGCTTCTCTAGTTCGAGTCCTTACGCCCAGGTTTTGGGAAAACGTGTGTGTTGATATTTTTGCCCGTGCTGCATGTGAGCACACGTGCGCGTGCATATGTGTGCACACGTGTGGTCCCTGCCCGGCCTGTGCATGCACGTGTGTGCAGAATGGTGTGGGCGTGTGGAGCGCAGGCCCGGCTCCGGCTCTGCTGTCAGCCACCAGGCCCAGGGTTGAGGGTGGCACACAGTCCCTGCAGGGCCTCTCACTGCCCAGGGCTCCATCAGGGCCACCCGAGCCTACCTGCAGGATCCTCTGGGACCCCTCAACCCACACGGGAGCTAGTGGGGGCAGCCAAAGTGGTGCTGGGAGGCTGGGACCGCTAGGGACTCCATGCAACCGCAGAGCAGATGGCCCCACAAAGGCAGGCTTGTCTTGCTGGGCATGGTCTGCGCTGTAGACACTGCTGTCAGGGCAGTCAGGAGGGAGGGGGCCAAGGCACACGGGGGTCGGCCTTAAGGCCAGCAGGGCTGGGAGGGGCGGCGGCCAGAGTGTTCCAGGTCCCTGCTGGCACAAGTGCTGGGCTGAAAGGGGTCTTGCTGCCCACCCAGGCCGCAGCACCCGCAGCAGGCCCTCCACCTTCCTGGGCCTCCGGGTGCCATGAAGGGGGTGGGGCGGCACTTCCCAGCTCACCCCCCTCCCCTGGCTCACAGCAACCCCCAGCCTGAGAGCCCACAGCTTACGAAAAGAGCTCTTTATTCCACATCGTCCAATGTTTTTACACAAGTAAAATAAAATGCATATCTCTATATACTGCGTTCCGGGCGGGAGGCGGCGTTCTGGAACAAACGCCCCGCCGTGCCCTGTAAACATGACGGGTGGAGATGGGGAGGGCAGGCGGGTGGACGGTGGGCGACGCCGCCAGGGAGGGCGGCCGGCCGGCTGGCTGGTGGCGGGAGGGGACCCCGTATGTACACACACCCAGCTGCTGAGTGAGGCCTTGCGCTCGGGGGCCAGTCAACAGCGCCCGAGCACCGTCCACAGCACCGGCGCCAGAGCCAGGGGGACGAGGCTGCAGGCGAGGCCGGATGGGGTGCCTGAGCCCTCCACTGCGCCGCTCCCGCCGCCCCCACTGCCCGCCTGGCCCAGACGGCACTGGCTGCGTGTGCGGTTCTTGCGGGAACAACCCGGCCGCCTTCGTGGGCCCGTGGTGGGGGAGCCCGGGGGCTGGGAACCCTCAGGCTGCACCGCCGTCAGGGGGGGCTCGGCCGAGCCCGGCAGGGTCCCGAAGGGCGAGTCGTTGATGTGCCGGGGGCCAGAGCGGTTGCCTGGTGCGCTGTCTCCAGGCGGGACTCGTCCCTTGAGAGCGTTGCCGGCCGAGGCGGGCCTCCCGGCCTCCAGCACTGAGGCCTTGTCCACGGCGTCCGGCTGGCAGCACTTGGGCAGCCCCAGAGGCTCCTCGTGGACAGGCCCACCGGTCCAGATGGGAGGGGCCGGCAGTGTGGCCACGGCGCAACCCTCCAGGTCGGTGGCGGCCAAGCGCTTGAGGTCACGGCCGGCCAGGCGCGCGGGCAGGCTGCAGGGCAGCTCTGACGAGGAGCCACGGAACTGCTGCAGCCAGGCCCAGAGTGGGCGCGCCCGGCAGTCGCACACCCAGGGGTTGTCGTTGAGCCGCAGGTACTGCAGGGACCTCAGGGGCGCCAGGGCCTCCGCGGACAACGCGGAGAGGTTGTTGGCAAACAGGTAAAGCGTCATGAGGCGGCCGAGGTCCCGGAAGGCGTGCGGGTGCACGCGTGCCACGCGGTTCTGGTGGAGCAGAAGGCGGTCGAGGCTGTGCAGGCCGCGGAAGGCGCGCTCGGGCACGCTGGGGATGTGGTTGCCGTGCAGGAAGAGGTGCGTGAGGTTGCCCAGGTCGCTGAAGGCGTCGTCAGGAAGCGCCTGCAGCCCGTTGTCCTGCAGGTAGAGGTACTGCAGGGCGGCCAGGCCGCGGAACAGGCCGGGGCCCAGCTCCCGCAGGCCGCAGCGGTCCAGGTGCAGCGTGTGTAGGCGGCCCAGGCCTCGGAACGTGGCGGGGTCCACGGCCCGCAGCTGCGCGTTGTCGCTGAGGTCCAGCTGCTCCAGGAGCGCCAGGCCGGAGAAGGCGGCCGCGTCGATGTGGGCCAGCGCATTCGAGTGCAGCCACAGGATGGTGAGGTTGCGGCAGGCGCGGAAGCTGGCGGCGGGCACGTACGCAATGCGGTTGCCGTGCAGGAAGACTCGCTGGCTGGCGGCCGGGATGTCGGCGGGCACAGCCTGCAGACCCTGCTGCGGGCAGCTGGTGGTCACCTTGGGTTCGCTGTAGCACACGCAGGCGCCTGGGCAGGGCGCCGCCACCCTCCACGCCTGCAGCCACAGCACCCAGGCCAGCAGCTGGCTTCCTGCGGGCAGAGGGGAGGTGGGTGGGTCGGGGCCCGCGTTTGCAGGAGGGATTCCGCCCCTGTGAGTGGGCGGGGCCGGCGAGGGGGGGGCTGTGCGGAAGGGGCTGTTGTCCCTGTGAGTGGGCGGGGCCTTGTTGGGTCGGGGCTTGCAGGAGGGGCTCCGCCCCTGTGGAGGGTGGGGCCATCGGGGGCGGGGCTTGCAGGAGGGGCTCCGCCCCGAGACCTCTAGTGCGGGGATCCTTGCCCCACCCGCCATGAGGAAGCTGCTGCACCCCCAAACCCGCCAGGGGTCTTAAGCTCCGCAAGAAATCTTGACTGCCGCCTGGGACTCAAATACACGAGCTGCCACGCCGCAGCCACCACTCGGGGTCCAAGGGAAGGCCTCCTGGAATGGACACTCACACCTGCAGACGCCAGAGCGCCGGTTGGCCTGTGCGCAGTCCCAGCGCCAGCAGCTCACAGGCCAGGCGGGGAGAGAAGCCCCTGGCAAACACTGGCGCACCAGGTGGGCCCCACTCACCCCGCGAGCCCAGGGCTACTGCTCACGTCCTGGCCTGTCTTCTGACAGCTTCTGCAGCAGCACCACCCACCCCAAGAAGGTCCTCACGGGCTGCAGGAAGGGTGGGGCTGTGACCCAGAGCCCCTGGAGCCAAGGCCTGCCTGGATTCTGAGGGGGCCTCACCACCTAGGGAGCTGGGAGCTGCAGCCCCTCGGCCCTCAGCTGGGGTCTGGTCCCACAGCCGGACTCATCTGCTCCACCAGCCCCTGGATCAGGAGCCCCGAGGGCAGAGGCAGGGGGCAGGCAGGTCCAGGACTGGGGTGCTGCAGCCCCGGCTGAGAGCCCCTCCAGGCAGATGTGCTTCCTGGTGAACCTCCGGCCGCCTCCTCCCCTCCGCCTCATCTTCTGCTCCATCTCCTACCCAGGCGAGGAGCTTACTCCAGTCCAGCTGCCCCCAACCCTCCCGCCCAGACACTCTCCCAGGGGTTCCACCCCAGCCAGGGGGGTGCAGCTCCCCTTTTCCTTCCCCCATCGCGGGGCCTCACCCAAGACCTGGAGAGGGTGGGAGAGCGCTCCTGGGTGCTTTCCCCAGGCTGGGCTCACTGGCAGGGTCACATGCCCAGCACTGGGCTCCCTGCCTGTCACCCCACTGTTGGAGCCTCTTCTTTGAATGCAGAGGTTCTTTCTGCCTCGGGAGTGAGTCTATCAAAATGTGAATCCCCCTGGGAGGGTTACGGCTTATCAGCTAACACTTGAGTTATCAGCTAACACCTTCGTTGACAGCTAACACCTGCATTGACAGCTAACACCTTCCTTGGCAGCTAGCTAAGAGCAGGATTCTGCAGACCCGAGGCCAGCAAAGTGCTGGGGTTGGAGCCGGGAGGGAGAAAGGAGAGGACCACGGGCCAGCTTCCCCAACCCAGGACTGTGACCTTGGGCTTCCGCCCCCTCCTGGGTCCTCTCTGCCTGGGCAGGTGCCGACGCTTGCCCCAAGCCCAGAGGCCCAGCAGGCTGGGTGTATCCACTGGGGCTGGGCCGTTTGTTGGCTGCTGGGGACACGGAAGCCCCAGGCCCACCCCCTGCAAGCCCTGGATACCCCTCCCTGGGCTGGCAGCACACAGGAGGTGACCGGGTAGCATCTCAGCTGGCATCCCTTCCCTACTGTCTCCTTCCAGGCCTCCTTTGGAGGTAGGGCCCGGTGAAGCCAGCTCCGTGGCCTCCTACTGCTGTTAACCGCAGAATGTGCCTGTGCTATAAAAATGGTACTTCCTGTTCCTGAAACCTTGTGGCAGGGGACTCTCTGGGGTGGGGGCCGGGCGGGGGGCAGGTCCTCATCAGGCCAAACTCTGGACCTCACCACCACGGCTGGGCCACGCCATCGTGACCAACCCGCCGCATGCCTGCCGACTGAGCTTTGTTACCCTCGCCCCCTGACCCGGGGCTCCCATGCCAGCAGCCACGGTCTGTGAAGTTGTCTGGGTTGAGGTCGGCTCACCACCAGAACCAGCCGTCCCCGTGCGGGGCCTCCAGAGGACCATAGGCCATGGGCCACGTGTCTGGGCCCTGCCAGGAGGCAGGCATCAGGCACACAGACATGGTTCCCCTCTCGCCCAGCCGGTGGCTTTTTGGAAACCAACTTCTGAGGGTCAGTCCCTCTGCATGGGCCCTGCTGTCAGCACAGCGGCCGGCGGTGGGCCCGCTCCTTGCCTCAGCCTGCGGTAATTGGCTCCGGCCTGGCCCCCTTGGGGCCTGCCCGCTGGTCTCCATGGCAACCCCTCTGCTGAGCAAGCAGAGGGGGCATCTCTTTATGAGATAATCAAGCCCAACTTTGGGTTATGTGTTCATAATCACGGCGGGCGCCCTGGAACGCGGGAGCCCCCACCAGGTAGCGGGAGGCTGCCCCTGGCCACGCCCCAGGGCCTGGACCCCACCACTCACCTAATCCCTCCCACCTTAGAAGGTGTCCCCACCCCCCCGTCCCTCAGCCGTACCCAGACTGTCTCCCAGCCCATCCCCTTGTCCCGCAACCCCCTCCGCCGCCCGCTCCTTGCTGGCTTCCACGGTCCTGGCCTCTCAGGCCTCCGGGTCTGCCCCCATCAGATGCCCTCAGGCTGCGCCCTGCTCACCTGCCTCTCCTTTCTTCCCCCTCAATCCCCCCCAGGCTCCGGCTGGCCGCCCACTGCCCCGGCCCCACTGGGCCCCCATGGGAGCTGACCTCCCGCACACAAGGTGAGAAAACTGCCCAGCGCGTGGACCTCATTCACAGAGACCACAGCACGGCACGCCGGGCCCCCTCAGGGCTCTGTAAGCCTCACGACCCGGGTCCCTGCCAGGCCAGCAGGCCCCTGCAAGCCCCACGACCCGTGTCCCAGCCAGGCCAGCAGGCCCCCTCAGACCCTGCAAGCCTCACGACCCGGGTCCCTGCCAGGCCAAGGTCCCCTCAGGCCCTGCAAGCCTCATGACCTGGGTCCCAGCCACGCCCCCTCAGGGCCCCTGCAAGCCTCACAACCCAGGTCCCAGCCAGGCCAAGGTCCCCTCAGGCCCTGCACCTCACGACCCAGGTCCCAGCCAGGCCAGCAGGCCCCCTCAGGGCCTGCACCTCACGACCCGGGTCCCTGCCAGGCCAGCAGGGCCCCTCGGGGCCTGCACCTCACGACCTGGGTCCCAGCCAGGCCAGCAGGCCCCCTCAGGGCCTGCACCTCACGACCCGGGTCCCTGCCAGGCCAGCAGGGCCCCTCAGGGCCTGCACCTCATGACCCGCGTCCCAGCCAGGTGACCTCAGGTACCCTGCAAGCTTCACGACCCGGGTCTCTGCCAGGCCAAGGTCCCCTCAGGCCCTGCAAGCCTCACGACCCGGGTCCCTACCAGGCCAGCAGGCCCCCTCAGGCCCTGCACCTCACGACCTGGGTCCCATGCCAGGTCAGCAGGCCCCCTCAGCTTCCCCCAGAGCCAAGCCCTCCTGTCCCGGGGCCTCTGCACAGAATGGCCAGGGTCTCCTCCGGTACTCTCCCCGTAGAGGGGCACCTCCAGCTTAGGCCAGGTCTGCTCTGGAGCCGTGGTTCAGGGCTGCACTCGGGGGAGGACCAGCTCCTCGGGCCTTGAGGGCAGGGGCTTGGGGACCAGATACTGTTCAGGGTCTCTCTTCCTGACTGGCTGACAAGGCTGGGAGGTGTCAGGCCTGGCGTGGCCTCCAAGGCCATCTGCACCAAAGAGATGGAGGAGGGCTGCCAGCCTTGAGGCCCAGAGCCTCCCTGCGGCAAGGGGGTGGCTGTGACACCCACTCTGCGGGCTGTCACGAGGGCCCACCAGCTGGTACAAAAAGGCCTGAGACGGAGTCGCAGTCGCACGAGAACCCGTTTTCTTTTTGGTGTGTGAGCCCACCTTCAGATTAGTAAGCTGAGGCAGTGAGAGGCTAAGCTGTGACCTGCTGCCACTCAGAGCAGGTCCTGGGGGAACATGGGCAAAACAAGGAGCCACAGAACAGCCAGGAGGGGCAGGAGGCACCAGCAGTCCCAGCCCAAAGGGCAGCCAGTGTGGCCACGGCCAGAGCGGGGCCCAGGCTTGGAGGTGTGGGTAGCTGGCCTCGGGTCCCGGAGCCTGGGGTCGGTGGTCTGTGACGGGCTCGGGCAGCATCCGCCCAGGACCCTCTCGAGCACCAAGAACGTCCCATGGAGGGTCACATCGCCAACTGCGGTACAAGGCAGAACAGGAGGCCACAGCCAGCTTAACCAGGCCAGAAATAGCTCGGGTGGGGGTGGTGTCCACGCGCCGCAGAGGGTCACGGCTCCCCAGTGCGGCTGCGCCCGCGCCCCATCCCTGCCGGCCCCACCCGCGATGGGCTCACCGCCCGCCCCCGACGTCCATCTGTCCCCCTCGGTCATCGCTGTTTCTCATCCTCACCGCCCACCTTCCGTCCGGCCGGCAGGCACAGACACGCTGAGTGCGGCACACGTGGCTGGGCCGTTTTGGGCCCCTTGCCCGGCTTGGGGGTGGGTGGCGGGGGGTATGGGCTGGCCCGATCCCTAGCGGGCAAGGTGACCCCCTGTGGCAGGAGGGTGAGGGACATGGGGTTGAGCAGTAGGGGAGACAGGCCTGCTGTGGGCAGAGCCCGTGACAGGCAGACCAGGGCTGAGCGGGCCCAGCGGTCTCTGGGGGACTAGCGTGTCGCCCGTTTTACAGGCGAGGGGGTGCGGTTTTGGGGTGGTGGGTGGGGCACCCGCTCACAGCCCAGGAACTAGCAGGCATCCCAGTCTCGGGGGTCCGGGCACTGAAAGGCCTGCCTGAGCCGCGGAGAGCCAAAGCTCCTACCGCCGCCTCAGCCAGCAGCCCTGCCTCAAGCCCCTGGGAGGCAGTTACACAGAGGGTAACAGGGGAGGGGGGCCTGGCCGCACAGAAGTGGGAGGCCTGGGTGCAGAGCGCACCCACCCATGTGCTCTGAGGGTGGCACGGTCGTGGCCCTGCTGGGACTCTGTGGTCCAGGCGCACACTGGACCCCACCACACGGCGTCTGGGGGCCACGGAGCCCAGCTGGCCGCAGGCAGACATCGAGGGAGACGTGCTGGAGCCCGCTGCAAAGTGAGGACCCAAGAGTACCCTCTGACAGGTGGGACACAGGGTGTGTGGGCTGCAGGCCTCGGAGCCAAGGCTGGGCCGCCAGCACGCAGGGCTTGGGACCCCGCCCTGTCCAGGCACATGTTCTTCCACAGCGCCCACCTCCCCGGGGCCCCACTGGGTGGGCTGGGGGTGGGGGTGGCGCTGATGACACCACACCGGAAGCCTGGTCCAGCCCCAGGACCACTGGTACAGACCACGCCCGACTCCCAGCAGGGACTCAGCAGGCACTTCCTCCTCCGACCTTGCACACCATCAGGCCCGCAGCATACACCGGCTGCCTAATTACCTGGGGATCTCTGTCCGCACGGCCCGGCTCGTCAGGGTCCTGTGCTAATGCAATGCAGTGGCCACTGTCGGCTCGCGTCCCCAGAGGATGCTAATGAGAAAGTGGCTGCTGGCCGACATGCCCCTGCCCCGGGGGGGCTCAGAGATGGGGCGTGCCCCATGCCAGGGCCTGGGCCCTGCTGCCACACAGCTACCACCAGGCCCACCAGCCTGCCTCGATGCCATCCACTGCCCCCTCCTGTCCTGGACCAAATGCCGAGCCTGGCAGGGCCAACAGGGCTGGCTCCCGCCCTCCCCCGTCCTCCTGGGACCTTGCCTCTGCGGTCAGCTCGAAGCTGACTGTTCCCGCGAGGCCCTGTTGGCTGCCTCCGGCAAGGCCACTGCAGTGGGGGAGCCCACGCCCCGGGGCCCACACTTCGGGCGTGCACTGTGGGCACGCGCGCACACACACACACCGTCTCTGGACGTGTGCTGCTGGAGCCTGGGTGACCCGGGCTTAGAGGTGAGCTTGCTGGACGGCCCCAGGGCTGCTGTGACGAGGCGACACCGGCAGACGTGGGAGTCCCAGGGCTGGGCCGAGGGGTCGGCCGGCCTTTGTGGTGGAAGCTGATGGGCCATCACCTCAGTGGCTCCCGAGCCCTCGGCCCTTTTCGGCATCGGTGATGAGGCCAGCGGCAGCCTCTGCAGAGCGGGACTTACTTGGCTCTGAGAAGACAACGGCCGGGCTCTGGAGGCCCTGGACCGCTCACCCTGGGGATCAGCCTGTCCTGGCTCTTGACTGCTGCGGTCACCACTGACCGGAGGGGCAGTTGTACTGGGAGCCTGCTCCTGCTGTCTCAGGAGGGTCAAGTCCTCCCAAACGCTGCTGACTGGGGTGGTTTGCGCTCCGAGATGGGCTTACCCCGGGAGGGGTGCTTGGGGGCTTTGAAACTGAGCAGCAGAGCTTGGGTGGGGCAGCAACCAACAAGGGAGACGGTGGGGAGAAGCAGCAAGGCCCACGGAACACCCCGGCTAGAGGCAAACGGGGGGCCCGGACCCTCAGCCCGAGACGCTGCCACCGGCCGAGGCCACCGCCTCTGGGTGGCCGTGTGTCCATGGGAGGCTCCGGGGAGGCCTGCTGGCAAGGAGGCCCTGCACGCGACGGTGTCTCCCCTTTCCTGACCAAGGTGCCCCACTTTTATTATTCGTCCTTAAATGGGAAGAGCTGTCAGCCACGGCCTGGATCCTGACGTTGGGGGAAGTGCGTCAAACCCAGCTCTCTGTCCCCGCCTCCCACCAAGTGGATGGCGTGGTGCTGGTGGGCCAGTGAGCGCCCCGCTCCCGTGTGACCCGGCCCCAAGCCCCGGAGGAGGAGAGACCCTCCCACCCTCCGCCCCAGCGCAGGGCAGACGCGAGGCAGCCCCGAGCACTCCAGCATCAGGGCCTTAGGTCATGCAAGGCCTTCGTGGCCAAGCTCGGCTCCCAGGGAGGCACTGTCCACCCTGGCACCCCCGCTTCCCATGCGTCCAGCGCCAGGGGCCTCCTGGGAACACCCAAGGCACCGACACCCTCACTCCTGGGGGCTGAGCTACATGCCCCCAGTGCAGCGAGGAGATGACCATCAATCCCACGCCTCAGATGTGGGCACAGAGCCTGATGGAGGGGCAGCGACCACGGGGAGCCAGCAGGACGCTCACTGCAGGGGCTCACCAGGTGCCTGGGCACAGCGTACAAGACCGCCGCCTGCCACACCAGGTGACCAGGGCAGGCCCTGAGCCCCAAGGGACCCAGAGAGCTGGGCGGAGAAGCAGCCCCTGCAGCGGGTGAGCTGCTGAGCCCCCTGCCCAGTGCAGGCTCTGGGTTCCCTGACCCCCTGAGCGCTGCCACCTCAGCCCAGGAGTCCCACTCCATGGGCTGCCTGAGGTGGACCCCAAGGTCCGGCGGCCCTGGTCTCCGCTGTGGCCTCTGGGACATGCAGAGTGGCTCCTGCCTGATCACCCACACCCACCAGTCGATGGGCCCCTCTCTCAACAGAGCACCCCACCAGCCTCCATGCCTCCCCGGTAAACATTACCAGAAAACCAGGTGTCTGGAAGAGGTGCCAATGCTGACAAAAGTGGAAATGATTCTAGAGGAAGCAGAAACTGTGCGGTGAGTAGATAAAAACTAGGGAAATCCAACCAGTGTCCTCACAGGGACAGGAGAGGATATAAAACAAGAACAGGCTGCTATGAAAAAGGAGCCGTCAGGAAACAAGAAGAGCCCTGGGAGCTAAAGATAGACCTGCTAAAGTTACCAAAAATCAATGGAAAGTCTGGAAAACAAGGTCAAGGAAGTCTTCCAGAAAGAGCAACAACAACAAAGAAAAAAACAGAAGAGAAAAAGATGAGCACGGAGCCAACACCTGTCTTAGGAAGCTCCAGAAAGAAAAACAGAAGAGAAGAGGGGAAATTACCGAGAAATGATACTTGAGAACTTCCCGGAGCTGAAGACCCCCTTGGGCGAGTGCCTGGCACAACGCGGGACCTTCGTGGCACGGCCTCAGGCCTCAGGGTCAGGAGAGGAGCCGCGGCACGGCTGCAGACTCACTTAGGAGTGGGCACGCGGCTTAGACCTGCTGACGTTCGAGGGCTCAGAGACTGGTTCTTCACGGGGTCTTTTTTAGATAGTGGAACATGCTTCAGCTAAAATTGGACGTGAACCCAGAAAGAGAGAAACACGAACCCCAAGAAAGACTGGGTGGTGAAGGGCAGTCAGGGGCAGCTGTGAAGGGACGGCCGCGTGCCTGGCCCAGGAGGGGATGGCAGGTGAAGGCCTGGAGGGAGATACTCCCCCGACCCCGGGGAGAAACCAGACCGCCAGCAGAGTGCCTGCTGTGGAGCAGAGGAGGTCCCAGAGGGTGGCACCTGGGACGAGGGCAAAAGACAAAGTCAGCTGTAAACTCCAGGAAAAACCAAGGGCCATGCCAGAGCGAGGGGTTACCCTCTGTGGCCATGCGGTGATGAGCATCTGCGTGACCTGGGTTAGGAAACAGTGGTTATGAATTCAACTGGCAGCCTCGCTGGTGAGCGTGCTGTAGAAGGGGGCGGGGCGAGGTCGGAGCCATGGACACATGGGGGTAACCACCTGGAGGAATGGGGCACGCGGCGGCAGCAGGTGGGTTGGAGGAGGACCGCACACCAGAATCCCGGGACCAGCCTCCCAGGGCCCGGTGCAGGCTTTAACTTTGAGCAAGACGCGGCCGACCACGGTGTTATCTTTTTAAAAAGACTGCAGGCTTGGCAGTGAAACCTCAGAAACAGAGATAAATAAAAAGAAGAAAATAAAGTGTCTCTGCCAGAAGGTGAAGAGGAACGTGGGTTAGCAGCAGCATTTCCAAGGTGTGGGGCGGGGGAGAAACTGGGACTGATTCTCCCCAAGCCTCCGGCGCATGGCGGGCGGCTGGCTGCTCTTCAGCCGCTGCTCGGCCAAGGGTGGCCAAGGACGCCCCCGGTCTCCAGGGAGCACCGGGCGCTCGGCTCCGAGGCCTTGGAAATCCAGGCTCTCAGAGGGATCGCTTCCAGCATGAAGATCATCCGTGCGCAGGGCCCCTCAGAGTCCCCCGCCCCGGGTGCTCCCAGGTCACAGATCCGACTCCTGACACCAGACTGGGGACCTTCAGGAGCAGGGAAGCCAGGGGGAAAAACCCCCGGGGCATCGGGGTGGGGGTCCGCTGACTTTGGCAGAGCGCGGACAGGCCTCCCCTCTGCCTCTATGCGAGCCTCAGTCGTGTGCCTGCGTCCAAACACCCGGCGTGCGGAAGGGGTGGGTGACGTGAATAAGTAATTGCTCTTTTATTAACGAGTGATAAATTATTCCTATATGATTGTGTGATAACTTTGCCTTATTTGAAATCACTTTGGGATGGAGCTCGTTGGCGGCTTCTCACCAGCGAGGGTGGGGGCACAGGGCGCCGCTGCTCGTGGAAAGCAGGTCAGGGCACTTCGGCCGCTGTGCCAGGCACCCCGGGGCGGGGCGGGCAGGCTGGCCTGGTTTCCTGAGCACCCGCCCCTGGGCCCAGAAGTGCCTGAGGCTGAGGTCGGGCTGGGGAGCAGCCCCGGAAGGCCCCGAGCATTGCTGGGGACGCCCGCAGCTGGGCACCGGGGGCCACCCGCACGTCACACCGCTTGGCCCCGCTGAGGCCCTGCCTTTCGCCCACCTGGCTCCCGCCTGGGCCTCCGCGCTCTGCCCAGCCTGACACACACGTTTGCCTTTTCCCCCAGATTTTTCCTGATTTATTTCACGTCCTCTCTCCTTGCTCAGCCCGGGGACTCCGGCAACCTCGGCTTCTCAGACCTGGGTTTGTGGTCTGTGAACGGGGGTGTGGAGGCTGTGAACCTGACAGACCCCCACGGGTGGGGGCCCGTCACCCTCCCTCCACGGTCACCTCGACGGTCTCCTTGCTTGTTTTTGCCCCACCCCCCACCCTGGGCCACAGGCACGAACAGGGTGAGTCAGATGTGTTCTCCGTCGGTCCATCTGGGCTCACATGCTCACAATGGACGGGGTGGCTCCCTGGGAGGAGGAGCAGGGGAGGCTGTCCCGACAGCGGGAGCCCCTCAAGGGCCCTGCCCGGTGGTCTACTCTCTGCAGACTCGTCCCCTCAGCCGAAGAGCGCATGCAGCCAGACCTGGCAACGTGGGGACAGTGATCCCTGCTCCGTGTCCGAGCTGTCCTTCTGGCAGGAAATGGGCCGCAGGGGTCGGACGGGGAGCCTTCCTGATTCCCAGCGCCTGCCACGGCCTGGTGCTGAAGGGAGGGCTCCGGAGAGGCGCCGAACCCCCAGGCTGCTGCCCCCACCCCCGCCGCCCCGCTTGCCGCCCTGGGAGCAGGTGACGAGCGCGGTCCCGAGGGGCACCATCTGTCTTGGCTGTGACGGGCCCTCTCGGTGATGTCCGGGAGGGATGCAGCAGGAACGTCTCTATGGGGAGAGTTTTTCTTTTGCAGATTCTCGCACAGGAAGCCAGAAGCTTGTCACACCTGTCCCCGTGTCAGCCTCTGCCTGGCAGAAACTGGGGCTGAGGCTGGGAGATGATGTGCAGCCTAGACCTGGCCAGGGGCCCTGTGCCCACTGGCGGGAGCTTGGGGCTCGCCATCCCCACCCCCATGGCCCCGTCTGTCCAGCTCGAGCTCCCCTCACCCCTCCCTGCACCCTTCTTGGTTCCCATATTCATCTGACCCCCACCCCGACCCCGCCCTCCCGAGCCCCACATGGTGGACCGTCCCGGGGTCTCGGGGCTTCTGCTCGCACCAGGAGTCCCTGGTCCTGGGCCAGGACGGGGTCCCAGTATGGCTTCATTGGGGGCCTGATGGGGCCCAGGCCTCAGGCTCCTCACCAGCCTGCCAGCACCCACACCAGCTCCTCTGGGGACCCTCGTGGACTTTCAGGCGTCTCCCTGGGACCCGAGGGCCTGATTATGTCACAGGAATCTCAAGGTCCCCGTGGCCCTGCATGGGACACCTGCTGGGGATGCAGCTGGAAGCCAGCCTCTCTCAGGGACCTGTCAGGGGTCCCCCTGCCCCTTGTGTCGTGTTAAGCATGGGGCACAGCTCACCCCGCCAGCAGGGCTGAGAAGGGTGCTCCCCAAGTCTGGCCTCAGCTGCTAAGCCAAACCGACCGTCCCGAGGGGAGGCTGCCACGTGGCGGGCGGGCAGGTGGGTGGGGGCCCGGACGGGGCGCATGGGTAGGGGAACCCACACTCCAGTCTGAGCGCCACCCGATGTCCTCGGGGCAAGGCAGGACGTGGGGGTCTCAGGCAGCACCATCACAGCCTCTATTCCCATAGCATGGCCCAGCACAGGGCAGGGGGGGTCCCAGCTGAGCAGAAAGGGCCCCCAGGAGCTGGGACAGTCAAGCCCGCAGTGGGGCCCCGGGCAGCAGTCTCCACTGACTCCCTTCGAAACCTCCTGAGTGGCAGGGAGGCCCAGAGGGTGAGGGGCCTGCTGGGGCATGGTTGGCTTGGGGCCAAAGCCCAGGCTCTCCACGCAGGCCCCCCGCGCCCTTGTGGAGAGCACTGCTCACAGGTGGGCACCCTCTGCAGACCTGCACCCTGGGGACCACCTTGGGCACCCGGCCCGTGCTCAACAGCCACTGGCCCCAAAGACCACTGGCGCCCGGGGCCCTGGGCACTGACTCAGGGCAGTCCTGAGGCCACCCCACCGTTCCTGCACCCACCCCAGCCTGCGCCCCGGCGCCAGCCCCGGGCTGAACTTGGAGACGTGGACGGTGGGGAAGCAGGTGTGTGAGTGCCAGATGCTGGGATCTGGGAGCCGGAGCAGAAGAGACTTTTCCGAACAAGACCCCCAGTGCAGGCCTCGTTGAGGGGGGGCGGACACAGGAGAGTTCGGGACAGGAGGAGCCTGGCTGGCAGCATTTTAGGACAGCGTCTCAGAGCCTGAAAGGAAGATGAGATGGTGGCGAGCATATGTGGGCGTCTGTGGCCATGGGCCCAGGAGTGGGCCGGTCCACAGCAGACCCCTGGAGGAGGAGGGGCGGGGAGGGGTCCAGCTTGACATTGGACTTGCCCTTGGGGAAGGGTAGCGGGAGGTGGCCAGGACGCTAGGCCTCGGGCCCGGATGCAGGGGTGGAGGGATGTGTGGTACAGGGCAATGACCACCAGACAGACTGAAGCTGGGGAGCCTGAGACCCCCAGAGAGGCACGTGGAGGGAAATGGGTATAGAGCTGCCAGGGGTGGCAGCCCAGGGGCCTGAGACTCCCCTCATTTGCACACGCCTGGCACACAGCCCGCAGGCAGCAGACATTTGTTAACCAACCCCTGGGAGCTGAGGCCCAGATGGCACTCCGTGGCAGGCCAGGCTGAGGCCTCAGAGCTGGCCCTGCCCGGCCGGCCCAGAGGCCAGCAGGCCCAGGGGCTGTGGACTGCCCACTAGCCTCGACCCCGCCCCGCCGTGCAAGTCCTCTCTGTGTGTGCTGAGCACCTACTCTCTGCCTGGAGCAGCCACAGGACGCCATGAGCCAGCCCCCCACCCCCACGGGCCCCGCACACACACCCAGCAAGCACCCCACACACGTCCAACTCAGGGCATTTTCCCACCCATGAAGGCACCGGGCCGGGAGTTGGCCACTGTGGGTCATGGACGAGGCCTCTGGTGACCGGGAGAGGGTGGTGCTGCCCAAGGTCACACAGCAGGCCGGCCCTGCCCGGGCTGATCCAACGGCTGCCAGACTTCAGGCTGAGGAGAATTCTGGCAGGTCCCCGAGCCCGTCCCATCTGGGCTCTGGCAGGAGGTAAATAAAGGCACTGTCTCAGCAAGGTCGCAAAGGTTGGGACAGACCAGGGACACCATGCTGGGCCCAAGCAGTTGAGGGGCAATCTCAGAGGGCTCCCTGGAGGAGGTGAGGGGCCCAGGGCCCTGCCATGGCCTGAGCCCCTCAGTGCCCCACCCCCTTCCTCCATGGGCCCCTCACCCATCAGCTTCAGCCTCAGCCTGACATTTCCCGTGACATTTGCTGCAAAGAAATAGAGCCATAAACCCAAAGGTTAAATTTGCACATTGCCTTGCTGCCAGGAGAGCAAGGTCCCTCCGCCTACCAGGTGCATGGCTTCAGGGCTTGTGTGGGACAGCCCACCCTCCCCGGGGCCCTGGGTGGGGGCCCCAAGGTCCCCCTCCCAGCCCTTCCATTGGATCTCAGCCACCAGTTCCCAAAGCAGGTTCCTGGGCACCACAGGCCCTGAGCGTGCTACACAGGGTGCCCGTCAGAGGGGCTCTGCCCATCCAATGCCCTGCAATAAAGAAGCTCCATCGGCACCTCCTATCCAGCCAATCCCAAACCAGCTCGACCACGAAACACTCGTCCAGTCCCCCCAACACTCCATGGAACCAAGGTCCCCTGGAGCCTACTCTGTGATGGTGTTGGGCCAAGGAGCACCCTCCTCTGTCGCGCCCCCCCCGCCCCGGGGTGCCAGGCGGCTGCCTGAACAAAGCTGAGTCAGCTTGGGACACCCCGCTTCCTGTCCTGGGCTCCCCGTGTCAGCATGGGCCCAGCTCCACGTGCCAGGGCCCTGCCGGGGCAGGCCACGTGCCGGGTGTAAGCGTGGCTGCCCGACTCCTTCAGCTCCACCTCTGGGTTAGCGTGGGCAGGGGGCAAGGCCATGGCCAGGGCCCCCATGGCCCACTGTCCACCCCAGGCCTGCTAGGAGACGGCAGTCAGGACTGTGGAGGGCCGGGGTGGGGGCTGTCAGAAGGCGGCAGAGGAGAGGCCGGCCCAGGGCGCCGGAGGCACCAGGGCTGGACCTGGGTGCCGCCAGCAGGCCCAGGCGGGGTGTGAGAGGCCCTCGGAGCCGGGCTCTGGGCAGGTGGGCGGGGCTGGGCCAGGCCCCGCCTCCTATGGGGCACCCGGCCACGCCCCCGGCTCCTGTGTGGTGTTTGCACCCCGTCTCGTGTCCTGCTGCTCAAGCGGCCGTGTTGAGAGGCCAGGGCCGCTTAGGACACGACTGAAGGCAGGTCCTTGGAAAGGGCTTCCACCCTCACCCGCACACCCGGACACACAGGAGCGGGTCCCATCGTGCGCAGAGTTTAAGATACAGCGACCAAGGAAGAAACTGTGGCAGAGGACGCCCGGCCAGGCCCACAGGCTCTAGCGATGGCGGAGATGCAGGCTGTGGGTGCTGCCCGCCCTTGGGCCCGGGCGGATGCTTCCAGCTCCGTGGTCACCTGTCCTTCAAAAGCATTCGGTCCTAGCAGCTCAAGACAGGCAAGGTCCACAGCCCTCAGCTGCTGGGTTCAGAGGGGGTCTGACAGGCCAGGAGAGCCAGGGAGTCAGTGAGGGAGTGAGTGAAGGGCCACCCAGGAGCAAAGGTGGGATCTGGGGACTGGCCGCTGGGAAGGGAGGAGCGGGTGGACTTGGGGGTTGGAGTTCAGGGCACATTGACCGTGCAGAGCCAAGAGCAGTCAGGAAGGCCAGGACGGGGCCCAGGGGCGGGGGAGGCACTCACATCTACCCCCCACTCCCAGCGACACCCCTATTCTCCCCTCGGGCTCCTGACCCCCTGTGCACGCACAGACTGAGGCTCTGTGAGGACTTTCTGGCTACAGGCCCAGGACAGCAGGAAACACGGCCCCCCGGGGGGCTCCCCTCTGCCTCCTGGAGCCCCAGCATGTCTCCCACAGACCCCCCCGCAAGACCTCCTGCTGGTTGAGACTCCCAGCCCAGGCTCGCCTGCCCCACCTTTCCTCCACGAGCACAGGGAGAGCCGGCCCTGACCGCGGTCCCTGGCTGGCACTGCTTGTCACGTCAGGAAGCCAAGGCTCGGGGTTCAGCAGCCTGGCGTGGGGGACACACGTGGCCATGCTCCCTCCCGCAACGCCCTCTCTCCCTTCTGCCCCCACCTGCCCCTCCCTTCTCCAGCTCCCCAGGGGCTTCCATGGGCCTTTGTTCCCCATCTTAGTGGGGAGCGTCCTGCCGGCAGTGCAGGGTTCCAGGAGGACTTCCCTGTGTGGGACTGCAGACCAGCGCGGGGTGCTGGTGTTCTCAGTCGGCTGCAGGCAGAAGCACTGGAGCCAGCACTCTGTGGGGGCCTCACCCTGTACGTGTCCCTAGCTACTCCCAAGGGAGGCCTGATCACTGACCCATGTCCCCAGTGAGGTGAACTGCACACCCAAGGTCACACCACGGCCGGTGGCGGAGCTGGGACCACATCCGGGCCCTGATTCTCCTGCCATTCCACACCCAGGAATTGGGGTCTGTGAGGAGCCTCCTGCCTCACGTGGGCACTGGTTCCTCTCTCACCTCCTTTGGAGCAGGAGCGGGGAGGGTACCCACTTTACAGATGGGAAGACTGAGGCTGAGAAAGGGAGCAGCCAGCCCCCATTGCCTGCCCCATCATGGGACCCACCCCAAAGCCTATAGGGATGAGCTGCTTGTCCTCATTCTACAAAGACTGGCCCTGTTGGAGGGGGCCAGGTGGTGGGCCCCACCTCTCTGAGCCCTGCGCTGGGGTCCTGCTCAGCATGGTGAGAGCGGGTAACCTACACCCTTACCTCAGTCCTCCACCCTAGCAGCTGAGGCAGGCGACCCACCACAGAACCCCTCACCCAGAGGATTCTCGCCGTGGAGACCACCAGCCCACCGGGGACAGAGCCTTCGTGAGGTCACCCTGGGTCAGCTGTGGGGTGGGCACATGCCTACCCTGAACTGGACCAAGTGGCAGACTCCAGGGCGTGCCAGGGGCTGGCCTGTGTGTCACGGCACTGAAGCACTGACCTCGAGGTGTGAAGTGGGCCTTCCCCACCCAGGTAGGTCCCAGCCCCCATCAGCCAGCTCTGCCTCAGCCTGAGGGGAGCAGGGCAATCAGACACCTCTTTGGCCTCAAGCCCAGGTCTGGGCACTGAACTAGCTCCAAGCACCCGGTTCCCGGGGCTCTGCTACAGATCTGGGTGGGGGGAAGCCAGCTATGGCCTGCCTGGGCACACAGGGCACCTGCACTAGGAGTGGAAGAGACACACGCCGCTGTGCTCACAGGAGCACGCGGTCATGAGAACAGAGACACACGTGCAGACGCATATCGAGTTCAGGCCACACAGGCTCCGGGGCTGGGAACGGAGGATCCCTGGACACCGGGTGGCTCCTCCAGCCCGATTCCCCCACCCTGAGTTCCCGCTGCCTGGCCTCCCCGCCAGGACACGTGCTCCTGTGCGCCCAGCGTGAGCCCACTGAGGCGACCACAGCGCCCGTGCTATGTGCACGCATGGCCGTGGGCGTGCGGGCAGGGGTGGATGTGCACCACAGCGTGTGCGCGCGTGCACGCGGGGCAGCCTGGCACGCGTGTGCACATGCGTGTGCAAGTGTGCAGCCTTGTGGACATGAGCACGTGCAGAGAAACGTGTGCAGCCTGCGGCACCACGGACATGAAGGGGGGGAGACCAGGGGCGCACCCTCCAGGCAACGCATGCCCCACCCGCCCCCAGCCCTTCACACCAGGTAGAGGGGAAGGGTCCCGCGGGAGCCGCCAGGGAGGGGGCGCTCGAGCCCCTCCACGTCCCCTGCCCCTCCGCGCAGCCCGCAGGGGCCCTCAGGTTGCGGATGGGGGGTGCTTGCCTGCACCTCTGCTCTCCCGACCCCTCGGGGGGGACAGCTCTGGGTCAGCCCCGCCCTCCGCGCCCTCTACTGTCGCCGACGCCCCCATCATCCCGCTGCGGTCTGACCCCAGAAAAACCAGAGGTCCTGAGCCGAGTCCGCGGGGTGCGAGGAGGGAGGCGGCTGGACACCCCCACCCCTGCTGGGTGCCCGCGTTTCTGCAGACCTGCTCGTTAACCCCTTCGCGGCCGGGCGCTCAGAAGCCGGACCCCACCCTTCCCGACAGCGGACCCCCACCTTGGCCCCGCCGCCGGCCCCGCCACCGCCGCCAACTTTCCCGGAAAGCGGCAACTTTTCCTGCCGCCGCGGGCTCCGCCCTCCCGGGGCCGGGCGGCACTGCGGTGACCCTCCGCAGCCCCCGGCAGCCCGGGCGCGCCCCGCAGCTCGGGGAGGGGCGCCCGGATTCCGCGCGCGGCCGGCCCGGGAGCGGCACTCACCTCTGGCGGACGCCCTCTTCATCGTAGGGGTCGGGCGGGGCGCGTCGGGAACCGAAAGTCGCTCCGGGGCCGGCGCCCGTCCGCCCGCGGCCGGGTCCGCATCCAGGCGCCGCCGCTCCGGCCCGGCCCCGGCCCGGCCGCGGGACGAGGCTGCGCGCTCCGCCCGGTCGGCTGGGCTGCGGGCGGCGGCGCGGAGGCGAGGGCGGCGGGCCGGGAGCCGATGAATGTTTTATGGGATCATGTGGTTTGACGCGCGAGCGCTCCGCCGGGTCCCCGCCGGCCGGGCCGGGCGGGGCGGGCCGGGGGCGGGCCGGGGCGGGGCCTGGCGGCGGGCGGGGCGCCCACCTGCGCGCTCCGGGCCGGGCCGGGCCGGGCCGGCGGGAGGGGCGTCGGCCGAGGACGCGGGCTGGGCGGCGGGGAGGCGCTCGGCCCGCCCGGTGCAGCGGCTCCGCGCGGCCCGGACAAAGGCAGCGCGTTTCTAAAGAGGCAGCGGCCCCTGCAGGCGGCCGCGGGGATGACGGTCCGGCCGAGCCGGCTGAGGGTGTGGGTCGAGGGCGTGGCGGCCCGGGCGTTTGGGGTTCCCCGAGCGGCCAGCTACCCCTCAGGGCTTTGTCCGCAGGCCGGGGAACGCGGGGTGCGTCTCGGCGCGGCCGACGCCCTTCCTCGCTTCAATAAACACCGGAGGCCAACCCCCTCCGCCAGCAGCCCTTTGCTGGGGGAGCCTTGCTCCATTTTTCAGTTGGAAAACAGGCTCGAAGCTTCGCCGACTTCCTAGGGCCCCACCTGTCTTTGTGACCCAGGGAGGGGACTCAGGCTCAGGCCTGCCCCTACCTCCACAGGTGTCCGCCCCCACCCCGCCCCGTCCCCTCCCGTGGATGTCGTCTCCCGCCCAGGAGCTCCTCTTCAGAGCCCACTTGCTTGGTGCCCCCCACCCCTACACAGAGTCAGGCCCGACTCTAGGGCCAGAGAACCCAGTGATGCACCCTCACACTCTGGGGACACCTGCACAGCTGTCCCGCCTTCCTCTGCGTGGGGTGGGGAGGGGGGAGCTCTCCTGAGTCTTCAGCCAGCCCCTGGGTCAGCATCCCTGCAGGCTGCCTGGAGGCCACGTGGATGGGGATTGGCTGGCAGGGGGTCCCTGGGATCCTGTGCTCCGGGAGGCCTTGGGTCCTCCCTGTGGCTGCAGCATCCTGGCTGAGGGCTTGGGAATCCCCCTGGGAACCCAGCCAATGTCCCCCAGAGGCTGAGGGGTTGATGACTGGGAGGCCTGGCACGTTCTGCCTTCTCATCAGACCTGCCTCCCTCCTGACCGCAGAGGTGGCTTGGGCGAGGTTGGCAGAGCATGGGGGAGCAAGGCCGGCTGGCCTTCCAAGGGCAGGTGGGGCCTCTCTGAGTCCAGTGTTCCCGTCTGCACACAGAGTCACAGGCAGCCTCACAGGCTGGACACCACTGCTGGTGCCTGAAGCCCTCCAGCTGCTGCATGTGGCACCAACCTTTGCCCGCTGCGCCCCGGTCACCCTTGTCCCAGGCTTGGCATACTGGGTCATTGTGGAGCACACTCGATTCCCAGACACGTGGGAGGTAAGTGGGAGTCAGGACCCCTAGCCTTGGTATTCTTGGGCCCGCCCCCAGCCACCACGCACAGCCGCCTCCCCAGTGGATGCTGGGTGCCACCGGTGATTCCTGCCACCGAGCGGAGGCGTGTCCCCCACCGTGCAGGCAGGGAGCCTGAGGTCGGGCTCACAGCGCTGGCAGGAGGCAGAGGCTTGTCCCTGGTGTCAGCCCTCCCACCACGGCCCCTGCACGTGGCCGCAGCACCCAGCTTCCAGACCGGGAAGAAGTTCTCCCCTCAGGCCCACCTGAGACCAGAGGACTGGCCCCGTCACTCTCAGTGGTTGTCATTCTGAGGTCAGGGTGAGTGTGGACCTGGACCCAGTGCTCCTGGGTGGCTGTAACTATCTAGGCCCCCAGGTGCGGCCACCACTGCTAAAGCCTGTAGATTCAAAGCCCTTCCTGGCAGCAGTGGGGGGCACCCGTTCTGGGGCCACACGTTTCACCCTCCGAGCTCGGATGTTCTGGCTCTTCTGGCCTGGGGCTTGGGCCTACCACGCACCCAAAGGTCTGTGTGGTGGGAGTGAGCTGAGGCCTGCAAGCCACTGTGGACTGTGGGAGAGGACACTGGGAGACTGTTTCTCCCAAGTCAGCACCACGGCCAGCGGCCTCCTCGTTGGCTGCGGAGCCTGGGAGATGACCCCTATGTGGGGGGGCCATGGGTGTTGGCTGGGGAAGGGGGAGATGGGTGTGGACCCACAGGGAGAGGGGTGCTGAGCAGGGCTGGGTGGCAGATCAGCCTGCCTCCAGCAGGAGGCTGCAGGGGGTGGGCGTGTGGTAAGGGTGTGGGTACACCCAGGAAAGCCTGGGGGACGTGCTGCAGCCTCTGGGGGTCAGTAACCGGGGCCAGAGCTGGAGACACCGTGGGAAGGGCCTGGTTGCACTCTGAGGACCAGCTGCTGGGCTGCCCAGTGGGGATGGAGAGATGACAGGCTGTGGTCCAGGCCACACCTATATGAGCTGCCCAGGCTTTCTGGACATGTGTCTCTGGGGCCAGGAGGCTGTGGACACCTTGCTCTCAGGGCTGCACAGCCTGCTCCCCTGCCTGGGCTGAGCTTCTGCCTGAGCTGACCCCGCAGCTGCCACATGCAGGGAATGGCCTCTGTCAGCTCTCCCGTTCCGCCCCTCTGGTGAGGCCACATTCCTGGCTGCCTCACCCTCACCCCATCCTGGGGACCAGCCCCCGAGATCAGCCTGTTGGGCAGGAGAGGCCCTGTGGGCTGTGTGACCTCGGCCCAGGCCCTGGCCTTGCTGAGCTCGGGGCAGCATGTGGACGAGGTGGACACTGATGCCTCCTGGCCTTCATCCCTGAGGGGGCATGCGAGAGTCTCCCTCAAGCCTCCAGGTCCTCTGGCACAATCCAGCCTGGACCAGGGGACACTTCCATCGTGGCTGGTACCGGGTGATGGGTTTGAACCTGCTCGGAAGCTCCCAGGGGCTGTGTTCCATCCTGCAGAGACAGGCCTGCGGTGGCTTTGCTTGGTGGCTGGTGTGGGACTTGTGGGCATGTGGTCCCCTGACGGCTGTCTGGGGAGGGATGGGGGCACAGGGCATGGTTTCTGCTGCACGCACGTCAGGCCACCCTGGGTTACCCGAGGAAGGACCTGATTTTGCCCAAGTGCTGCTCCAATGTGACCCTTCCTGGTACTGAGTGGGTGGCTGGGAGTGTGATCCCAGTGCCAGGGAGCTGGGGGGTGTTGGCCTGCCATCTGGCCTCTCAGTGGAGGGCAGCTGCCTGCTCGAGGCCCAGAGGAACTCTGTGCCAGGCCTGCTAAGTGCATCACCCCCTTCTGTGCTGTGGTGCAGACACCACCGCCACCACCCACTTTACAGACAGGACAGTGGAGGCCAAGGGGACTTGGGTAGACCCACGTCCTGGCAGCCCCTCCCGCTGTTTCACCTAGATGCTCCCTGTCCCCCACCCCAGCCACAGGGCTGCAGAGGGTGTTCTGGCCCCTGTCACCATCAGCCCTGTGTCCCTGAGGAGTCCCTCTGCCCAGCTTTGCTGATATTAGGCCACCATTAATCCACTTCCTCATCTCTTATTCATCAAAGCCACATGCAGCAGCTGCTGGGGCCGTGCAGGGAAGGGGTGACAACCCGACCCCCGGCAGCCGCATCCCCCGCATCCTGCTGGGCCTGCCCAGCTCCGAACGACTCCAACCTCCACAGCAGTCAGAAGCCTCTTCCCACAGGGAGGCCTCAGGGGTTCACCCTGCAGGGAGTGCCCCTCCCACCCACGGGAGGTGTGTGCGTGACACCACGTTGGCCCTCACGCAGCCCCAATCCCCGGTCCCATGGCCAGTCTCTGGGATGGGAGCCTGGGCCTGGGAAGGGGCTGTGTGGAGCTGTGGCCCTGAGTCTCTGGGATGGGAGCCTGGGCCTGGGAAGGGGCTGTGTGGAGCTGTGGCCCTGGCCCCTGCCCTCCCGCCCCCGGCTGCATCCCTTCTCCTGACTCCTAGGCTGGGCTGAGTCCCCAAGGCTCCCTGCGGGCAGGCGCAGCGTCCCATCTCAGGGAGTGTAGGTGGCCGGCCCCTGCCTGGGAGCCAGCTGGGGCCTTGCTGGGGCCTGAGTAGGACACTCCTGGTCCCCGGGGAGCCCAGAGTCTGTGCAGGGGCCGCACTCCGGAAGGCAGGGTCCTCAGGCTTCGCCCCAGGCGGCAGGCTTGATTCGTGCCCCTCCCCCACGCCTGCAGGGAATGCAGATCCTTCCAGAGCCACCCACCCAGCAGTGACAGCTAAATTGGGAGCCGCTGTTCACACCAGGAGCCGGCGAGCGGTCAAAACCGGGTCGGGGGAGGGGGCACTGGGCCCACAAGCGCCCAGCAGGCTGGGGAAGGCGGCCGGGGCTGCCGGGTGGAGTGGGCATGAGTGGAGGGTAGGGTGGACTGTGCAGACCCGCCCGGAGCCACAGGGAGAGGTTCCTGTGGGGCCGACCCGGGCTGAGTGAGCACCCAGTGATGCTTTTCCTGGGGTTCCCTGGACCCCGAGACCTTCTCCAGGCTGCCTCAGTCCATGGGGCATGAAGACTGACTCCATTCTCCCAGTGGAGGGGCAAAGGGCAGGGTAGGGCCAGTCCAGCTGGAGCTCAGCACTCGCCCCCAGAGTGTACTGTGAAGCCCCCGGCCCTCCTCCCCTCAATGCCTTCATCCGCTCCATTTCTCAGTCATTTAGTCATTCAACAAACACACTGAAGGCCCACTCCAGATACCCTTAAGTGTCTCCAGACTCAGGTCCTCTCACTCTCACAGGATACAGATTGGGAGGCTGAGCTCCAGGGAGAAAGCCTTGTCCTGGGGTCACTTCTGTACGGAAGGGTCACCCAGAAGCCCACAGGGACTGACGTCCAATGGAGTGGGCAGCTGAAGCAGAGCCAGCTTGGGATTCACCCACTGCCCCGACACCCTGCTGGGGGGCTCAGCCTGAGGTCCTGAGGCTCTGCCCCTGGCAAACGGCTCTTCACCCTGGAGCCTCCAGACAGAGGGCCATGCCCCACACCCCGGCCTATTCTGGAGGGAGCCTCACCTTGCCCCCTGCCCCCTGCCCAGGGTCACAAGCAGGGAACAGGACAGGGGCCAGACGTTGCCTTCAAGTGATAGAGGCCTCAGTGGCCAGTCCTGGAGACTAGGGTCCTGCCTGGGACTCGCCAGGTGCAGTTCCGAGCTTCCTCATCTGTTCAGCAGGTCCTATTGCCCGCCTTCCCCCAGGGCTGAAGGGCATGTGTGCAATGTCTGGCTTGAGGAGGGGGCTCCAAGGCGGCTGCAGCAGCAGGCAGGCCTCTGAGACCGGGGTATTTTTAGCCAGGATTCCTGCTGACAGGCCAGGCTGGCCGAGGTTTGCTGCCAGCCGCAGAGGCGCTTCTCCCAGCCTGCATCAGGATGCACAGGGTCTTCCCTCCCCAGCCCAGCCCCTGCTCCGGGCCTCTGCCCCTCACCTATCCAGGTGCAGCCTTCCCGGTCAGGGGGCTGGTTCCTCCCAGGGGGGAGGCTGTCCCAGGTCAGACACTCCGGGAACTGAGCCTGGCCCTGGGGGACCGCTGAGCGCAGGTGAGGGGAGACCCTGCTACGGAGCCATCTGCTGCCCAGGTCCTGGGCCTGGGGCTCGGGCTGCCACTCCTGACTCGCCTAAGGGTGGGGTTTCTGGGAGGCTCTAGTCAGCGCACGGGCTCCAGGCTGCAGGGTCTGTCCGAGGGCCCCCTGGCTGCAGCCTCTCTGCCCCGCTGCCGGCCCCCTCCGGAATGACTAGTCAGCAGAGTGGCCAGAGCCACCAGCCCCGGGCCCGGCTCCTCGCCCCCCGGACACCACTGCCTAGTGCCGCCCACCTGCTCCGGCCACTGGGTCTCTCTAGCCTGTCCTACAGGGTGGGCGGCTCTGCATGTGAGCACGGGGCCACGCCTGGGCCCGCAGAGCTTCCTGGCTCAGCCAGAACCGTGTCCCTTCCCACAGACAGGAGAGGACACCCGGAAAGTTACTGCGCCCGGGCCGCGCCCTCCGCACGCTCCACTCCCCAGGGGCAGGGGCCGAATCACGGTCCAGCACGCTGGACAGCGCCGCGCCTGCGCACTCTGCGCGAGGGCGGGCCGGGGGCGGGGCCGCGGGCGCAAGTCAGGGGCGGTGGCCCGGCGCGGGGGTGCGTCGGGGGGGCCCCCGCTGGAGTGCCGACTGGTGGTTCTCTGGGTAAATCAGGAGGCCTTGCCAAAGTAATTCTGAGCAAGCAAAGAAACCCTGGAAAAAATTTTAAAATAAGCATACTGAGGGAGACGGGCCATGTGGGATCCCAAAATATACTCTAGAACCACAGTAATTAACACAACCCATGGACAGTCAGATGATGGGAGAGAAAGCCCAGAAAGAGGCTTCAGTGCGAATGTGAGACGGGAGCAGGTGAAATCCAGGAGGAGAAACGGATTATCCAATAAATAATTCAAAATATATAACAAATACATCATTTTAGGACAACTAAACAGACATTTGGGGGATATGTTTGGATTCCCTACCCCACTCCTGATACTAAAATAAGTTCCAAATGGACTACAGCTTTAAAAAGTATAAAACCCATAAAACTACTACAAGAAGAAGGAAAAAAACCTGTAAATTGAATCATTCTAGGAACTATACAAAAACCAGAGACGGATATATCCAACCTCATAAAAATAAAAGGCAGATGCTTGGCAGTGAGTGGGGGGCACAGGATAAAAAGATAAACAGCATACTGTGGGAATATCTGCGACTCACCTCACAAAAAGACACTTTCTGCTACATTCAAAGAATTCTCACCCATCAATGACGAAAAGACCAACAACTCAAGAGAAAAAAGACCAAGATATGAAATGAGTCCATCAAAACAGGCTCAAGCTGACTCAAAATAAGAAACATACAAATGTAAATTATGGCGGGATAAGCGACCCTGGTGATCCAATGCAGGGGCTGTGGGTTCAATCCCTGGTCAGGGAACTAAGATCCCATGTACTTTGTCCCAGATGCCACATGGTGTGGCCAAAAATTAAAAAAAAAAAAAAAATGACAGTGAGATGCCGTCTCCTGACCCTCTGACGGGGCAACAGAGCCCATTAAGGCTCAGGGACTCACGTTGTGAGAGGTGGTGGTGCTTTAGTTGCTAAGTCATGTTGGACTTTCTTGACCCCGTGGACTGCAGCCCACCAGGCCCCTCTGTCCATGGGATTCTCCAGGCAAGAATACTGGAGTGGGTTGCCATTCCCTTCTCCAGGGGATCTTCCTGACCCAGGGATCGAACCTGGGTCTCCTGCACTGCAGGCAGATTCTTTACCTACTGAGCTACAGGGGAAGTCCTGTGAGAGAGGGCACGCCTGCATAGAGGGCTGGGGGTGACGAGGTGAAGGAGTCAGCCTCAGGTGGGGCTGGGCCGTCAGATGCTTGGAGACGGAGAGGGACACACACTCCTGGGCCCCTTTTATCCACATCTCAGGTTGGAGATCCAGTGACAACAGAAAATAAATCGTTATTTGCAAATAGCCCAAATGCCCTCTGCCCCAGCTGTGGCGGGCAGCAGGCAGGGGCTCTCCTGGTGCCCAGCCATGTGGTGCCCGCACCAGGTGCCCCGCCATCTGCCCGTGTCCTCGCTGGCGTGGGGCTAGCAAGACCTGCCCTAGGCTGTCGCCCCGCGGTCCCACTTCTCAGCCACAGGGCCAGACTGACAGGGGCATGGAGGCCCTGCGCTCCCAGCACCCCCAGGAGGGCCACCACCCATCCCCGGGGGTCCTGTTGACTTTGCCCACACCGCTGCGTCACATCCAAGCCAGGCCCACTGGTCATGGGCCAGCAGACTCTGGGCTCCCATCCGCTGGCTGCGTGTCCCCAGTCAGGCCCTTGCCCTTCCAGCCTCAGGCCCCTGTTGCTGAAATGCAGTGACACCAACTTCTTAGGAGGTGCAATTAACAAGCGAGGGGCAGGCAGGAGGGATGTGGGGGGAGCGGCCTCCCTGGCGGGGTCCCTGACTTTGCAGGTGCCGCGTGGGGCTATCCGTGGGAGGTAAGGAGACAACAGTCTCATTTGGAGAAGAGGTGGGTAATTTAGGAGCGCTGCCTGGAAGAGGCAGGTGGCTGCTCCTGAGTGCTGGGCTGGGGCGGCTAAGGCTGACTGTCCTGTCCTCAGGGACCAACTTGGTGCCCATGAAGAGTGAGGGGGTGCTTGACCCACCGGACCGCTGGGCAGCCCCCGGGGCTGTGCTTCGGGGAGCAGAAGCTGGGCGGGACCTGCTCTCACTGCAGCCGAGCATGGTCTCCCTTGTCCATCTCTCACCAGCTTGTCTTGGCCTGGCAGAGCCTTTAGGGGGGAGAAGGTCATCCTTTCAGTGGAGGCTGATGGAGGCGGGATGGCAGCGGGAAGGGGCTGAGAACTGGGGGAGACGCCTGCAGAGGCTGCTCAGCTGCCCAGTCAGAAGCGCCTCCTGTGTACCCCTTGGGGAGCAGGCTGTGCCCCACCCAGGCCCCAGGATGCAGAGACCCCGTGTGGGGGACCGGGCTCCCGGGAAGGAGAGTCCAGCCCCAGGAGCGTGGATCACAGCCGCACACGCGTCGGGTGCTGATCATGGTGCAGACGTGGCCGCGGCCTGGCCCAGGTCTGCAGATGGGGGACTGAGGCCCAGGAGGGCGCCCACGTGCACAGGAAGTGAGGAGGGGGAGCCCACAGCCCGGTGAGCGGGCGGGGGTCACCGTCTCTGCCCCACCAGGCCTGACTCCCTCAAGCCCCCGATGCCCGGTGGGTTGGGGGCCCAGCTGATGAACCACACCTCTGTATCCCTTTGTTCTTGAGGAGTTTCAGGGACTCAGAGGCAGTTCCTTCAGTGGGTAAAGGACATCAGGTAAAAAACCGAGGAAAGAAGGAGTACAGGCTGCAGTTGGTAACAGTGACGTGTCGATGTTGGTTCACTGATCACACGCCCTAAGTAGACTGCTAACGGCAGGGGAAGCCGGGGGGCTCCGCGTGGGAGCGCCCTGTGTTCTGCTCTCGGTTCTTCTGTAAATGTAAAGACTGTTCTAGAATTTTAAAGTTTATTTGAAAAAAGAAGAAGAAGAGATGGGGGGCTCCCCTGGTGGCTCAGTGGTGGAGAGCCCACTTGCCAGTGCCGGGGACATGGGTTTGATCCCTGGTCCAGGAAGACCCCACGTGCCTTGGCGCAGCTAAGCCTGGGAGTCAGAGCTACTGAGCATGCGCTGTAGCACCCAGGAGTCACAGCCGCTGAAGCCTGCGTGCCTCACGGCCCGTGTTTGCAGCCAGAGAAGCACCGCACTGAGAAACCTGTGCTCTGCAAGTAGAGAGGAGAGAAAGCCCATGCAGCAACGAAGACCCAGCACAACCAAAAATAAACGAATAATGTTTTTAGAAAAAGATGTGTGGGGGTCTATACGAGGGAGCGGGTGGGCCCTCCCTCCTGGACTACCTGTTTCCTCCCTGCTGGGCCCAGCACCGTGCTGCCCTCTCCTAACCAATGCCACCCCTCCTCACGCCCCCCCAGCACCCTCTGGACTGCTCTTCCGGGCGGGGGGAGGCCCGGTGGGCGTGACCCCCCATGCCACACCATTGGGCCTGGCGATGGGTCTCACTCTGCACTCAGCACCCAGCCCGGCTTTGCCTCTTTTGAGCTCCCAGAGGGTTGGGCCGTGGGCTGGGTCCGCCCCCACCTCCTGTCGGGGTGTGGGCTCCTTCAGTCTCTTCTGCAGAAAACAGGGAGCGCTGGGTGACCCCTGCCCGCCCCACGGCCCCGGAGCTCTGTCCTTCCCTCGCTGAGCGGCGGCCTCGTTGCCAGGCTGGGGCTCCTGCGACAGAACAGGGGCTGGGTGGCTCCTGCGAATCTCCGGGGGGTCGAGGAGGTCGCCTGTGCTCACTGGGGCTTGCCCGGCCATGTCCACCTGCTGGAGGAGGGCCAGCAGGGCTCTGCTGCAGTAAGCTTTGCCTCCGCTGGGCCTGGGGCCCAAAAGCTCAAACCAGGAGATGTCTGTGTGCTTATCTCCAGGAGTGATGAGAGGCTGAGGGCCCAGCTCTGTTACTGACCACTGTGAGCCAGCCCCTAGGACCCAACATACCGGAGGCTCTGTCAGTCCCAGCCTCCGCCCCCATCTCCTTCCACAGCGGGAGGCCTCACACGGGGCTCTCCTGGAGCCTGGAGCCCTGACCCGGCCCCATGGTGCCCACAACCACCAGAAGCCCCCGTCTGGGGACCTGGGGCACAGTGGGCAGCCCCTGGAGGTGGCTAGGCCCCTTCTCTGCTGGGACTGGGTCTGCACGTGCACCAGACCCCATGCGGGCATCTCCTGGGTTCTGTGACGGCATCGCCTGGTCATGACAAGGGAAACCAGAGCCCCCCAGGCTCTTTGCAGAAGGCAGTGCCTGCTCACAGGAGTTTCCCATTAAACATGGAGGGAGGGCTGCCTGGGAACTGGGCCCTGTCACGGGGTCCCAGCCTACATGCCCTCCGTGCTTTGTGTTCACACCCGTCGCCTGCTCTAGGGGCTGGGACCGTGGCCCCCTCAGCGCTCCCTGTGGGGGTGAGGGCTACCATGGGCCCGGGTCGTCCGGGCCAGGGACGGCGGATACAGAGCATAGCCCCATGGGGCCTGGGGAGCAGCCTGGCTCCCGTCCCCCAACCGTAAACTCCAGCGAAGGCCCTCACCAGCCAGCCTGCCGTGGGATGTGGGGCGGCCAGTGAGGTCCCTGCTGGGTCGACCTCTCCAGACTGCCTGGATTGGGACACAGGGGCAGGGTCTTCTCCTAAGTCATGAGGCCCCCAAAGAGCCCAGTCCCCCATCCTGACGTCTGGGGACAGGTGTCTGAGGGCCGATGGCTGCTTCCATCAGGCGGAGGGGACCATTGAACCTCGAGGTTGTCCCAGATGCCCCCGAGGGCCACAGAGAGTGGGTGACACCCCAAAGGGTCAGCCCTCCGCACCGTGCCAGGGGTCGGGAAGGCAGTGGCTGCAACCGGGAAGTTCTGTTGTGGACGTCTGCAGTTGCATGAGTCTGAGGAGATGATTAGAGGGTAGACTCTGGGGAGATGAAGTGTGAGTGGTATTCAGTGCGTGGAGGAAGACCCTGAGACACCGTGAGTGGGGAGACTTGGACTCAGGCCTGCACAGTGGACCTGCAGACCGGGGCGGAGGCAGTTGGTCTGGGATCAGGGGCCCCGTGTCGTGCCTGCTGTGGGCGTGCAGGGGCCTGAGCCTCATGGGCCCTGTAGGCTCCACAGCTGTGCCCTGTGCACACGCAGTTTTCCCGGGAGTGAGGAGGGCGTGTCCACTCCACTGCGCACAGCCCTGCGGTGCCCACGTGCCCAGCACCTCCTGGGCTGCAGAGAGGCTGCAGGAGCCGATGCCGCCAGGCCTCAGTGTCCCCGGCTCTGAATAAGATCCTGAGAGAAGCAGCAGGAGCCAGTTGTGGCTGAGCCCGGCGTTTCACGGGACGGAGAGGAGGCGGCACGAGCTGCCAGCATCCCGGCTTCCCCCAGCGGCCCGCCGGGACAGGAGGGAAAGCCTTGAAGTGCCAGGGCTTTGAATCCCATCTCCATGGCAACGTGTGGGCACAAAGGGCTGGGTGAGCTGGCTGCGGGGCTGTGGTGGCGCGAGGCTGGGAGGAGAAGGGGCCTTTCATTTATGAGGACAGAGTGCGGGGAGCGGGGCTGCTCCCAGCCGGGCCCGGCCAAGCTCTGAAGGCTGTGCCCCGTGCCCCGCGGCCAGCACCAGCCCGCACAGCCCCAGGCCCCCTGGCCCATCCCAGAGAGCAGAGCAATCAGTCACGGGGGGTAAATCAGTCACGGGCAGGGCCGCAGCGAGCGTCCAGCGCACACCCAGCCTGAGAAGCCGCCCAGAGGCCCAGGGGCGGAGGGAGCCCCGCCGTCCCTGGCACCCCAGTCTGCAGGGCGTGCTCACTAGAACAGGCGCAGGGAATGTGGCAATGTGGCCGAACTCAGTTGCCACCTAAGGTCCTCTCAGAGAAGGAGACTGGGATGGGCCTGCCCAGGAGCGAAGGCCCCGAGGCAGGGCAGAGCTGGGAGAATCTAGGGTGGGTGGGACGCCGGGACCCCCCCAGAGACCCCCTCAACCCCGCCCCCGGCCACTGGCGCTCGCCCCCTCCAACATCAGGTACGTCCTGCCTGCTTTCGCTGCACCCATGTCCGCGCCCTGCTTCCAGCTGCCGGCCCCACCTGCCCCGAGTGTCCCTCAGTGCTCACACCCGTCCCTGAGCGGCCACATGCAAGGGACATGGGCCAGGGAGATACTGACCCAGAGACTTGGGGGCCGCCCAGAAACCACCCCCAGGAAGCAGCGGTTTCTCTGCACTTTTAAAAACATCCGGGCCCCCTCCACCCAGGTCTGGGCGGGCTGCCCTGTGCCCAGGTGTCCCTGCCGAGCCCCTCATGCCAGACGTGAGGTTTCACCAGCTCCACACCCCACACTTCTGTGAGCGCTGCTCCAGCCTCAGGGAACTCACACCCCTCATACCCCTCACACCCCTCACACACCCATCACACCTCTCACACCTCTTCACACCCTTCACACACCCATCACACCTCTCACACCTCTTCACACCCTTCACACACTCATCACACCTCCTCACACCCCCTCACACCCCTCACACCCCCTCACACCCCTCAAACACCCATCACACCCCTCACAAACCCCACTCACCCCCTCACACCCCTCACACCTCCTCACACCCCCCACACCGCTCACACCCCTCAAACCCCCCTCACACCCCTCACACCCCTTACACCCCTCACACCATCTCACACCAAAAACACCCCCCACACCCCCTCATATCCCTCACACCCTCTCACACCCCTCACATGCCCCTCACACCCCTCTCACCCCTCACATCACTCCCCTTAAGCTGGGCTGCCGCTTTCCCTGTGGCACTGGTTTGGGTCTCCCCATGATCTCTGCTGTCTATGGGGTCGCACAGAGTTGGACACGACTGAAGTGACTTAGCAGCAGCAGCAGCAGCAGCATGACCTCTGGGTCGGTTTGGGGAAGATCCAAGTGTCAAGTCTGGGGTCTGAGCCCAGGGACAGGGAAGTGAGGGCCCCTGGGAGCCAGGCAGGACCGCGCAGAAAGGGAGGGGGCGCGGGTGGGCCTGGGTGGGCTGTGCAGTCTGGTGGCCAGCTCATGGCTCCTTCTCCCCAGGGGACCCTGCCTATTCTGAAGGGGGACCCTCCAGCTCAGGGGGCCTGGAGGACTGTGCTCCTCAAACTTCGACCCCCTCCCAGACCACCTTGGGCTGTGCCCACTGCCCTCCCCTGCAGGGCTCCCGCCCAGACGGGCCCCAACTGCTCCCAGCGCTCAGAGAAAGAGCTGGGAGCTTCCACCTGCCCGTCGGTTCCCACAGACCCCCGCCAGCCCCACCGAGGACGTCCTCCCACTACATCGGTCTGACACTCCAATCCCACATCAGCTCCCCTGCAGAGACGAGGGGCAGCAAGGTGAGGTCTGGGAGCCAGGGAGCCCAAGCTCAGGCCAGGAGCCCTCAATGCTGCCCAGGCCTCAATGCCACCTCCCCGCCAGACTCCGTGTGGCCGGACTCTCCCCAGGCACAGCCTCTGCCCCTCCCTCCGAGGCTGGGAGCTGTGTCCCCCTGTCCTGTGCCCACTGGAGACCTCAGGCCTCTGAACCTGGATGAGTGGGCATTGTGAAACGGGGCACAGACAGGCACAGAGCTGGTGAATGCAGCAAGGAAACTCAGTGATGGGATGGGAGGTCTGGGGGTGACCCTGCCAGCCAGCTGGCTGGACCAGGCAGATGGCCTCTGCTCTGTGCGGGGAAGGGGTCGTGCGTGGGCTGGCCAGGGGCTCTGTTCGTTTGTAAGTGGGGTGGGCTGTCTGTAAGGCAGCTCCACGGCCTCTGCTGCCCTCTGCTGGCCAGCTCTGGCCCTCGGCTCCCCTGCAGGCTCAAAGGGCCTGGACCCCAAGAAAACAAACCAGGAGGTGCAAGGGCCAGGCTTCAGGCTTCCCTGGTGGCTCAGACGGTAAAGAACCTGCCTGAAGTGCAGAGGAGACCGTGGTTCGATCCCTGGGTTGGGCAGGTCCCCTGGAGAAGGGAACGGCAACCACTCCAAGGTTCCTGCCTGCCACAGCTACTGAAGGCTGTGTGCCCTACAGCCTGTGCTCCACAATCAGGAAAGCTTCTGCAATGAGAAGCCCGGACTCTGCAAAGAAGGGCAGCCCCGCTCACCCCAACTAGAGCAAAGCCTGCACAGCAATGGAGACCCGGCACTGCCAAAACTAAATAAATGAAACATGTTAAAAGGAAAGGAAACCAGCTTGTTCGAAACCTGTGAAGTACTCTGAGGGGCTGAGAGTAAGGCCTGGGTGGTCCAGACAGAGGCTCCTGGACTGTGGGAAGGGGACTAAGGCAGAGGTGGGGGCGCCTCAGGACTCTGTTTTAGTATTGTGTGTGTGTGCTTGTGTGTATGTGTATGTATATGTGTGCATGTGTGTGTAAATGTGTGTATGTGTATCAGCATGTGTGTATGTGTATGTATATGCATGTGTATGTGTGTATGAGTGCGTGTGTATATATGCATATGTATGTGTTTGTAAATGTGTGTGTATGAGTATGTGTGTGTATATGCATGTGTACGCGTGTTGGTAAATATGTGCATGTGTGTATATGCATGTGTATGAATATGTGTGTATGTGTGTATGTGTATGAGTGTGTGTATTTGTGTATATGCATGTGTGTATGTGTTTGTAAATGTGTGTATATATTGTGTATAAGTATGTATGTGTATGTGCGTGTATGCATATGTATGTGTTTGTAAATGTGTGTGTGTATGAGTATGTGTGTATATGCATGTGTATGTGTGTATAAATGTGTGTGTGTATGAGTGTATGTGTATGCATGCGTGTGTGTGTGTGTGTAAATGTGTGTATGTGTCTGTGTTGCATTTCTCATCAGCCATCCTGGACCTCTGGGCCCCTGTCCTCACCAGGACCCCCCAGCTGACGTCCTTATGGCCTGGAGGTGGAGCCTGCCCACTGAGCCCTGCAGCCTGCTCTGTCCTAGGCCCTGGGAAGCTTGCTGGGCTCACCTGGGGTGGGCACCTTGTTCCCCACTCTGTGCCCTGGAGGAGGAAGGCAGCCAGCCCCCAGAGCCTCCTGTGTCCCTGCAGCCTCCCTAGAGCAGACAGAGCACACAGCTCTCTGCTCCTGTGGCCCCCCATCTCCCTCATGCGTGTTTACACAGTAATTGAGGAGGGGACGCCCGTGTGCCACTCTCTGCAACACAGTGTCTGCGTGGACGGTCAAGGGCTGGGTTGTCTGTGCCCTGGGTTGCGCGCTGGCCTCTCCAGGAGGTGGCACATTTCACAGGAGGACTGTGCGCTCTGCCAGGGGCAGGGAGGCCAAGGTCAGCATGCGGACCATGTGGAGGTATGCACAGCTGGGACCAACTTCAAAGTGTGGCCAGAGCAGGAAGGGAAAATCAATGCTGGGCTAAGGCACCGGCAGCCGCAGCTGGGGCGTGCAGGGACCCGCTGGGGGCCCAAGTCCCTGCACCTCCCCCGTGGGAACCTGGGGCAGCGGTGCCAGCGGGCTGGAACCTGGGGCGCTGTTCACCTGGGCCTGCATGCCCTGTGGTGGTTGGGCTCCTGGCCCAGCTGTAGTAGAACTGCTGACTGTGCACGGGGATGGATCCAGACAAGAGCTGGGGACCTTGAACAGTGACCCGGAGACAGCCCAGGCCCGTGCCTGCACCCTGACCGAACCAACCTCCACAGAGCCCTGGTGAGCCTGGGGTGCAGGGAGCTGGTGAGGGGCCGGCCAGGGGCCCACATGTCCATCTTTGACCCGCCCTGATTATTACACAGCACAGTATAAGCTACACAGCTATTTTATGACATGCTTACTTTTGCAAAAAATGATGGCGACTCATTATGAAAAAGGGCAATTGATACGAAGACATTACCATAAAAGACAAGTGTCACCCAGCCTTGGCCTCCTTGATTCACCCGTTCGTGCCCCACTTTCACCCCTTTCCGTGGCCTCTGTGGGCACCAGGGAAGTCCCTCAAAATAGTTTTTTAATCATGGAAGTCACCCTGCTTGTTGGGATAAAAAGCTCCAAGCGGGAAGGCATATAAAGGAGCAAGCCTGTGTTTGTCCCGCTGCACCCCTCCCGGGAGACCCCACTGGGCCCAGGCACTCGCAGATACCACCAGAGCAGCTGTCACCCCCATCCCTGGAGAGGCCAAGCGAGCCCCCTGGAGAAGCCGGATGGGGCTGGGGGTTACCATCACTGGGCTGGACACAAACGGCGTGGCCGGCCCAGTGTCACCAAGAGTCCCGGCTTCTGGTCAACCTCAGGGGACCAGGTGGCGTGTCACATCCTGCTCAGACTCACGGGGTGTGGGGGGCACCCAGGGAGGGCTGCAGTGGGGGGGACCGAAGTCACAGCTTCGCTGGATGGCCTTGCCTCTGAGACTTGGCCCAGGACCTGCTGGCCGCCCACAAGGTCCAGGCCCTGGTGCCCAGCCGTCACCCCTGGGGAACGACCATCACACAGGATGCTCTGGGTGAGGGGCACTTCTAGGTCCACGGCCCCGGGACGGATGGGGGCAGGGTATCCCCTTGCACACAGGAGCCCCGCCTGCCACCTGCTCATCACCAAGCCCTGGGATCCCTGTGGTCCCCCTGGCCTGTGGGAGACCTGGTTTCTGCAGCTTCTCCAGCCCTCCCAGGGGCCACCCGCAGCTAGGAGAGCAGAGCTCCGGGTTGTCCGGTGGGCCCGGGGCTTGTGCTAAACACCCTCAGAACCCACTGAATCTTAACAGTGATCCCCACAGCAGGGGCGGAGTACGGGTACTCTCACTCTCATTTCTGGCGGAAGAGGCCCCAGACCCTCTCTGGCCCAGAGCCATGGCCTGCGGCCTCATCATGCAGTCCCTGAGCTCCTGGCACAGGTGTGCCCGGGATGCAACCTGACCTGGGTCACCACTGGCTGCTGTTCCCCTGTCAGGTCATTCTGGTCTTTCTTTACATGACATGCCTGCCCTGTCCTATTAGAGGTGTCTGCAGTTGAGCCTACGGCCCTCTCCCCGGGCAGGCCCTTCACTGACCTCAGATGCATAGGCTTAGTAGGCTGGCTCCATTCTCACACCCTTCCTGCTGATACCAGGGGCTGCAGGTCCCCTTCAAGGCCTGAGCCAGGGCAGGCGCCCTACATGCCTGCCTTCCTGGCCTGCAGACCCCCAGTCTGGTGTGGTGACCCTTCCTTTCAATCCTGCAGTGGTCCCTAGGCAGGTTGTTCCTCCCTGCTGGGTCTCAGTTTCTCCTGCATAAACCCGGTCAACAGTCACAGCTCCCTGGGTGGAAGATTGTGATTGCCATGCTTGCCAGCACGTAGAAGACAGTTTTTACAGAGAAAGAATCAGGGTTGGGGAATCTGAATGCCTTTCCTCACACATATTGAAGGGCTTCTCTGGTGGCTCAGTGGTAAAGAAATCTATCTGCCAATGCAGGAGACATGGGTTTGATCCTGGGTCAGGAAGATCCCCTGGAGGTGGAAGTGGCAACCCACTCCAGTATTGCTGCCTGGAGAATCCAGGACTGAGGCGGGCTGCAGTTCATGGGGTCACAAAGAGTTGGACAGGACTGAGCGAGTGATGGAGCACGTGTGCATGAGTGATTAAAAGTCACCAGACAGAACGGCCATGGGGTGAAGAGTGACGCCCATGCAACACAGCAGTGTGTTCTGGGATGGAGCAGACAGTCTCAACATCAGGGGACGCAGTCGCGTTTTAGTAGCTGAGAAAAATGACAAATTCCAGAGTGAAAGGGAGCTCGGGAAGAATCTGGGAGTGCCAGCAGGGAGTGGATAAGGGGATGACATACCCAGGATAGAAGTTACACTCCGGGGGAGCAAATACTGGCACTGTTTGGTACAGGCTGATAAGAGGAAGACAAACCCCAAATTAAACAAATGTGAACGAACTCCTCTGTGTGTAGACAGAGCAAATATATCAGTAGAAATGGGTGCAGAGCAAAGCAGCAAACAGCCATAAATCAGAGTGAGTTCCGACGTGGAGCTGTGATTTGGGCAGACCAATATTTCAGGAAACATGGGTAAGAAGCAGCTGGCAAAATAGTAACTTTGACAGAGTGTCAACGTCCTGCTCACTGAACAAGTGGAAACAGAGCGCTCCCCAGGCATCAGTAGGAGACAACAGGGAGCAGGAGACTCCCAGAGGATGTGCGCTCTGGGAAGAGCCGGGCGCACGACGTGGCAGAGAGGGGTGGGCGAGTATCCTGAGCCGCTGGGCTGGCTGCCCACTGAAGTCATCACCCAGTTGCTCCCTCCCGGACCCCTTGGCCCTTCCGATGGGCCCTTCCCTGGGGCTGACCATACAGCCACACTGCTGAGATCCCAGGGGTCTGACCCTTTCAGATCCGCCTCAGCTAAGCTGGGCGATGGGAACCAGAGCTGGAAGGTGGGAACCCAGAGGTGACGTCAGACAGTGAACCCAGCGCGATCCCCGTGCGGGAGGCAGGCCCTGGGGGACTGGCCCGGGTGGCTGGGGTGGTGCCAGGCCCAGCACTGATGACCACACGTCTGTGCTGCCTTGTCTGTGATTTGGCTGGACTTCTCCTTTGTCAGCTGTGTTTCGCCCTGGACTCTACCCTCTATTTCCTGAGTCAGAGCAAGGGTGGAGCTGTCAGTGGACAGGGGCACAGGAAGGTCAGCCCTTGAGCGAACCTGGCATTTCACACGTGCTGTCATTTTGCCCAAATGTGTGTGTGATCAGTCTTCTCCACTCTCAGCGCGGTGAGCTGTGGGACCCCAGGATGCCAACGAACCCCCGACCCTGGCCCCTAACACAAGCTGCACTTTGTCCTGGTCACACGCAGAGGGCTGGGAGTCTGGTCCTTTGCTGGTAACTGGGTGCAGGTGTTCCTAGGGGAACACAGCCTGGACCAGCTGGGCGCATCCAGCCGAGGAGAGACTGGCACCAGCGGGGTGTCTGCATGGAAAGCCAGAGCCAGGGTGCCAGGTGAGGGCTGGATGCACTCCAGGGAAACCCAGGGTTCAGGGCGGGGCCCAGAGGACGAGTCCCCAACCCTGTCACCAGCCTGGAGCCCGGTGTCAGACTTCCCACGTCAGACACGCTCCTTCCTTCAATAAAGACACATCAAGAGGCAGCTGCAGGGGGAACACAGGTGCCTGGGCTTCAAGGGCAAGAGGAAGGAGCTGGGGTCTAGCCAGTGCCCAGCTTGGGATGTATGTGCCTGCTAATGGGCCCTAAGGAGGAGGGGGACAGAGGGAGGGGGCTGGGTGCAGGGGCGGGCAGCGGGCACAGGTGGCCGAGAGCAGCGGGCAGCCCTCACATAACCCGGAGCTCAGAGGAGGGCCTGGCAGACTGACCAGCATGGCGAGAGGGAAGGTGGGAGTAGGGGGTCTGGCCTCTGGGGGCCGGTGACCCTGGCTGAGCCAGCAGCCTTGTCCGGATAGCAGCAGGGAGTCCCTGAAGGGTTTCGGGGAGGAGGGAAGCTTATCCATGAAAGGAAAATGGGGCAGTCTGTTGGCCACAGCCAGCTCACAAGGCTGGCCTACTCTTGGGGAGCTTAGTTTCTTTCTTTCTTTTTTTTTTTAATATTGCTTTCTTTGGTTGCACTGGGTCTCAGATGCAGCTTGAGGGATCTAGCTCCCTTACCAGGGATCAGACTTGGGCCCCCTGCTCTGGGAGTGTGGTGTCTCCGCTCCTGGACCCCCAGGGGACGCCCAGGGGAGCTAAGTTTCTGAGCTGATGGAAGGACCCTCAAGTCCCTGACCCTTGGGCCTTGACTTGCCCGTCCCCCGTGTCTCTCCTTTTTTGTCTTCAGCTCCAACAGGGGAAAGGGGGGAAGAGGCCCGTGACAAAGTCGAGAAGCCTCCATCAATGTGGACGTGATGATGGGGTCCCCAGGGGACATTAGCAAGCTCTGGGGGAGGGGTGCTGCTGGCGTCTGGCACAGAGAAGCCTGGAAGGTGCTGCTGAAGATTCTGTGACACACAGGACCGCCGCACAGTCACGCAGTCCCCAAGTCAGGGCGTCCAAGGTGAGCCTGGTGGTCCATGCCTGCCCCTTGGGTGGGCGGTGGGACCGGCAGGGCGGGAGAGAATGGAGTTGGCAAGATTCCTTCAGCGCTTGGGCCTTAGGCCAGGGAGAGGACGGTCGGAGGGAGGGTTTCCCAAAGCGCCTTTACACTGGAGGAGAAGCAGCATCACCCTCGCCTTCCCGGATTCTCCGCAGACCCGGAGTCTCAAAGCCCAGATGTGCACGTGTGCATGTGTGCAGGGTGGGCTCCAGCGGAGCAGGAGAAGAAGCCAGGGAGGTCAGCCAAGCAGGCGGGGGTCTTCTCTGAGGCGCAGCCTCCCGCTGAGAAGGCGGGGCTCGGGTGCACGTGGAGTGGCTCCATGGGCGGGGCCTGTCAAAGACTCGCTCGGGGCCGGGCGCGGGGGCGGAGCCTCGGGGAGGGGCGTGGCGCGGAGCTCGGGGCGGAGCCTGGCGGGGGCGGGGGCGGGGGCGGGGGCGGGGGCGGGGCCGGGGCGCCTATTTAAGGAACCCCGGCGCTGGCGGACAGCAGCCATGGGTCTCAGGCGAACGTCGTGGATGCACTTTTCCGCCCTCTGTCGCCGCGCCCCGCTGTCTACCGCGCCGGCGGCCCGAGAGCAGCCCGCCGCGGGCCCGGGAGCCGAGCCCGTGTGCGGGCCGGCCGAAACCGCGCGGCCGCCGGTGCCCGCTGTGGACTTCGGCAACACGCAGGAGGCGTACCGGAGCCGGCGCAGCTGGGAGCTGGCGCGCAGCCTGTTGGTGCTGAGCCTCTGCGCCTCGCCCGCGCTGCTGGCGCGTCACGAGCAGGTGTGCGGGGCCGCGGGGCGGGGATGCGGCCGGGCCCCGCGGACCTTCACCCGTCTGGGAGCCGTTACGAGGTTTCAGGGTGGAGAGCGGGCACTCTGGAGCCCGTGGCCGGGAAGTTAGGAAGGGAGGTGTTTCCTGCACGCGGTTTTCGGGCAGTGAATTTTATCACATGTCAGCTGTGGGTGGTTGTTCAGTCGCTCAGTCGTGTCCGATTCTTTGCGACCCCACGGACTGTAGCCCGCCAAGATCCTCTGTCCATGGAATTTCCCAGCCAAGAATATGGGAGTGGGGTGCCATTTTCTACTCTAGGGGATCTTCTCGACCCAGGGATCCAACCCAGGTGTCAGGTATTGCAGGCGAATTCTTCACCATAGCAATTAAAAACAAAAACCAGTCTAAAGTTTAAGCTGTATAGTGCCTGCAGTAATACACAGTGTTCACTTGAGATTAAAATCAAATGTCATCTGCTTTGCTGAATAGGTAGCCTGGCTGTGTGTGGCTCATAGCCTGGAACCCCAGAGTTCTTGGAAGCTGGGGTCCCCACACATGACCATCGTGAATAGGCAATGTTGAGAGAGAATATCTGACTTTCGAAACTTGAGCACAATGACTTTGAAAAGTGTGAGGGATTTGGGAAGTTAAAAAGCAGAAGTGTCTTAGCCGCTGTTGTCAGGGTGACCCTGGGAACAGTTTAAAAGCAAGGGTCCAGCTGGTGCTGAGGGTCCTGAAGGCTCTGTGTGCAGGTGGTGTTGACGTCTCAGTGAGGCCGTGTGGAGGGCACCTTGGCTCCAGGGAGAGGCCAGGGAGATTGCACCCAGGAGGAGCACCTAGCCACACCTTGGGCAGAGGTGAAAGTGAGGCCACGATGGGTGGGTGGTGAGGGCAGAGTTAGAGCTGGGTGGCTTTGGAAGGGCTAGGTTCAGAATCAGCAGAGAAGCCCACACAGCTGGAGTCCTCGAGCATTGCGGGGGATGACAGGAGGGACAGGCCAGCTCCACTGTCCCTCGGGCGTCTGCCTGGGGCCAGTGCCCCTAGACCGTGCTGTGGATGCTTGGAGAGCAAGGTGGCTTCTCCCCTGGTGCTCTGCCTGTGCCCTGGGGACATGCTTAAGGAGCCCAGTCACTGTGGGCGGTGCCCTGCCCACCCTCCGGGGGATCTGCCCACTGTCGTCCTTGCTGGTGGTCCTGCTGGTGACAGTGACCTTGGCGCCTGGTGCTGGAGGAAACCGGGCGGAGACTAGACTGCGGAGCTTGTGGGCTGCTCCCCAGACCTGGTCCTTCGTATAGTCTGGCCTGCAGCAGAAATTCCTCCTGCCCAGCCAGTGCAGGTCTGTGCAGCTCCTGCCCCAGGGAGTGTCAGCTTGCAGGAACCTGGTTTGAGCTGTGGCATTGGCTCTGGACCCAGTGGGGGCCCGCACTTGCCCACAGGGAGGCCTTTTTGTGAATGGTTTAGAACATCCAGGTGTTCTGTGATGAAAGCCTCTGTGCTTGGGTGTGAGCCAGCGCCGGAGAGCCTGGGGGAAGGGTGTGGGCAGGGAGGCGAGAGAACTGGCCTTACCCGTCCTCACGTGTAGGCATCTCTGAGTCTTTTACAGTGTCTGCGTTCCTGGTGCAAGTTTCTAAATCCATGAAGGATGCTGCTACCTGGGGAAGAGGTGGGGCTACCTGGTCTCGGGCGGAGCCACCTCAGGGCACACTGGGCACCAGGATGAGCCTACAGGCTGCTTTGCTCTGGGCTTTAAACCGCCAGCCCTGCCCCAGTGCTTCCATCGCCCTCTGTGACAGGCTGGCCTCTCCCGTGCCAGGGTGGGACCTGGTGGGGCCTTCAGAGTTGTTGCCCCTGACAACACAGGGGCACAAGGGGACCAGGAGGTCCCTGGACCACACTTCAGCATCAGCCCTGCTCCTGCTCCTTCAGTGAGTGTTGGCTGGGGCTCCTCCACAGTAGCTGGGTGGCTAGGATGGACTGTGTGGCCTGTACAGCCTAGATTATTTACCCACGTCCATGCCGTGTTTCTGACAGTCCTCGAAATCGGCATGTATGATGTCAGGGATTTCCCACAGCTGAGTGCTGGCTCTCAGGTCCCTGATTCTGCCTCGTCTGCCTCTGGGTTGAACTGGGATTTGTTGGAGACCTGACTTGCCCTTCAGTGAGGCTGCCCAGGCCCACAGCCTCCCTGACTTCTGGCCCAGGCTCCTGGGAGGCGGGAGAAGGCTGCCCTCCCCCAGCTTGGGGCTTTCACTTTCCATTTCCAATCTTCCTTATAAAAACAACGAGATGCAATAAAGTCAGACACTGGGCAAGGCTGCCAATGGGAAGAGGTGATGGCCTAGAAACCTTTGCCCTCGGCATGCCATGTGGCCCCCTGAGTGTCTGTTGCAGTGCCAGGCGCAGGGCAGCTGTGTCAGCCTTGGGGTGGCGTGGGCCGTTTGATGCTGGTTTGGGGATAAAGGCCTGTGACTCACCCATGCTTTTGCTCGGACTAGAGATGGTTCCCTGAGGCCTGATCCCCATAAGAAAGTGGGGTTCTGTTATTCACTGGGGTTGAGAAACCATAGACTGTCCCGGTCTTGGAGTTGGAGGTGGGACAGGGATTCCCGGACAGGTGATGGGTGTGTCCTCCAGCAGTCACCCCTGCCCCCTATCCTGATTCCTTCCCGCCTTGTCACCTCCTTGCCTGGCAGAGCCCTCCTCTTGCCCTGTCCGGCACCCCCTCGCCCCCATTCTGAATCCTGTGAAGGACCTTGCCCCTCCCGCCTTCTGGGTCTCCCCACAACTAGGAGGGGAGTCCCTCCTCTGTTTCGCTCAGCCTGGAACTGCGCTGGGCAGGAGGCACCTGCTCAGCCCATTTGAAGGAAGATGGCAGGAATTTGGGGTGTGGTGCTGGCGGGTAGAGGAGAAGGCTGAGTGGTTTGGGTGGCTGTCTTCCCCTGGGGCTCGCACGCCTGGGCTGCTGGTCTGCGGTGGACGCATGACTGTGCCGAGCCCCCACTGGCCCCCCGTCGGCGGTCGTCTCTCAGACCCTTGGGGGCAGTTACCCGGCTCACTTCTGGCCCATGCTGCCTCCAGCGGGACTCGTGCTTACTCGGAGTTCTGTGTGTTCATCTGTTCAGCACCCACTGCAGGGCCAGCCCCTTGCCAGGCAGTGTTTTAGGGACTTGGAATAAGCAGTGAGCAAAACATTGAAAACTCTGGGTGCTTGCCTCCGAGAAAGTCACACCAGTCCCCGTCATCCCCAGCCAAGGCGTGGATACAGACAACGCTGTGAACTCACCGCTGCTGTTCCTGGAGAGGCCCGCCAGTCCCTGTATCCACCCAGCCGTGGTCAGGTGGCTGCCATGTGCCTCCGGGTTCACCTGTGAGTCTGCAGGGCAGGAGAGGGGTCAGAGCAGCGCTGGGGACCAGCCAACTCTGACGAGGAGTTGGGGACAGCCAGCTCCTACGAGTGGGAAGCAAGCCATTCTGGGTGGTGTGGCCGTAAAACCAGGGCCCTGCGCCGAGTGTGGCCCTGGGGAGCGTGTCAGGGCTTTGCGTGACCTGGGAGTAAGTCCTTCCGGGGGCCAGGAGCCCAGGTGGCCCTGGACAGCAGCTCCCCTTGTCTTCCAGCTGCTGCATCTTGCCAGGAAACTTCTGGGGCAAAGGTTGTTCAACACGCTGATGAAGATGACCTTCTACGGGCAGTTTGTGGCTGGCGAGGACCAGGAGTCCATCCGGCCCCTGATCCAGCACAACAGGGCCTTCGGCGTGGGCTCCATCCTGGACTACGGTGTGGAGGAGGACTTGACGCCTGAGGAGGCTGAGCGCACGGAGATGGAGTAAGGGCCACGCGACGCGGGCAGGACTGGCCGGGACCGCTGGGGGAGCTCCGGCCGCCTGACCTCCACAGCCCTCCTGGGCCTGCCTGGGGTTGGGCCTTTGTCCCGTGAGGATGACGGCCTGAGCCTTCACCAAGGCCTTGTGTGCCCGAGGCTGGGGCTGGCCAACCCTGGCCCCTAGTCTGATCCACCTGGTTTGGGACAGTCTGCAGGCTAAGGATCATGGCTGCAGTTGTAAATGGTTGAAGCAAAGCAAGAGTAGTACGTTGTGATACGTGAAAACTATAGGCTGCTCTCACCCTATGGGGGCGGCTGGCAAAGCTGAGTGGCCGTGGCACAGACGGCCACACTGGCATCGGTCGTCCTCTGCTTCCTGGTGAAGCATCTCTTCAGAGGATTCTGGCCCCGAGGGCGGTCCCTCTGCCTGGCCCGAGACCCTTCCTGATTAGCAGCTGGGATCCTCCTGGCAGCTGTGGAGCCTGCCCGGGGCATCCGAGGAAAATGGAATGTGCTGGCTCTGTGTGGCAGGCCAGCCCAGCGGCTTCGCCAAGGTCACTGACTGGCTGCAGGGGTCTGTTCTCTGGGCAGGGGGTGTGGGGGCAGGAGGGCACCCCCCACCCTGCTCCTGGGCCACAGGACGGGTCCCCCATTGGAGACTCAGGCAGATCCAGCCCTTGCTTTGCAGAATGCCTGCCTGGTTGCTGGGCTGGTTTCTGCTCCCCTCCAGGCCAAGCCGCGCTGAGTCAGCTGCGCCTGAGCCAGTGAGGGTGGGGAACAGGCTTTCTGAGTCGCCTGCCCCATCTCAGGTTTGATGTTTTCTCTGGCCAGGGGCAGGGAGGGGATGGGTCATAGGAGACTCCAGCCCTGGGAACGGAATGTCCCAGTGGAGCCGCTGCTCGATTGGCTTGGGGAGCCAAGCCCCTGTCTCTCAATTTGCTGTCGTGAAGGCAGGGTTCTCCAGCTCCGCACCCCCTGTTCCCGGAGACTGGTGGCTGCCTGGGGCTGCCTTTTGAATAACTAATGGGCTGTGTCCCATTGGGTCTGGGTGGGGGTTGGTGGTTTCACAATGGAAGTTCTTTCTCTGGTATGAAAAGCCTCCTTTCCCCCGGGCAATTCGCCCTGCAGGGGAGCGTTGGGAGGCGGGGCTGGCCGCAGGCACGGAGCTTGTGACCCTGGGCTGCTGGTCCTGCCGGAGCCCTGCTGGCTGGCCTCTGGGCCTGAGCTGCGATCCCTTCCTGTCCTCACGTGGCGGCCTGTCTGCAGTTGTCTGGCCGCCCCTTGTGCTCGGTGGGGCCGGGCTGAGGGTGCAGAACCGGGCTCGTGGGCGCTGATCCAACATCCGGCCATCGAGCTCCCGTGGGGGGAACAAGCGATCACAGGCCCCTAGACCTTGCCCTGGGAATGATGCTGACGCCTCTGCCACTGGGACGAGGGGCCTGGGGGGCTTCCCAGGGTGGGAAGCGGGAGGCAGAGGGGCCATCCAGGCAGGGTGGACGGTGGTTCCCAGAACAATTGTTAGAAGGCGGAGGCCAGGGTCCTCACTCCAGGAGAGGAGCCCCCCAGGGCACCCCCAGCCGGCTAAGCACCACGGGGCGGGGGAGCAGGGTGAGGTTTCCTCCCGATGATGGGCTATGACGGCGGCTGGGACAGTGCAGATAGCAGATATGTCTGTCCTGGCTGTTCCAGGCCTGGCCTGGGTCCCCAGGGTGAAGATCGCGGTTGGGGTTGTGTGTGGGGTCTTGGGTGCTGCCTGGAAGCAGGGCCTGGGGCCGCCAGGCTTTTCCGTGCTTCTCTCCTGCCTCCCACATTTAATCAGGGCAGAGCTGGTATTGTAGCCATGCGTTCTGGGAAACAAACTCAGAAGGACAAGGCAGATAGTGGAGTGCAGTTTATTACACCGGTGGGCCCAAGGCAGAATCTCCTCTTAGCCAAGGACCCCGACCAGTCTTTGTGAAAAGCTTATATACCCTAAGCGTATAAGGTTCCCTGAAACTAGTCTGAACAAAGGAAAAAGAAAGATACAACCCGTGATTCATATGCCTTAAGCCTAGGTAGTTAACAGTGGACAATTATCAGTAGGCTTGTGGTCATACCCCAATAAGCATAATAGAATGTATGATTCTATTTGGTTACACAGATAATTAGGGTATTCTTTTAGGCATGGAGAGCCCTGGGGCTCCTCCTTCCAGGGGCCTCCAGTTGGTATGTCGTTTCCATAGATACTGGGCATATAGTTCAAAGTCTACAGTCCGGCCCAAATTGGAGTCCTGCTTTCAAGATGGAGCCTGTTCTGTTTTCTCCTTCAGTGTGGGGGTGGCCAGCGGGGTCTCTCCTCACCTCTTATGTGTGTGCATGGTCAGTCGTGCAGTCGTGTTTGACTCTTTGCAACCCTGAGGACTGTAGCCCACCAGGCTCCTCTGTCCATGAGATTCTCCAGGCAAGAATACTGGAGTGGGTTGCTATTTCCTTCTCCAGGGGATCTTCCCCACCCAGGGATTGAACCTGTGTCTCTGGAGTGTTCTGCACTGGCAGGCGGGTTCTTTACCACTGCGGCACCCCCACCCCCTCACTGTTTATTTTTTCCTAAAAGGCATCCAGCCAGCAAATCTGATGTAGAGCTGAGCTTAGAGATGGCTGAGGGCGTGGCCCGGGACTTCCTGTCATTCCTGCCATTCTGTCCTGTGCCCGCCCTTCCTGGTGCACTTTTGTTCCCTTCTCCACATCTTGGGCCGTGCACATATGTGTGCACGTCTGCATGTGTGCTCACATGTCTGCATGTTTGTGCGCACATGTCTGCATGTGTGTCTCTGCACATGTCTGTGTGCTCACGTGTCTGCATGTTTGTGTGTACACAGGTCTGCACGTGTGTCTCTGCACGTGTGTGTGCACATATGTGTGCACGTCTGCATGTGTGCTCACATGTCTGCATGTGTGTGCGCACATGTCTGCACGTGTGTCTCTGCATGTGTATGTGTACACGTGTGTCTGCATGTGTGTCTGTGTGCTCACGTGTCTGCATGTTTGTGTGTACACAGGTCTGCACGTGTGTCTCTGCACGTGTGTGTGTGCACGTGTGTCTGCATGTGTGTCTGTGTGCTCACTTGTCTGTGTGTTTGTGTGTACACAGGTCTGCATGTGTGTCTCTGCACGTGTGTGTGTGCATGTGTGTGTGCATGTGTGTCTGTGTGCTCACGTGTCTGCATGTTTGTGTGTACACAGGTCTGCACGTGTGTCTCTGCACGTGTATGTGTGCACGTGTGTCTGCATGTTTTTGTGTGCATGTGTGTCTGAAAGTGTGTGCACGTGTGTGCACACATGGCTGCATGTGTGTGCATGTGTATGTGTGTGCATGCACAGAGTGTGCTCCCCCTTCTCCCCATGCTGAGATGACACCCCCTCCCCCTAGCCTGTCAGCTGCCCCTTTTGTCTCCCAGAGGCCCCACCCACTTGCAGGCCCGCTCCAGAACCACAGCCCTGTCCCCCCAGTGCTCTCTGCTCAGGCTGGGCCCTGGCCCCACACTGCAGCTGTGTGGCTGGTTGCTTCCCATGGTTTTGGAGCCTGGCTGGGGCTTGGAGGGCAGGTGGCTGGCCGCTACCTGGGACTGTCACTGGCCCCAGCGCTGGGGGCCTCTGAGCGACGGTGTTCCCTCTGTGGCAGGTAGTCGCCTGAGAGGTGGACTCTGGGCTGCGTGCTGACGGAGCAGGCCCGAGCCCCCACAGCCTCGGTGTGGATGGGAGCCGTGGCATCCCTCCACCCTGCCAGGCTGCATCTGCGGTGCCTCCTCCAGGGTGGCCTAGGGTCCTGCCCTCGGGAGGACCTGGGTATTCAGGTGTGATGGCCGGGCCGGCCAAGGGAGGGTGGATGCTGGAAACACACCTTCGGGCTATGGATTCAAAAGTAACCCTGTGGCACTTGGGTGAGGCGGGTGGCGTGAGGGGAGGGCAGGGGGGCGGAAGCTGGCGGCCACCCTGTCTCGGGTCGGCCCGCCTTTTCCTCTCAGGAAGGACCCTCCCAGGCCTTGGGCTGTGTGTTGCTTTGCTTGCCTCTCACCCACTGTAAGGAGGGGCTCCCTGGGGGGAGACTGGGGTGCAGGGCTTGTTGGCGGCCGGGCCCTGTCTGCCAGGCTCAGAGGAGATGACCCTGGAGGGTGGGGTGGGTGGGGCCGGGTGCTCCCACCTGGCAGGTGAGCTGCCCCCCTCTCGTCGGTGTCTGGCTCAGCGTCCCCCTGCCTGCCCCTCCTGCCTGCCCTCTGCAGTGGGGGCCTGACCCTTCCCATCTCCTTTCTCCTTCAGGTCCTGTTCCTCAGCCTTGGAGCGTGATGGCTGCGGTGAGTCAAGGGGAGCCAGTCAGGAGTGAGCCCTCTCCCCTCGCACACACCTCTTGCCTTGGGACCCAGGGCTGCTACTGCAGCTCCAGCCCGTGTCCCCAGGTGCCCTGGCAGGTGACACGCCCTCCTGGCCTTCCTGGGCGCCTGGGCTCTGCCTTCCCCACCTGGGTGTGACCCAGGCTGAGTCAGGGAGCGGGCACGGGCCGCTTTGGAGGCAGAGCGGGTGCAGCTCCGGCAGGGGCCATGTGCAGGGCCGTGGACTCAGGCTGGCACACCCGCCCCCAGGTGTCAGTAAGAGGGAAAAGCAGTTCCAGGCGCACCGGGCCTTCGGGGACCGCAGGGACGGGGTCACCAGCGCCCGCACCTACTTCTATGCCAGCGAGGCCAAGTGTGACAGCCACATGGAGACCTTCCTGCATTGCATCGAGGCCTCAGGTGAGGCCTGGGCGGCCCCCGCTTCAGGGACACTGGGGGGCGAGCTCGAGGCAGGGGCTGGAGCGTTCACCCAGGCTTTGGTCCGCGTCTTGGTGGCTGAGGTCAGGAGGTGGCCTGGGCTCACACACCCAGTCTAGCCCGTTGCTTCCTGAGGAGCCTGGCTGGCCCCAGGTGCCCAGATGCGGACCTGCCAGGGGGCTTGGATCTCGTCACACGGCGCTTGGCTTTGCCAAGGGCAGCACCGTCCCAGGGGCTGCGGCTGTGCCCTCCCGGATGGAGATGCTGCCCCACGTGGCCCTTGGGCAGGACCACCCCCTCGCGAGGCAGCTCAGCCGGAAGACATGCAGGCCTCAGTGTGCTTCAGTCTCAGAACCCCAGCGGGTCCCCAACGGCTCCCCAACAGCTCTCCTGTTAGGGCCCCGACACTGTGAACACTTCAGGGACAGGATGAGGACCACCCAGAGGCAGCCTGCTGGGGTCAGCATCGGGCACCTGACTGGTCGCATAGACAGTGGCTGCCTGGTGTCTGGGGCTCAGGGCGTCTCCTTGGTTCTGGCCTGGGGACAGACGAGCAGAGGTGTGATCATGGGCTTCCAGCAGCCAGACAGGAGGGACGGAGGCTGCGGAGCGTGGTCTGCCTCCCGGCGGTGCTCTGCGGGCGAGTCTGTGTCCGTGTGCCCTCGGGGTGGCCCTGGGTGCCGAGACCACTGGAGAGGAATCAAGTGGGCGAGCGTGGGCAGGCCTCCCCTGCTCCCTGGCCCCCCTGCCTTCCTGACCGCACATGGCCAGCTCCAAGCCCTCTGAGTGGCCTGCCTGCCTGCGGGGGCGTCAGGGGCAGCTGTGCGCAGGGCGTTCACGGGCCACTCAGGGTTGGTGTTTCTGCCCTGGCTGGTCACCCGGCCCAGGTGTCTGGGTCCTCGAAGGGCCCTCCCCTCCCGCTGCTGCCCCCGCAGCCTGAAATTGCCAGGTAGCCACCAGAGCCAATTCCGAGGGCCAAGTGGCCCGCCCGGGCCTGGGGGCGAGGGCGGACAGGTGTTCTCCCGGGAGGACAGGTGTGCTGGTACCACCGACTGTCTCACTGGGTGGATCATTCGAGTGAGATCATTCTCTTTCTGGGGGTCTCGGGGCTGGGTGTCGTGGGTAACCCATGGAAGGTGTGGCCCCGCCCACTGCCTGCAGCCTCCTGCATGTTGCTGAGACATGTCCTGACTGGAGTGGCACAGATTCTGGGCTCAGAGTCCCCCTAACCCCCAAGGCCCTGATGGCTCTTCCTGTGGCTTCTCACAGGCGGAGCCAGCGAGGACGGCTTCTCAGCCATTAAGCTCACAGCTTTGGGGAGACCACAGTTTCTGGTGAATGTCAGAACCCCCCCACCCCCCCACACCCGCAGAGGATTGGTATGAACGCGGGGCACTATGAGTGTTAAGCGAAGGTGCCTTCACTCACATGCTGGTGCCTGGGCTCTGGGTGCACCCGGGTAGGCTCGGTGGGCTCAGGCTAGGAGCCGGGCGCACAGGTGGGCTTGGGGGCTTGGGCTGCAGGGGGTCCCGGGAGGGGCTCACGGGCGCCTGGGTGGAAGCTCAGGGCTGGCGTCTGCAGCTGCAGTTCTCGGACATGCTGACCAAGTGGAGACGCTTCTTCCACCACGTGGCTGCTGAGCAGGGCAAGGCTGGGCTGGCCGCTGTGGACACGAAGCTTGAGGTGGCCGCACTGCAGGTGGGCGCCCCTCCCTGGTGGCTGTGGGCAGGTGGGCCACCAGGAACCCTGCCCAGGAGGCCCAGCCATGTCTGAGTCCTGCCACTTCTCCAGGGCCTGTGTGCAGGCAGGGAGAGACTCGGCAGGCGGGCGCTGGGTGGGAGCGGGGGCCCCCGCAGGGGGTGGGCAGGCATGTGGGGAACCTTGGGGGGTGGCGGGCAGCAGGGAGAGGCCGTCTATGGAGTAGAGACCCAAGGCAGAAGGTAGCCAGGTCTCGTGCTGGTGTGAGGAGGTCAGCCTGGCATTGAAGGCCAGCAGGCAGGGCAGGAGGTGCTTGTGAGAAGGGCCGGAAGTGGGGCAGGGAGGGACCGACGCCCCCCCTGCTTCTGCAGGAAAGCGTGGTCAAGATGGGCATCGCGTCCCGGGCGGAGATTGAGGACTGGTTCACTGCAGAGACGCTGGGAGTGTCTGGGTAGGCAGAGCCCTGCTGAGGTCCCCGGGGGTGGCCGCCTGCATCCAGGTGGGGTTCTGGCTGAGCCTCAACGGCCTCTCCCGATCCTGCTAACTCTCTGCTGGGTTGTGGGACCCCCGAACCCCAGAGCTTCCCACGGAATTGTCTGAGTTCTTGAGTGGGGTGCTACACCCCGCTGTCCTGGACCCACCTGGCAGGTGGGTGGAGGGTGAGGGCAGCTGAGATCCTCTGAAGAGTCTTGTGTCTCACTTCTGTTTCATAAACAGGGGATGTACTGTTTCCATTTGTATCTGTGTTTCAAGGCAGGCCTCGTGGGGGTTGGTCTGGGGGCGCTCCCGCAGGGAGGGGCCTGGTGTGGGGCCTGGGCGTGTGGCGGGCGCGGGCAGCCGTGGTCAGGCTGCCGCCTGCTGCTGGCGCGCCTCTTCCCACAGCACGCTGGACCTGCTGGACTGGTGCAGCCTCATTGACAGCAGGACTGAGCTCTCCAGGCACCTGGTGGTCCCCAACATGCAGGTGACGTGCCCCGGGCAGCTGGTCCCCGCCTCATGGTTCCTACAGGGTCATTGTAGGGGGCCCCACGCACAGAGCCGGGGTTTCCTTGGGGAGGCACGGGGGTCACCTCGTGTGGGGTCAGACTCCTCGGGTGCAGGCCAGGCCTGCACGGGAGCCGGCGTCCTGGGGGCAGTGTGGTCCTGGGTCCTGGTGGCTGGGGGTCCCTGGGCGGGCCACTGGCCTTCACGCGTGGACACGGCAGTGGGGGGAGTGGGGCCTGGGTACCAGGCCTGGGAGGTCGGGAGGCCCTGTAGAGGGCGCCCACGGGAGTGGGCCGTGCTGGCCTAGGGGCCCAGGCACAGAGCCCGCTGTGACCGGATGGCCCTGCCCCCAGACGGGACGGCTGGAGCCCCTGCTGTCGCAGTTCACAGAGGAGGAGGAGCGGCAGATGACACGCATGCTGCAGAGGATGGACGTGCTAGCCAAGGTGGGGTGCCCGGGACGTGCTGGGGTCGGGGGGGCACCCTGGACATGCTGGGGTTGAGGGCGTGCCCCGGACATGCTGGGGTTGGGGGGTGCCCTAAGATGTGCTGGGGTTGGGGGGGGCACCCTGGATGCGCAGGGGTCAGGTGGGTGCCCTAGAATGCGCTGATGTCAGGGGGTGCCCCGGGACGTGCTGGGGTTGGGATGGGGGTGCCCCAGACATGCTGGGGTCAAGGGGTTGCCCTGGGATGCGCTGGGATTGGGGGTGCTGGGGATGCGCTGGCGTCGGCGGGCCGCTGCCTCGGATGGGCTGGGGTCTGGGGGGGTGCCCCATATGTGCTGGGTAGGGGGGGATGCCCAGGACGTGGTGGGGTCGGGGGGGCGCCTGTTCATCCGCGCCCACACAGACCCCCTCCTGTGCGTCCCTCAGAAAGCCAACCAGGTGGGCGTGCGGCTGATGGTGGATGCGGAGCAGACCTACTTCCAGCCAGCCATCAGCCGCCTGACGCTGGAGATGCAGCGCAGGTTCAACGTGGAGAGGCCGCTCATCTTCAACACGTTCCAGTGCTACCTCAGGGTGTGTGCCCGCCCGCCCCACGCTGGGGGGTGAGGGGCCGCAGCAACACGGACGGAGCAGCTTTCTGAGTCCACTTAAAGTGCCTCAACCCCCCAGGTTTTGAGTGGCTGTCTTCTCCGGCCCTTTACGGCTTGGTTCTCTCCAAGTATCTGACGCAGGCTCTGGGCCCCTGCCCAGACTTGTGCGTGTGCTTCAGGGACCCTGAGTGCAAACCCTGGCTGGCCATTTGGGGCCCAGCTGGGTGTTTGGAGGGGCCAGGGATTGGCGCTGGGGCTTTGGGGACAGGGCAAGTGGGTGGGTGGGGTCCCGGCAGGTGCTGATGGCTTGCAGAGTCCCTGCCAAGGGGCCACAGCTGCTGGCTACACGCTGGGGGCACCCAGGCCCCAGGGAGGCTCCGCTGGGGGATACAGGCTGGAGGGGGGCCCATCCCGGTCATCCTTGACCTCTGGCGCGGCCCGCAGGATGCCTATGACAACGTCATCCTGGATGTGGAGCTGGCTCGCCGGGAGGGCTGGTGTTTCGGGGCAAAGCTGGTGCGCGGTGCGTACATGGCCCAGGAGCGTGCCCGCGCACTGGAGGTGGGCTACGAGGACCCCATCAACCCCACGTACGAGGCCACCAGTGCTGTGTACCACAGGTGGGCGGCGCCGGGCTCCCAGGGGGCAGGGCTCTGGGCGTGAGGGGCTGGCCGGGCGTTGCAGGGGGCCGGCCTCCATGCTGTTGGACGCATGACCCCAGCTGAGTGGGACACTTGCTCCTTCCCGTGGTCCCGGAACCCCGGGCGGGCCGGCGGCCTCTGCCCCCAGGGGGCTGTGCGGGCCTGGCTCACGTTCCCCCCCACAGGTGCCTGGACTATGTCCTGGAGGAGCTGAAGCACAACGCCAGGGCCGCGGTGATGGTGGCCTCGCACAACGAGGACACCGTGCGCTTCACGCTGCGCAGGTGGGTCCTACTATCCCCCCCGCCCCGCCCCGTGCCCGGGGCTGCGCTGGAAGCATGAGGCAGGCGGGGGTTTTGGGGGGCATCTGTGGCTCCTGGACCCCCCGGGCCCAGCTGGGCATCTCGCTGCAGTAGCAGAAAGGCTGCCTGCAGTTCCTTTGGCTTTTAGCATTAATACCCGACTTCCTCAGGTTTCTGATTAAAAATAAGTATCATCAGGTGATTCACACAGCGTGAAACGTTGGCAACCTGAGACGCGTCGCCTCGTTTATAGACAGCTCCGCAGCACTTTAAACTACGCTTGGGATTTAACGTGGGCTGTGTCCCCATGGGGCAGCCTTGTAAGTCACAGATAGGAATGAGGTGAAATACATGCCTTTTTATTTTTTTTGGCATTGATTTGTGACTTGTGGGATCTTAGTTCCCCAGCGCAGTGCTCAGTTGCCAAGACGTGTCCGACTCTTTGTGACCCACATGGACTGTGGGCTGCCAGGCTCCACTGTCCATGGGATCCTCCAGGCAAGGATACCAGGGGTCTTCCCGACCCAGGGATTGAACCCTGGTCTCCTGTGTCTCCTGTGTTGCAGGTGGGTTCTTTACCTGCTGAGCCATCGGGGAAGCTCCTTAGTTCCCTAACGGGGATTTCAGCTGTCCACCCAGCAGTAAAGGTGCCGAGTCCTAACCACAGGATGGGAGATTCCCCATCCTGTGTTCTTTCATCTCGTATCTCAACTGAGCGTGGACCCCACCAGGGGTTCTGGCTCCTCCGCCCACCCCACAGGAAGCTGGGTGCGTGGTGGCCTGGCTGGCCTGCACCTTCCCCAGGAGCAAGGCAGGCCCCTCTCCCACAGCGGGTACCCCTAGCCAGGGCCTGGGTATTGGAGGTGCCGGGGTGTGCCTGGGGCACTTGCTGGTGCTGCCTGGGGTGACTGGTTGTCCTGAGTGGTTCAGCAATGTCCGGCTTGGTCTTCTCCTGCCAAAGGCTGCTTTTACACAGCCTGAATCTGCAGCTCAGAGCCACGGTTTCTGATGCCTGCCCTTGCAGCCGCCTGGCTGGGAACAGGAGTGTGGAGGCCGTGGGGTGGCCAGGGCAGCCTCTGGAGTCCTGTGTGTGTGGGGGGTCAGGTGTTTCTTTGGGGTGGGGTGAGGGGCTCTGACCGGCGTCCCAGCCGGGTGGGCTCTTCCACCTCTTCCCTTACTCCCTGGGGCCTCCTTGGACACCCTGCCCCATCCTTGGATGTGGGGTGGCCAGGGGCACCCTTCTGTGCTCAGGGGAGATGAGTTCTGGCTTCCTTGACTTTGGAAGGAACACAGGATTGAGTTGCAAATTTTAAAAGCTGGTTTTTGCTTAGGCTTAAAACATAGTTTTGTGCTGGAGCCTTGATCGAGGCTGGTCCCTCTGTGCCCAGGGTCCGCCCGACGGTGCTCACAGAGGCCCTGCCGGCGCCCACCTCCTCAGGTCCCCATCAGATTCTCAGCCGCCTGTGGCTGCCTTTTTGAGCTTCAGCTTTTGGTCTCAGGCCGGTCCTCTCAGCCTGACTAGGCAAGGACCATGAGACTGCTGAAGGTGTAACTGTCCACAGAAGGCCTCCTTTCTCCTAGCTTCTGGATCGTTCCATGGGAGCTGGCCTGGCTTCCCATATTGGCCTAGTCCTGCAGCCCTAGACGCAGCTTCCCTGACCCGAGTGCCCTGCCGTCCCAGGCCCCGCAGCCTGGCCAGGCCGTTCTGGGGGAGCCTCTGCCCTGCAGGCAGGCTGGGGTCTTGTGTCCTGCTCCAGGGGCCCTGGGCCTGGAAGAGCTTGGGCTGGAATTCCTGGGGAAGCGCTGTGGTCTCTGGTGTCACATGTTAGGGACCCTGTCAAGAGAGCCTGGGTTAGATTTGGCCAAGTCATGAGCCCACCCACAGCTTGGGGCCCTGCGCAGTGTTTTGTGAGCCAGCAGGGTGCGTGGGCCTGGCCTGGGGTTGTCCTGCATCCGTGGTCAGCTGGGGTTCTGTTGGCCCTGAACAGGTTCATCTGTGGCCAGGGCAGCGAAGGGCTCTGGCTCCCAGGTCGGGTGTCCAGCAGGCTAGCTCAGGCTTCTCCACAGGTGGTTTCAGGCTTTCAGAAGACCCGGAGAGAGCAGGCCTTTGCCCGTGCCACGTTTGCTGTGGTTCTGTGGCCAGAACGAGTCAGGCCCTGCTCAGGTGTCACTGGGTGGATGGAGAGCCTCTCCTGTGCTGGGGCAGCTGCAGTCACATGGCTGTGGGCGTGGGCTGGCATGGAAGGAGCTGCAGCGGAGGGTGTGGAGGGGCAGATTTCACAGGATGCCACTTGCCTGTTCCTGGACTGGGGCTCAACCTCGGAGCCCAGCCCCGGGCGAGGGAGAGAAGGGTCTGTGGGACGCCCCTTGTGTGGATGTTCAGGGTGAGGTACACTGAGTGGTCTGGGAGCCTGGGGTGGGGCCCTGAGACAGCGAGAAGGGTGGTGGGCTCCAGGGACGGGATGGGGGTCCCGTGATGGGCCCAGCCTGGGTGGGTGTGAGGACCCAGGTGGAGGGAGGGTGGTGGCTGTGGATCTGCCTGGTCAGGAGCCAGAGGTAAAAGTGTGGGCATCACCGGTGCATAAATATTTCAAACCCTGGGGATTTTTTAAAGATCCTACGAGTGGAAGTGAGAGTAGGGAGGGTGTGGACCAAACCTGGGGCCCCCACTTCAGTGTCTGAGCGGCACTAGGAGAAATCTGAGCCACGGGCATCAATCCCAAACGCTCTGCAGTCACCTTAGAAAACAGAAGTTGAATTTGATAAATTTCAATTAACCCCACATACCCAAAACAGCAGCACTTAAACACGTTTTCAGAAAAGCAGTGAGATATTCCGCATTCTGTTCGCACACTGTCCTCAGAGGCCCATGTGTGTTTGACGTGTGCAGTGCATCTCAACTCAGACCATCCATCCTCCAGAGGCTCAGTGGCCACCAGTGGCTGGTGACTGAAGTGTGCACAGGGCAGCCAGCAAGGGGAGGGTGAGGAGCTGGGAACACAGCACTGGTACCGAGGGCTTGAGGAGGGGGTGATGGGAGGGCCTGCGCTGGGTGAGTCTGCCTCTCTGGGCAGCTGGGGGCAAGCACAGCAGGAGGGGAGGCTGGCTGGGGGAGGGGACACTTGGTGGCCTTGGCCCTGGGCGGAGGCCTGCAGTAGGCAGGACAGAGCCTGTGCCCTCACCTTACCCTGCGGGTAGGGTTCTCGGGGTGAGGGGCTCAGCCTGCACCCTGCCCATTTACAGGATGGAGGAGCTGGGCCTGCACCCCGCCGACCGCCAGGTGTACTTTGGACAGCTTCTGGGCATGTGCGACCACATCAGCTTCCCGCTGGGTGAGGGGCCTCCCCGCGGTGGGGCTGGAGCCGGGCCTTCCTTGTGCAGGGCTGGGGAGCAGGGGCAGAGCTGGGCCCCCGGGACCGGGCTGTAGCACCTCCCTGGGGGCGGAGCGGGTGAGGGGTGGGGTTGGGCCTCTAGGGTGCAGGGTTGGGGTGCAGGGGGCGGAGCTGGGCCTCCCCGGGGGTGGGGCAGGGGTGTGGGGGCGGGGCTGGCCTCGGGGCGGAGCTGTATTGCGAGGGGCGGGGCTGGGCCTCCTTTGGGGTGGGGCCTCACCACTCCCTCCCCTGCGTGCAGGCCAGGCAGGCTTCCCGGTGTACAAGTATGTCCCTTACGGGCCTGTGATGGAGGTGCTGCCCTACCTGTCCCGCCGTGCCCTAGAGAACAGCGGGGTCATGAAGGGGGCTCAGCGGGAGCGGCAGCTGCTGTGGCAGGAGCTCAAGCGGAGGCTCTGCACCCGCAGCCTCTTCCACCAGCCTGCCTAGGCCACCTGCACCCACACCTGGGCCGCGACCTCCCCAGGCTCCGGCCAACCCCAGCCTCACACCGATCTCCTTTTACACCCTGAGCTGGGAGAACCTGCAGGCCCCTGCTCTGCTCATGTGGGCTGAGGCCTACACCTGCCAGAAGAGCTGGGAGCCGTCAGGAACTGCTCTGCCCACCCCCACGACCTTGGACCTTAAGAACCACCTTCCCCAGAGTCCAACCCTGGCGCCCTGAGCCCCACACTGGGCAGCGGCTGGCTGCAGAAGCTGGCCTGTCAATAAACCACTTTTCTACAGCATCAAGCCCTCGCTTGCGGCTGAGGGAGTGGCTCTGAAGCCTGGGCGGCCTTAGGGTTGGGTTCAGCCACTCCAGCCTCAAGCGCTCCGTGCAGACCCAGCCAGGCAGGGCCCTGGACACCCCCGACCCCAGCCCCAGAGCCGGGCTCGGAGCAATGCAGACAGACAGCACACTCCGATGGGCAGGTTTCATGCTTGCCCGGCCTTGGTCTCTCCCCTGAGATCCTCCCTGCCCCGTGCCCTTCACCCCTGCCCCCCAGTGACCCACACCAGGCTCCTGCTGCTCTGACAGCCCATGGAGGAGGCTGGCTGTGGCCCGAGTGCCTTGGGACTTGGCCGGTGAGGGGTCCCTGTGATGTGGGGGGTGGGGGCATCTTCTAACTTCTGTAGACCACAGAGCCCCCAGACGAGGGTTGTGTGGGCCCGGTCATGACTGGCTCCACAGACTGTCACACAAGCCATGTGCAGGCGACGCTGAGGCAGCTTTATTTCTCGGGGTCACACGCAGTTTGGGAGCCTGTCCCTCTCAGGGGCTGCACCTACCGAGGGAGGGGCCAAGAGGTAGGCCAGGGCAGGCAGCCAGACAGCTGCGTCTGCTGTGCCCTTTGCCTGCCCGCTCTCAGCAGCCCGGGTTGGGGGCAAGGGCGGTGTGGTCCACTTGGCTTCTCACAAGGTGCCCCTCCTGCAGGCTGCTGGGAGGGTGGTGGCCACGCTTCAGGAAGACCAGTGCCAGGGGCTGTCTGCTGCCTGTGGTCGCTGTGGGACGGGGTGGTGCTCCCGGCTGGGACGGGCGGCGGTCAAGGGCGGGCAGGCTCACAGGGCCACCTTCCCTGCCTGTCGGCCCCTTTGCTGCAGCTTCCGGATGAGCTCCAGGAGGTTCATCTGCAGGGTCAGCTCCTGGGGTGCAGATGGGCCCAGGGGGTCCGCCTCAGCCCTGGCAGAGCCCAGGGAAGCAGCCTCCTTTCCCCAGGCACTTGAGGTGACCATCAGGGTCGAGGGGGCACTAGGTAGGGAGCCCGTAGGGGAAGTCTGGCCACTGCCTGCCAGAAAGGGCTGAAGCTGCAGCGTTTGCAGCTGCCCTGGCTTGGCACACGTGGAGGTACGCAGGGATGCAGGGAACTGCAGATGAGGGCCCTGTGGGGCACAGCAGGCCTGAGCAAGGTGGGCGATGTCCTGCAGGCAGCTGGCTTGTCCTCTGGCAGCAGAGGCCCCTCAGCGACCAGCTAGACCCCCAGAGGGGATGTGGCCTTTGGGGACCAGTAGCCCCTAGGCTGTGCCAGGCGAGGCCCACGGCACTGACCTGTGGGTTGGTGGTCACGTAGAAGCCAGCCACCCCTGCCTTCTCCAGTGTGCTCTGCTGGTCCGCCACCTTCCGGTCCAGCTCCAGCACGATCTTCTGGTCCATCGCTCGCTGCTCCTCACGGATCCGGTGTTCCACCGCCTGCCACGGAGAGGGCGGCTCAGGGCTCAGCCTCCTGTCCGCCCACCGATGCTGCAGACACACTCCTGGCCTGCCACCTCTGGCCCCTCTCCCCTCCCCAGTTGCTCCAGCTTCAAGACTAAGGATGGTGTATGCACCGCACCTACGACCCTCCCTTCCCCCAGAGCCCTGCTCCCAACACCCTTCTTCCCCACCTCCTGCCAGGTGTCCTCCCTTTGCTCTGCCGGGTGCCACCTGGCACGGACCACCATGAGTGGCCAGATGCTGGCCCCACCTCTGCCGGCTGTCCAGCTGACCGCCGTCTCTCAGCCTCTGCGTGTCTCCTCCCACTAGAGCTGCCACCGCCCCGCTCAGCACCTCCTTCCTGCATGCCCTGGCTTGGGGCTGCCTTGGGACCCTGTGCTGGTCTGGGCATGCACCCTCCCCTGGGGGTTCTTGGTTGTGGGTGGGCCTCTGGGTTGTTCCTGTCCACCTGGGAACAGGACTTGGTGACTCCATCCTCCCACCACTGTCCTCGCGTCTCTGTGGCCATGGGGCACAGTGGCTCCCATTCATACCTGCCCTGCACAGGCCAAGGCTGAGGAACTGTGGTCTGGGGGAGCAGGTGGAGGGGGTGGGGGCACCACACATTCTTCACCCATGCCAAATGCACACCCCCCAGCGAAGAGCAATACATGGGCACGTCAGGCCTTTGTGGTACCCATGCTAAGCACACCCACCCAAAGAACAACACGCGGGCGCGTCAGGCCCTCGCGGCCCACCCCAGCCTGTGGCCCAGGCTGGTTCCCACACCACTCCGATCCCCTCCACACAGCCCTGTCAGCAGAGCGCAGGTGGGCCCCCCTCATGCCCATACCCCTACCTCGAGCTCACGCTGCTGGGCCGCCTGGAGCACAGGCAGGTTGTGGGGCCGGCAGGCCTGCTGGGCTTCCTGGTGCTTCTGCCGCAGCGCCTGCCTGAGCACTGGGAGAGGACGAGACCAGAGAGGCACCGTCAGGTGGCAGAGGGTGAGGAGGGGTGAGGAGGCAAGGGCGTGCTCCGGCTGTCCCAGCACCACAGGCAGCAGGCCAGCCGTGGGGATGTGGAGGCCTGAACCGGGTAGTGGGTGGAGCTCTGGACACACAGCCCCCAGCCCACTCGGGCCTACCCTCAGCCAGGGTATGGCGCTCTGCAGCAGCAGGGCTCCAGGGTCCTAGAGGAGGGGGAGGCCAGGCATGTGGGGTGAGGGTGGAGCCAGGGCCACAGCTTGAGCACAGGGAATTGGAAGATGGGGGTGGGGGAGACTGTGGGCTGGAGGTTTCTAGCCTCACATGGCTACAGGCCAGGAGTCTGGCGTGACCTGCCTGTCATCCGTGGGATATCCACTGAGATGTCCCAGAGACCATGCAGGCCAGGGCCCAGGAAAGGGGCACAAGCAGGATGGCCTCTGCTCCAGGGCACGGCAGTCACTCCTCCTCTGCTCTCCTTGGTTGGCGGAGGGGCAGAGCCACCCTGCACACCCTGTCCATAGCTCCCAAGGGAGTAGGGTGGCACAGACCCGAGGGGGCCCAAGGACATGATGACCAAGTAGGATTTATCCCAGGAATTTAAAAAATACTGTTAATTCACTCTAGTCACCAAAAAGCCACTTGATCATTTCAAAAGATGCAGAAAAAAAGCTTTGACAAAACCCAACATCCATTCCTGACATAGATGCACTTATCCGGGGACAGACATCCATCAAACCCACCCCACAGGGAAGGGACCTCATGTCACCAGGAGGCACTTTTGCCACAAACGTTTAGTGGGCGCATCATCACACTGCCCAGGTCACAGGGAGCACAGAAGGTGAACAGGGAGGGATGACGTCAGCGTGAGGCAGTCCATCAGATCCAGAGTGGGGATGTTCTAAGGCAGAATGCCCCGGACTCTTCAAAAAGTCAGCACCACAGTGAATGGTGGGAATTCTTTCAGAAGCAGAGGCCCAACTGCAATGCACAACCACACCCTGGATCCTTGTCAGTGCATAATCTGAGGATTATTGGATAATTGGTGTGTCTGAACGTCAGAACGCTCCCTGGAATGACTGATTTCTATCCATTGTGGTTACACAGCAGTGTTCTTGTTCTAGATCCCTGGTTCTAACATTGGACCAAGGCTGACCCCAAGGGTGTCCGGAGACATTCTTGGCTGTCGGCTCTGGGGGAAGGTGCCACTGTTGTCTAGTATAGAAGCCAGGGATGCTGTTTAATGTTTTACAAAGAACTATGAATACCTGTCCAGCTACAGATTCCAGCAGCGCTGCTATTGAAAACCTTGGTCTAGAGGAATGCTGAGGGCTTCTGGGGAAGTAGTGCGGTGTTGCATACACTGATGGACAAAAAGAACTTTGTCAAAACTTTAATTACTGAGTGGAGCTGGAGAACGTATGGATATTCATTATAGTGTACTTTCAACTTCCCTGTTTATTTTTAAAATAAAGTTGGGTAAAAAAAAATGACAAAGGTGAAAAATCTGAGGGAGCCGGAAGAGCAGCCCGGCACACCCCGCTGGAAGGGGCTCCGGAGGCCGCTCCCACCCCTGTAGGGATGCCTGGGAGGGGCCAAGGCGCAGGAGGTTTTGCCCAGCGTGTGGCTCCAGGGGACGCGTTTTCAGGGCCCAGAGGGTGCTTCGGGGCTCCGTGAATGGGAACCTGATGCACCTTGGAGGGGGAACGGGCCCTATCGGGAGCTGCAAAGCTGCCAACGCCGCGGGCGGCCTACTGCCACAGCCAGAGCCAAGATCTCGCCTGGGAGTGGGTGAGAGCGTCTCTGGGGGTCCCGCGCGAAGGTCACACTGCAACTGACAAAGGGAAGCTGACTGGATCCCATCTGTCATCAAGCCCCGCGCCCTCAATGAGGTCGATTTCAGGGGCTGCTGCCGAGCGGAACCCGGGGAAGGGCTCCGCCCGAGACCAAGCAGCCCGGGCAGGCCGCCCCCGCCCCCGCGCACCTCGGTGCTCGTTCTGCAGCCGCAGGCGCTGGTTGTACAGGCTCTTCTCGGTGAGGTGCTGGATCTCCAGCAGCCCCTGGACGATCTCGAACACGGTGCCGTCGAGCAGCGCCAGGGCCAGGTCGCTGAGCGTGGTGTAGGACAGGCGCTGCTGGAAGGAGCTGCGGGCGGAGCGCGGTGAGCCCGCGGCCCGCCCGCTCGGCCCCCCGGCCCGCCCGCCCCAGCGGCCGCGCACCTGGGCAGCTCCTTGACCAGGCCCTGCAGCGCCGACAGCAACTGGTAGTGCCGCTCCTGCTGCCGGGCCCCGTCTGCCGCCTCCTCCAAAGCGCCCGAGCAGCGCTCCATGGCGCCCGCGCCGCCGGCCGCCGCGCAAACGTCGCGGTCCTGTCACGTCAGAGCGCAGCGCGGCGCGCCACGCCCCCTTTCACAACAGTTCCAGACAAACCACGGCTCGCTCTCGCCTCACCGGAAGGAGGGCTGCCCTGCCCTGGAGGAGGCTCCGAGGAGCAGCCCGCATTGGCCCCGCCCCTACCCGGGGCCCCGCCCCTTACTCGGCCCCCGGCGCACACCCTCCCGCCCCGTCCACACCCAGCCCCTACCCTGAAGCCCCGCCCCGCCCCTTACCAACTGCCGCCACACCCCTTACCCAGCCGCCCCGCCCTTTACCCTCCGCCCCACCCCTTACCCGCCCCGCCCTTTATTCTGCCCGCCCCGTCCCTTACCGTCCCGCCCCTCCCCGCCCTTTACCCTCCCCCCAACCCCTTACCCCGTCTCGCCCCTTACCCTGCGGCCGGCTCTGCACCCTGCCTATTGTGAGTAGTGCTGCTGGGTGTAACTGCATTCTTGTTTGAATTTGGAGATAGATTTTCAAAGCAGTTAATTAAAAAGTGAAAGCATGATTGTTGGATCGTGTTGTTTAGCTTTAGAAAACACCTCCCAGCTGTCTTACGAGGTGGTTGTACCTACATCCCAGCAGCACTGAGGGAGGTTCCTGTCGTCCCTCACCCTCCGGCGGTTGATTTGGTCATATATTTGAAGTTTAGCCCCCTCCAGTGTTCTTGCCTGGAGAATCCCAGGGACTGGGAGCCTGGTGCCCGGCTGCCGTCTATGGGGTCGCACAGAGTCGGATTCGACTGAAGCGACTTAGCAGCAGCAGCAGCAGCAGCAGTCCTAATAGGTGTGCTGTGATATCTCATGATTTTAATTTGTAATTCCCTGGTAGTATGATATTTTTGTCAGAGAAGGCAATGGCACCCCACTCCAGTACTCTTGCCTGGAAAATCCCATGGACGGAGGAGCCTGGTAGGCTGCAGCCCATGGGGTCGGTAAGAGTCGGGCACGACTGAGCAACTTCACTTTCACTTTTCACTTTCATTCATTGGAGAAGGAAATGGCAACCCACTCCAGTATTCTTGCCTGGAGAATCCCAGGGACAGAGGAGCCTAATGGGCTGCCCTCTATGGGGTAGCACAGAGTCGGACACGACTGAAGTGACTTAGCAGCAGCAGCAGCAACAAATGATATTTTTGTATAATTTTTGTATGATTTTTACTATGTGTAAGTCTTTTTTTTGGCCAGGTGTGTGTTTGATCCACACCCATTTTTTAACATGGGTTTGTTTTAGAGGTTTTTGTCTATTTATGAAACAGAGCAGGAGCCTGTGGTCCTTGCTCGCCCCCACCATGTCCCCTGCCTACCTTTGCTGCTAAGTCGCTTCAGTTGTGTCGGACTTTGTGCGACCCCGTAGACGGCAGCCCACCAGGCCTCCCCGTCCCTGGGATTCTCCAGGCAAGAACCCTGGAGTGGGTTGCCATTTCCTTTTCCAATGCATGAAAGTGAAAAGTGAAAGTGAAGACACTCAGTCGTGTCCAACTCCTAGCGACCCCATGGAATGCAGCCTTCCAGGCTCCTCCGTCCATGGGATTTTCCAGGCAAGAGTACTGGAGCGGGGTGCCATTGCCTTCTCTGCTGCCTGCCTTTAGTCTGTGGAAAACTTTAGTCAAAGAATAAGTTTCACTTGAGAAATGAGAAATGCTGAAACAAAGGAAAACAATCAAAGGAGACTAAATAATAGTAGTAATGCAGTCATTAAGCATAGTAGAGGACCTTTACTTATTTCTCAAGGGCTGTAGATAATATTCTGAGCCACATCCTGTGAGCTGTCTTACAGATACTGAAACCCTAGGAAGAGAAGTTCACTACATGATGATCAGGCTGAACCCAGGACATGAGCTGCCACAATTCTGAGAATTGACTGCAAAGAAATGGGAACAGATGGACCCTGGGCCTAAAGACGAAGCACCTAAAACAACCAAGATGACGCTGGTCGGACCACTGAGGACCAGTTGAAGGTGATCGTTAGAGATGACTGTGCTGTTCTGGATGTAGCCCCCCCCCCCCACCCCAGTTCTGTCCATAAAAGCTCTCATCCCTTGCTTGTCGGGGGTAGAGGGGCCTCTGGACAGATGTCCACCACCCTCCCCCCACCCCCACCCCCTACTGCCGGTTGCTGGTGCCTGAAATAAAGCAAATTTTCCTTTCCACCAACCTGGGCTATTTATGGGGCTTTTGAGTGGCGAGTAGCTGGATCCCACCACACTTCTTTCGGTAACATTTGAACCCAACTCCTCTCTTGGACATGTGGTTTAGAAATATTTTCCTCCCAGTTTGTGTCTTGTCTTTGGACTTTTGGAATAATGTCTTTGTCAGCTACAAAGTGGCGCCTGCTGTGGGCGCCGCCATCTACTGCACGAGGATTAAAGCCTGTGCTAGCTGCTGACCTTTAACTCTCCCTGAAAGGGGTTCAGGGTGGAGAGCAGGAACGGGGCCTTCAGAGCTGGGGTGGGGTCGGGGGAGGGAACCTAACAGGATAAGTCTTCAGATAGGCATTCTCAGGAGCTGATTTTATGATCCCAGTTCTTGTATCTCCTCATCTATAGAAAAGCAGTAAAACCCTTCATGGTGGCGACTGCTCCTTGCGACCAGCAAAGGCTCCATGAGACCTGCAGAAACCTAGCAGAAACCACATGTTTGAGAGAATATGTGCCTGATCGCTCGTGTCTCCCCTTCACCCAAATCACATATATATATACTGACCCCCTTGCCTGCCTCCCCCCACCCCTCTTTGGAACAGTTCCTCAGACTTAACTGAGGGGCTGGCTCTTGGGCTGCAGTCCTCATTTTGTCCCAAATAAAATTTGACTTGCAACTCTCAGGCTGTGCATTTTTTTTTTTTTTTAAAGTCAGTACCTTTCTTAGTAGACACCTTTAACTTTACAAAGTCCACAATGTTTTTTCTCACATGGACTGGCTTTTTGTGTATTAAAACTCAAAGCTTGTGATCTATGGATCAAACCCCACATCATGTAGATTTTCTTGTTTCTTTGTAATTTTGATGATTTTGAGTTATAAATGTCTTAATCAGTTTGAGTGAATTTGGTGTAAAGTTTTCAAGTTTGTATTTACAGTAATTTCATTTCATATAGTTTCCAGTTAATTGTTCCATAACTATTTTGGAGAAGTCATGGGATATTTGGCTTGAATTTAGTTTGAATTTCCTCAGTTTACTGGAGGCAGCAGAAGCGTTTTGAGGGCCCAGGATTTCTGCTGACCTGAGAGGGCAGCTTGGTCTGGATTCTTCCACTGGAGCATTGACTTAAAACAATATCCACAACCCAAAAGTTGAGAGTTGTTTTATTCAGCAGAAACTTTTAGGACTCAAAGCCCAAGAGACTGCATCTCAAGTGACCCTGAGAGGACTGCTCCGAGGAGGGGAGCCAGGTTACATAGAAGCTCTGCAACCAGGGGCAGGTAGTTTAACATCAAAGATGACTGTTAATTAAAGAAAAGCAGATATCCCAAGTTAAGGAATGTAGTGTTTCTCTATTTATTGGAAGAGGCAAGAGTCTGGGCTCACTGAAATCGTTTCTTTCATTTACTTCTCAGCTATCCTGGGCCAGTATCCTGTGCTTTTCACCTTCTGAGGTCCCTTGGGCTCACCTTAAAAGCGGACGCAGCTTGATGGCTGTTTTTTTTCTTGTTGTTCAGTCTGTCAGTCACGTCTGACTCTCTTCAACCCCATGGACTGCAGCATGCCAGGCTTCTCTGTCCTTCATTATCTCCTGGAGTTTGCTCAAACTCATGTCCACTGAGTCAGTGATGCCATCCAACCATCTTATTCTGTCACCCCTGTCTCCTCCTGCCCGGCATCAGGGTCTTTTCTAATGAATTGGCTTTTTGCATCAGGTGGCCGAAGTATTGGAGCTTCAGCTTCAGCATCAGTCCTTCCAATGAGTATTTAGGGTTGATTTCCCTTAGGATTGACTTGTTTTCAGTTCAGTTTGGTTCAGTTCAGTTGCTCAGTTGTGTCCAACTCTTTGTGACCCCATGGACTGAAGCACACCAGGCCTCTCTGTCCATCATCAACTCCCGGAGTTTACTCAAACTCATGTCCTTTGAGTCGGTGATGCCATCCAACCTTCTCATCCTCTGTCGTCCCCTCCTCCTCCTGCCTTCAATTTTCCCCAGCATCAGGGTCTTTCCCAATGTGTCAGTTCTTTGCATCAGGTGGCCAAAGTATTGGAGCTTCAGCTTTAGCATCAGTCCTTCCAATGAATATTCAGGACTGATTTCCTTTAGGATGGACTGGTTGGATCCCCTTGCAGTCCAAGGGACTCTCAAGAGTCTTCTCCAACACCATAGTTCAAAGGCATCAATTCTGCGATGCTCAGCTTTCTTTGGAGTCCAACTCTCACATCCATGCATGACCACTGTTGGCTGGTCTATCTCCTGCTAGATGACGGGTACTCTTCTCCCTCCTGAGTGCCCTGAGGGCTCACCAGCTCACCTTGGAGGGCTGCAATCTCTGATGACTGTGACATCCTTATTTCCAGATATATGGCTGGAAATATTCCACTTCTCACTGGAGGAAGGCCGAGCCCGCCTCCCTGACCTGCCCCTGCCTGGAGGCTGAGACTGGGCCACGTGGGTGAACAGGAGTTTTGTTCCGCGGTTCACCTGCAGGCAGGTGCGGCCCCTGTGGGTGGGGCCCAGAGTGAACGTGGGGTGGGCCCCGGGCACCCTAGTTGCATCCTGCCTCCAAGTGGACGGGAGAGGGCCACAGTGTAGGGGCAGGGCTCTGGGGTGGTGGTTTGGCATCTGGGGATTCGCTTTGGGGCAAAGGCGAATCAGGATATTCCCCTTGTTATTCGCCAGCTCCCTCAGTCCCCAACACTGCAGACTGGGGACCCAGGCCTGCCCAGGCTCCAGGGGGCGACTCCGGTCCAGCCCAAGTCACCATGGCCTGAGGGAAATAGAATCAGCACATTTTTCCTTTACCTTTTTCTGTTTCTATCCGATCATTTTAATCGGAGTGTATCCTGGCAGGTCACAAAGAGTCGGACACGACCGAATGTCTGAGCACGTGTAGGTGGATTGCAATGTTGTGTGTTTTTTTTTTTTTTTTCTTTTTTCAGTCTACAGCAACTTGAGTCATTTATATATAGACGTATTTACATTCTTTTTGGGGTTCTTTTCCCACATAGGTTACTGGAGAGTGTTGAGTGAGGTTGCTTGTGTTACATTGTGGGTCCTTGTGGCTTGTTTTATAAATGGTATTGTGTATATGTTAGTCTAAAACAGCTCATTTCTCCCTGCCCCACACCTTTTGTTTTTGGTGACCATAAGTTTCTCTTCAGAGTGTGTGAGTTTGTTTCTGTTTGGTAAAGAAGCTCATTTCTGTCCATTTTTAGATTTAACTAGAAGTGATACCCTATGGCCCTTGTCTCTCCCTGTCTCCCTCACTCCCCTTGGTGGGACCATCTCTGCTTTCTCCCCGGTGGCTCCATGTGGCATGGTTTCCTCCCCTTTACGGCTGAGCAGTATTGCACCGTGTGTGCCCCACTGTCGGTAACCGTCCAGCAGTCCCTCTACGCTTAGGTGGTTCTGTGTCTTGGCTATGGTACCTAGCACAGCCGTGATCACAGGGCTACCCCTGTGTTTTAAAATGTTGGTTTTGTCCAGGTCTCTGCCCAGATTTGGGACCACTGGGTTCTAAGGTACTTCTTAGCTGTTTTACTAACTGTTTTACTGTTTAGCTTTTTCAAGAACCTCCATACTCTTCTCCCTAGTGGAGGTGCCAACGTACATTCTCAACTCCTTCTCTCCACACCCTCTCCAGGATTTATTGCTGGAGATAGTTGGAGATGGTCATTGTGACTGGTGTGAGGTGATACATTGAACTTTTGATTTGCCTTTCTCCAATAATTAGTGATGCTGGGAGCATCTTTCCATGTGCCTAATGGCAATATGTATGACTCCATCACAGAAATGTCCTTTTTTGATCTTAGGCACATATTTTTCTTGAGTTGTTTGTATTTTTGATATTGAGCTGCACAATCTGACTATATTTTCTGGAGATGATTTCCTTATGGGTGTCTTTATTTAACAGAAGCAGAAGATATTAAAAAAAGATGGGAATAATACACAGAAGAACTATACAAAAAAGATCTTCGTGACCCAGATAACCACGATGGTGTGATCACTCATCCAGAGCCAGACATCCTGGAATGTAAAGTCAAGTGGACCTTAGGAAGCATCACTACAAACAAAGCTAGTGGAAGTGATGGAATTCCAGTTGTGTTATTTCAAATACTAAAAGATGATGATGTCAAAGTTCTGCACTCAATGTGACAGCAAATTTGGAAAACTCAGCAGTGGCCCAGGACTGGAAAAATTCAGTTTTCATTTCAATCCCAAAGAAAGGCAATGCCAAAGAATGCTCAAACTACTGCACAATTGCACTCATCTCACATGCTAGTAAAGTGAGGCTTAAAATTCTCCAGGCCAGGCTTCAACAGTATGTGAACTGTGAACTTTCAGATGTTCAAGCTGGATTTGGAAAAGGCAGAGGAACAAGAGATCAAATTGCCAGCATCTGTTGGATTATCAAAAAAGCAAGACAGTTCTAGAAAAACATCTACTTCTGCTTTATTGACTATGCCAAAGCCTTTGACTGTGTGGATCACAACAAATTGTGGAAAATTCTTAAAAAGATGGGAATACCAAACCACCTGACCTGCCTCTTGAGAAACCTGTATGCAGATAGTTCATTTCAGTCACTCAGTCATGTCCGACTCTTTGCAACCCTATGAACTGCAGCATGACAGGCCTCCCTGTCCATCACCAACTCCCGGAGTTCACCCAAACTCATATGCGTCGAGTTGGTGATGCCCTCCAGCCATCTCATCCTCTGTCATCCCCTTCTCCTCCTGCCCCCAATCTCTCCCAGCATCAGAGTCTTTTCCAATGAGTCAGCTCTTCGCATGAGGTGGCCAAAGTATTGGAGTTTCAGCTTTAGCATCAGTCCTTCCAAAGAACACCCAGGACCGATCTCCTTTAGAATGGACTGGTTGGATCTCCTTGCAGTCCAAGGGACTCTCAAGAGTCTTCTCCAACACCACACTTCAAAAGCATCAATTCTTTGGTGCTCAGCTTTCTTCACAGTCCAACTCTCACATCCATACATGACCACCGGAAAAACCATAGCCTTGACTAGACGGACCTTTGTTGGCAAAATAATGTCTCTGCTTTTGAATATGCTATCTAGGTTGGTCCTACCTTTCCTTCCAAGGAGCAAGCGTCTTTTAATTTCATGGCTGCAGTCACCATCTGCAGTGACTTTGCAGATAAGGAAGCAACAGTTAGAACATGGAGCAACAGACTGGTTCCAAATAGGGAAAGGAATACACCAAGGTTGTATATTGTCACCCTGCTTATTTAACTTATATACAGAGTACATCATGTGAAATGCCAGGCTGGATAAAGCACAAGCTGGAGTCAAGATTGTTGGGAGAAATATCAATAACCCCAGATATGCAGATGACACCACCCTTATGGCAGAAAGCGAAGAAGAACTAAAGAGCCTCTTGACGAAATGGAAAGAAGAGAGTGAAACCGTTGGCTTAAAACCCAACATTCAGAAAACTAAGATCATGGCATCTGGTCTCATCACTTCATAGCAAATAGATGGGGAAACAATGGAAACAGTGGCAGACTTTATTTTTTGGGGCTCCAAAATCACTGCAGATGGTGAATGCAACCATGAAATTAAAAGACACTGGCTCCTTGGAAAAAAAACTATGACCAATCTAGACAGCATATTAAAAAGCAGAGACATTACTTTGCCAGCAAAGGTCCATCTAGTCAAAGCAATGGCTTTTTCAGTAGTCATGTATGGATGTGAGAATTGGACTATAAAGAAAGCTGAGTGCCGAAGAATTGATGCTTTTGAATTGTGGTGTTGGAGAAGACTGTAGAGAGTCCCTTGGACTGCAAGGGGATCCAACCAGTCCGTCCTAAAGGAAATCAGTCCTGAATAATCATTGGAAGGACTGATGCTGAAGCTGAAGCTCCAATACTTTGGCAACCTGATGCAAAGAACTGTCTCATTTAAAAAGATTCTGATGCTGGGAAAGCTTGAAGGTGGGAGGAGAAGGGGATGACAGAGGATGAGATAGTTGGATGGCATCACTGACTCAATGGGCATGAGTTTGAGTATGCTCCAGGAGTTGGTGATGGGCAGGGAAGCCTGGTGTGCTGTAGTCCATGGGGTCACAAAGAGTTGGACACGGCTGAGCAACTGAGCTGAACTGATCCTTGCTTACAACTATTTTTTCCCGTTTCTGAGGGTTGTCTTTGTCTTTTGTTTAGGGTTTCTGTTGCTGTTCAAATAGTTTTAAGGTTAATTAGATTCCTTTTTATTATTTTTGGTTTAGTTTTCATTACTCTAAGAGGTGAACCCAAGAAGAACTTGCTGTGATTTACATCAAACCCTGTCCTGCCTATATTTTCCTCAAGAATTTCATAGTATCCATTCTGACATTTATATCTTTATATACTTGGAGTCTGTGTTTGGTGAGAGGGGGTATTCCAACCTCATTCTCATTTTTGGTTTCAGGAGCCTCCGTACTATCCTCCACAGTGTCTTTTACCAGGTTATATTTCTAGCATCAGTGAAGGGAGGTACCAGCCCTTACAGTTTGCAGAGTTTCTGACAACGGCCATTTTGACTGGTGCAAGGTTATACCTTGCTGTTGTTTTGATTTGCATTTTTCTAATGTTTTGCAATATTAACATCTTGACTTTTTTTTAAGGGTTGTTACATAAACTGAAAAAAAATCACATGGCTTAAATAAACTTTAGGTGCTTCTCTGATAGCTCAGTTGGTAAAGAATCTGCCTGCAATGCAGGAGACCCCGGGTTGATTCCTGGGTCAGGAAGATCTGCTGGAGAAGGGAAAGGCTACCCACTCCAGTATTCTTGGGCTTCACTGGTGGCTCAGCTGGTAAAGGATCTGCCTGCAATGAGGATAGACTTGGGTTCGATCCCTGGGTTGGGAAAATCCCCTGGAGAAGGGAAAGGCTACCCACTGCAGTATTCTGGCCTGGAGAATTTCATGGACTGTATAGTCCATGGGGTCACAAAGAGTCAGACACGACTGAGCGACTTTCACTTTCAGATAAACTTTAGGGGCTTCCCTTGTGGCTCAGTGGTAAAGAATCTGCCTGCAATGCAGGAGACCCAGGTTCAATCCCTGGAGATCCTCCTAGAGAAGGGAATGGCAATCCACTCCAGTATTCTTGCCTGGAGAATCCCATGGACAGAGGAGCCTGGTGGGCTACTACAGCACGTGTGGTTGCGAAGATTTGGACACATCTGAGCTACTAATGGAGAAGGCAATGGCACCCC